>NC_137468.1:110997974-111597974 GCF_964235325.1 Thermobia domestica
GCTACTTGTTTCTTAAATAAAATAAAATAAGTTTAAACAGAATATAAAAAAACTTCGTTCTGAACACTTTCGCAGCTAACATGGCAACTTCATCTTTTTACCATCCTTTAGTCTAACTTAGAAGAATTACAAAGCAGAACACACTTAGGAAATGCATAATGAAATATTCGCTTCTTTGGTGTCATGACTTTCATTGGGAGATCTATTATAGCCTTCACATCACTTAAGCGATAAGGAAGTGTATCCTTTTTCTTAAGCCAACTGAATTATGCGGGTCCTGAATAGTGCATTACATTTACATGTATCACATTACAGGTGCCCAATTTAGTAATAGTCCCAGGGTACAATATTCCATCGAGTTTCACAATTATCCATTGTCCAATGACTAGCTCTTCTTCTGTCGTACTCTCTTTACTTTTCAAGTTCATCTTCTGTCATTTTTGCACGTCTTCTACGTTGCCTCTCTCGATCCTTCCTTGTTTTTTCTTCAAGTGCCGAACCACAAATCTTCCTTCTTTGCCTGACTTTCTTCTGTGAAAGATTTTCATTTCGATCATGTAAATACCTCCGTAGGGTGAATTCTGATTTTGAAGATGTTGGAGTCTGAACATCCATCGCTATATAGGAAGTAAAAAGAAACAAATACCTGTAAAGCAGTGGTTTCAAATTTTAACTTATAAAACGTATTCGTTTAAAAATACTGATCATCGTCTGAAAAGATCTACAAAATCTCGCAGCGTAATCAGTGTTTTGCAGAATAATTCCAGCAAATTAGAAGCAGGCCCCTTTTCCTACCCTGTAGGACAAAATAAAATAAAATATCAAACTGATCGCAGCGTCTTGATCCTTTGTTTAGGAAAATTATGGAAAATCTTCATTCCATTCTGTAATAGTACAATACTACAAACTCTGATGCGTTAATAAATTATACTTTCAATTAATATTACATGCACTCACAAAATATTAAAAATGCTATCTTAGAAGGACCTAAATCAGTTTTCAGTGACCTCCGCTTCTGTCTGTATTTCACTCAACAATAGGCCGAATGGTTTCCTAAACTTATTTGTATTTAAAAGAAAGTAAAGCAATCAATAAGATTCTAAAACATGCTAAGAGATAAACGCAAGCCTCTAATCCATCTCGTATCTCAAATATTTCTAAGAGACTTTTCATTACTCTTTGCAATCCTTAATTCTGTAGTTTTATATAGCTTGATCATTAGAAAGAATCTTCTAATTGAAACATGAAGTATCGGCGGTCACGCATGTAACAGCGGTCATTTTTTGTATCGTCGGTCACGCAAAAAAATAGTCAATTCGTGACCGCTGTTACAGTGACCGCTGTTTCATTTTCGGGCTATAGCTTCAGCTATCGTTCGCACGTGGCCTTAATCGTGCTGCCCTCTTCAGTAATGTTAGCATTGTGAATGTGATTTAAAAAATAGTAGTTTATTTTACATACAGGAATCAACTTATTCTTTGAATCAGGCGAACGTTGTTACGTTTTCAAAAGTCATGCCTGAAATTTTTTATATATTTTGCACTTACCTGCGTAATTGATTGCTTATCTGCTCGATTCATCTGCAGTCACTAATCACACGCGCCATCTTCCTTCACTAGACAGTGTTGAAAGTTCTGAACAAGTTTCGTGCGGTGAGTAATGACATCGCTTGATGGTATGACCTCCGTTACACAGAAATATCGAGACATGACTTTGGAGGTCTGTGCTATCCACATAAATTGCTTGCGGAGATTAAATGGTACATAAGTTTATATTTCTATATGTTTAGTAAACTGTAAGATCAAAAGAATATATTTTCAATTTAATGTTTAATTTTAATAAGGTGTAGAATATCCTATTTTGTGTATCGGGACACGTGACCTCCGTTACATTTCTTAGGTTTATAGCTTCATAATATAGAGTTCGGAAATATTATTCGTCATTCACTTGTCTGTAAAGATAAAGACAAGAATGGGGATTGTCAATCAACGCAAATCTACTTTACTTTACAATTCAAGAATCCTATGGAAGCCTAGGACTGAAATCGCATGAGTTCGCACAGGGAGTCAAAAATAGATCTTCCTTGCCTAAAGCGAGGAAGATTACACGAGGAAATTCGGAATTAAATTATTGTGTTCACTTTCTCATACTAAACAATGAATGACTAATAATTTATCCAAATACATTGTTGGCTGGTTGCGGGGGCAAAAATTTTCTATGGAATAATAGATGAAAAAAAAATAGCTCAAGTTATCTGGAAGGTAAAAGAGAGGAATAAAGTATTTGAAACAAGATAAAAATGGTTGATAGACCTACGAGATCAGATGTCGTATCTAGTCCCCAAAGAAATTCATGGGAGGAAGGACTTCCGTTGGATGAGAACGGTCCTGGGCAATTTCGTTCATCACCTCCTCCTCCACCACCTGTGACTCCAATTGATTTGGAAAATTCATCACTACGGCTAGTAGCTTCGCGAGTAGCAGTGAGACTTCTGAGACAAGTCATTCAAAGGCTGAACGCAATAGCACTTTTGCCAGTTCAGTTGGAAGATCATGAAGATCATAATGAACTTGTAGGCCATGTCATTATGGCTAATATCAACAGAAATCAAGTAATCATTGTGAATACGCCTCAAGTTTACAATGATATTATGCAAAGACTAAAAACAGGTACTGTTATACATATTAGCACACTAATAACAAGTATAGTATCCGTGGGTTATTGTGTAGTCGATAATTTACGTGTTGGTGTGTCAAGTGGCATAGCATCAGCTTTTCTTAATTGTCTTTATAATTTGTACTGGAATGGAAATGAGCTACGGAACTACCGACCGTTTTTTCCAAATGAAGATCAACCTGATGACCATTCTGCAGAACCACCAGAGGGTCAAAGGATTTTGGCTTTAAGAAGAGAGGAAGAAGACAGGCGGACATCATTGCGTACAGGGTTATTGTGCACTGCGGTAACGCTGTGTGGTGTTCAAATATTGAAAAGGTTTTTTCAATGAAATTATGAAGAACATTTTTATTGCCATCCTTGTACATATTGTACATAATGTAATATACTTTTTCTATGTTCTTATTATTTATTAAGTTCCGACAAAAGAATTATAGTTGTTGATAGATATAATCAAATAAAATTAATGTTTAACATATAGATCTATTTATTTTTAGGGTTTCACATAAATATAGTAAGGTGCTAATATAATTTCGACAGAACTTTAAATTTCGGCAGTATATAAAATTTATAACGTGCCACCACTAAGAAAAAGTTTTTGAAAATTCCACATGCGAGGGAAAGAAAGGGGAGATTGGAGTTACATTTATTATAACTAGATTTCCAGGTCTCGGAATCCTTTAAGGCTAAATGCATGACATTTAATATTTAATCTTTTCATTTAAAACTATTTGTCAGTTTTCCAGCGTCTTTTTTAATATTTGTCCTAGAAGGGAAAAGAAAAATAGGTGAAGATACCAATTATTGTAAAAGAATATTCACATCTCGTAATGTCTTAAGTTTAGAAACATAAAATTTGTGTTTAGTTAAATCCGATATAAACTACTCGCTCAGGAAAACAATTCGTTTATATATATATATATATATTAACGTGTAACGCTTTATCAATTTGGCTTCATCAGGCACTAATATTTTTTTTCAATAAATGTATTGTTTGCTCAACAACTAGTTTAAATCGGATTTAAGTATACTAAAGCAAAGATTATACAGGGTGTCCGAGAATTATCTATACAACTTTACGACGTTATATTGAAAGAAGTTAATGTGATATTTACATGCGGTTTTTTGCATTCAATACAGAAAGTCTTAAAGTTTTTTTTTTTTTTTTTTTACCTGTTCAGTACACCTCTATGTGGGCACCATGTGTGATACGAAGCACATCCAGACGAAAATCAATTTCAGCCCATGTGCGCTGCAGCAAATCATCAGTTACTGTCTGAAAAGCAGCAAGGATACGCTGCTTTAGCTGTTCAAGGTTTGCTACCTTCGTAGCGAAGACGATGTCCTTAAGGTACCCCCACAGGAAGAAGTCCAGTGGTGTCAGATCCGGCGACCTTGGAGGCCATGATATCGGACCGTCGCGACCAATCCACCTATTGGGAAACACCTCATCCAGGTATTCTCGAACTTCTAAAGACCAGTGTGGTGGAGCTCCATCGTGTTGAAACAGAATGTTTGGTTGCAGATCCTCCAACTGAAAGAATCACATAAAGCTGGAGCAAATCCAGATATACCTGACCTGTGATTGAATTTTCAGCGAAAAAGAAGGGTCCAATAATGCGATTATGCATTAACCCACCCAGACATTTACCTTAGGGCTATCGCGCTCCATCATGAGGACCATCATCACGTGTTACATGAGGGTTCTCGGATCCCCATATGCGAACGTTCTGCCTGTTCAACTTCCCAGACACATGAAATGTTGTCTCGTCACTGAAACAAATCTTTTGCAGGAACTGGTTATCGTGCTCAATGCGGTTCAGCATGTAACAAGCAAAGTTACTACGTCTGGGTTTATCGGTTGGCAATAAGGCCTGAAGGAGTTGCACCTTGTAGGCGTGCAGCTTCAGCCGTTTACGAAGAACATCATGAACCGCAGCCTGGGCATATTCAATTCTCTCGCCGCTTTGCGAACAGATTTTGTTGGACTACGCACAAATGCCTCTTTCACTCTTTCCACATCTTTCTGACTGGTACTTGGTCTTCCAGCTCCTTTCTGGTGCAGAACACTTCCCGTTTCCATGAATTGTTTATATCAAGCTTTAATTGTAGCTCTGGTTGGAGGATCACGTGCATACTTGGTCCTTACATTCCGCTGCACCTGATTCTCCGACTTCGTTTCTATGTACCAAGCAACACACTGTGCTTTTTCTTGTGGTGTCCACATCTTCGTTTATTGTTTGCTAACCTGTAAAAGACAAAAGAAGAACCTGTAAGACTTTCTGCATTGAATGCACAAAACCGCCTGTAAAAGAAAAAAAAACTTTAAGACTTTCTGCATTGAATGCAACAAACCGCATGTAAATATCACCTTAACTTCTTTAAATATAACGTCATAAAGTTGTATAGATAATTCTCGGACACGGTGTATAATGGAAAATATTACAGTTTTATTTAAGCTTTTTGTATAAATTACTAGACATATGTTCAGATATTTTTGTTGTTTGATCTAGAATGGAAGGCATGGAACATAACAATAATACTATTTTGGCAAGTATGTGTGTTAGACATAGAATATAATAATCTCGCTAGTTCGTACGCACATACAAGTCATTCGAATTTCGTGGGAATCTGATAAATTCTACATGAAATGTGTAGAATGAAGAACACGAAAATATTGTCTGCAGTAACACAATGGGGACATTTGATATTAGTTTCATGTGGTTAGCTTGCAGAATCTTAATAAAAACAAACATTTGATAAAAAAACAGAATTGATTGATAAAAGAGACTACAATTTAATGTTCTTTGTAAGTAATGCCCATAAGATGAGAAATAAAGGTTTCTCGTCTTGTGTCGTTTTTTTTTCTTTTTTGTAGAAGTCTTGTCTCGTCTCGATTTCTCGAAAAATTATTTCTAATTTTGTCTTCCTTCGCGGAAAGATTTTCTTGTTTCTTTCTGAATATTTTCTCGCTTGGTTTTTGCAACTTTATGTACGGAACTTACGCCCTGATATTTCTTTAATTTCATCTTCAAGTTAACAGAATCCTTCCGCGTCATGAAGATCCACGAAAGATGTGCTGTTTAAACCTTTTTTTAACGTATAGATGAGTATATTTTGTAATGCCTTGCATATCCTTAGACATTGATAAATGCTTTTTATTATTTTCATAGAACCAGTTGATCAATTTCTAGTTTTTATACTATGAGTGAAATAACAATGAAACAGTGTTTGAACTCTAAGATTTCGGTTAACTAGTATTGCCCACAAGACTCGAGAAACTTCTCGTCTCGTCTCAAACACAACACGAAGACCGCTATATTTCCTGTCTCACCTTGAATTTAAAAATATGCTTCTCGAGACGAAAATTCTCGTCTCGAGACAATACTATTTGTGGAATCGAAGCTATGTGATATAGATACTATTGCTTAAAATAGGATACAAACTATGTAATTCTTGATTTTTTGTCAAGAGTGTACAGCAGGCACCGAACCCAGGCCAAGTGCACAGACAAAAGGTGTGTTACGCAGTTCAGTTAATAGTAAGTGTCTTAAGACACAAATGCTATATACAATGTACACCGTATACGTTAATTTTGATTATAAATGGATAACAGTTCTCCTTTCTTTACTTTTATTAAACATTACACTCTCCAAGTACATTCTTATTTTTTTGGTACACATACTTTACACTAATCCTCTCAAACACTCTATTAGCAAGATTGAATCCATACACAGATGAAATTATAGGAGATTATTAGTGAGGATTTAGATAAAATCAATCAACTATCGACCAAATATTTATAATTCGACAAATATTTGGAAAGAAGTGGAAATATAATACACCGGCATATCAATTATTTATTGATTTTAGAAAGGCTTACGACTCGGTTAGGAGAGAGACATTGTACAACATTCTTACATAATTTGGAATATCGAGAAACTAGTTTGATTAATTAAGATATGTTCAAATGAATTCAAAATAAGGCCCGAGAAGGAAAATTCTTGTCCACGAGCTTGAGGTTTAGGAAGGCCTGAACAAAGATATGAGTTGTCGCCAATATTATTCCACTTTGTCCCGGAGTACGCTATAAGGAAAATCAAAGATATCAACCAGTTCCTACATTTGAATGATATTCACCAAGTTATGGCGTATGCCGGGGATAAAAATTTAATAGGGGATGATACAAGAAGAATAGAAAGAAATGCAGAGGTCTTATTAAACTCTTGCAGGGACATGGATTTAGAAGTAAATGCAGAGAAAACAACATGGAAGTTCTTTGGGATCGTAATACTGCAAATTATGAATACAGTAAAATATCAAATAATATTTTCAATAAAGTAGATATTTCCAAATATCTAGAATCAATATTAACAGAGCAAAACCATATTCAGTAAGTAATTAAAAGTCAATTAAAAGCAGGGAATTAGTATTATTATTCAGTTCAAAATCTTTTGTCGTCGCGAATTCTGTAGAGGAGTTTGAAGCTTAAATATATGGTTTGGGTACAAAACCTCGCTGTCCAAAACCTCGCGGCCCAAAATCTCGCCGGGCCAAAACCTCGCCTTGCCAAAACCTCGTCTTCCAAAACCTCGCGCCCCAAAATATCGCCATACCCAAAATCTCGCCTGACCAAAACCTCGTTGTAATGATCTCGCGACTCAGAATCTCGCCTGGTCTAAATTAAGCGAGACGTAGTGTCGCCTGGAAAGAAATGTCGTCAGGATAAAACTTCTTCACTACGATTTCTTAAATGTAGAATATTCTATATATTACTGTATATATATATTTAGTAATAACACATAATTACATTAAAATAATGACAAGAAAAATTCCAATGCATGCTTTGG
This sequence comes from Thermobia domestica, assembly GCF_964235325.1. Lineage (NCBI taxonomy): Eukaryota > Metazoa > Arthropoda > Insecta > Zygentoma > Lepismatidae > Thermobia > Thermobia domestica. The sequence goes on from NC_137468.1 coordinate 111,005,501, forward strand.
AAATCTATATATATAAAAATTAAATGAACGTGTTTGTTCAATTATACCTCTTGAGCCATCCTACCGATCTCAATCAAATTTTCAACATAGATGAGGTTCGAGCCTAGAATGTCTTTTATAATTTCACTTTGTCAGCACAACAAAAAGGGGTGGCATATATATATATATATATATATATATATATATATATATATATATATATATATATATATATATATATATATATATATATATATATATACAGAGCCGTAGCTAGAGATTTCGGCGCCCCTACTCTCACCACACCAAGCTTTTCCTTTTTTCTTTTTTACTTATAAGAAAAGCAACAGATATTGTTATACTACACTGAATTGTTATTAAGCTGCAGGCGAGGTTTTGGCCACGCGATGTTTTGGGTGGCGAGGTTATGGCTCGGCGAGATTTTGGGGGACGAGGTTTTGGCCCGGCAAGATTTTGTCCCGCGAGGTTTCGGGCGGCGAGGTTTTGGGCGTCGAGGTTTTGGCCACGCTAGCTTTTGGCCCGGCGAGATTTTGCCCCGCGAGGTTTTGGGCGGCGGTAAGGTTTTGGCCACGCGAGGTTTTGGCCGGCGAGATTTTGAGCGGCGATGTTTCGGCCGCGAGATTTTGTCCGTACCCCTAAATATATAAAATAATAATCACGTCCTGTTGTTCTATATTATGGCGAAGCATAGTCGTTTATTCTGAGAGAAGAACGTAGAATGAAAGTATTTGAGAACGAGATCCTAAGACGAATATTCAGACCCAAGAGAAACGGGATGATGAATGGCGAAAACTTCATAACGAGGAACTTCATAATTTATATTGTTTACCAAGCATTGTTAGGATCATTAGATGTAGGAGGCACAGGCGGGTAGGTCATGAACCCAGAATGGAAGAAAGTAGAAACACTTTCAAAGTTTTTACTCGAAATCCAATCGGAAAATGACCATTAGGAAGAAATAGGCACAGATGGGATTCCAATATAAAATGAATCTCGTAGAAATAGGAGGAAAAAGTAGAAACTGGATCCAATTGGCTAGGGATAGAAGTCAATGGAGAGCTTTTATGAACGCGGCATTGAACCTTTGTGTCTCATAGGCTATAGAGTTAATAGTTAGTTTGTAATTTGCACTGTAGTAGAGCTCCCTCATGGTTATATGAATAGCATATACGCCTTTGACGTGGGAGATCTGAGCTATTACTATTGTCTATTGTCTATTGTCTATTGTCTAGGAGCATTGCATCCATCATAATAGTTGTATTTGAAGCAGGAAATATTGAATTTTAAAGTTCATTAAAAGTAGGGAAATGATATCCAAACAAAACTTTTTTCTAAGTTTCCATTTGAAAAAAAGAAAAAGAAAAAAGGAATCGCTTTCTGTTAAAAGGGCGTATGTAACATTTTTAAAATTTTAACTTTTTTTTAAAAAAAAAAAAAAAGAAATGAATACTTTAGAGGTAGATGTAACAATTTGTGTTAATAGGACGTGTGTTACTTGAAACGTGTTATAAATATAAGGTATTTTTCTTTTTTTCATAAACCAAACCGTTTCGTAAGAAAATAGTTTTTGTCATTTCCTTACAACTTTTTTATTGCACGTAGGCCCTTTTAACACAAAGCGATTCAAATGTTTCTGTTTTTTCACAAGTTCAAAATTTCTAGAAAATTTACAATGCTACTCGTGTGTACATTTATACACAGGAAGGGGTTTCACTTTCCATCAGAAAATACTGGAATATGTTTCTCCTACACACCAGGGACGTACGCAGGGGGGGACCTGGGGGTCCGGACCCCCTGAAATTTCGACTTTTTTAAAATTTAGCCTAATTTTAGGGGCAATTTTAGGAATTTTAATATAAAATACCTTCATATTTAGTTTGGACCCCCCCCCGAAATAAATTCCTGGGTACGCTACTGCTACACACACATATACACACACACACACAGGAAAGTTTCAGTAAATTTACCATGTACCACTGACAAATGTTTAACCGTTGTAAATCAAATGATGATAGTACAAGGAAAGCTGTTTATATTAAAATATTGATCTATTAGTGTTTGGATGGAAAATGCTGATTGTTGATTAATGAAACTTTCGAAACATAAAAATGCTACAAATAAATGCCATCAATATGACGCAACCTCCTAGGCTCCTATATAAAGAATACGCTTTAAAAAATTATGGGTACATTTTCAAAACAAAGCGTGACAATCTGTTTGCCAAGGCACGATGTAAATCATTTTACCTTTCTGAAATTGAAAACTAAAACGAAAACCTTGTGGCGAATTCAGATCTTAACGCTGAAATAGCTTCAGCAAACTTCTAATTGCCTTGAACCGTCTGTCACAGCACTGAAAAGTGTGTGACATCGCCTTTCTAAGCTGATTTTCCCACAAGTGTACTTTAAATTAAAAAGCTGTCACATGATCATAGCTATGGGTTACAAAATTGTTCTCCCCTAGGAGTTTGATATTCAAATCGTTGTAATGTGTGAGATGAGCAAAATCAACCATCTACTCCAGATCATTGAAGTGTACAATTCCGACATCTTTACTAGCCATAAATTCACTTATTTCATCCTTAAGGTCAAACAAATTTTTAATCACTTTATCTGCACTAAACCTAGGAATTTCTTTAAAGTAGAGCACATCACCGTATTCTTCCTCCATGTCACTAAGAAGAGCTGGTAACTGTCTATGGTTCAGTCCTAGGATCTTACGCAGTTCACAATTTTAACAGTGTCTTTGATAATATCTTTGAAATCCAAACCTTTGACACACAAACTTTTCCTCGTGCATAATGTAGTGATAGGGTACCACTTGTTTGTTTCCAAGCGCACTTGCCTCATTATGCAATAATGTGACAAAACCTTCATTCTTGCCAATCATTGCGGGAACCGTGTCAGTGATAACACCATAAATATGTTTAAACTCATAAATATGTATAGCTCCGATGATGACAATACAACATTCAAAATATCACTACATTTCATGGTACTTTTTAACAGTAAAAAGCTTCCAGTTCTCACGAAAGCTAATTTTTTGCAATACCTCTTACTAATTGCGCTGCATTACGTACATCACAACTTTTCATCAACAGCCTGTAAGTAATAAACGAACTGAGAAGCATGTTCTTTCAATATATTTTCTATAGATATGACAATGGCTTTGGAAAGGGGAGGATATACTCTTCACCCAGTTCCTGACCTACCTCGTAAAATCCTCCACTCTTCTTACCACAGTGTAGCAATTTATTGGTCTACCTCTTTTTCCTTTTTTTTTTTTTTTTTTAAGTGGAGTAACGCCAAGTCTTTGCAATGGAGTTTCTGTCAGTTTTCGCGTTTTTCTAACTATTAATTCATTGTTTCCATAATGTGTTTCAGAGGGAAGCAAACTTTGAAACCATCCGGGGGCCGCAGGTTGAAGACTGCTGATTTAGAGTCTACAATACTTATAGCAATCTCTCATAATCCAAGTTTTGAAATAACCCAGATACTCGACTATTTTCATAGATATCAAAACTTAGGTTTCAGACACAATAACCAAATACCTTTGAACCCGTCAAACTCCCAATAACCACATCCTTTTCTAAAGGAATTATTTTTACAATTCAATCTTTTTAACTCATTTGAATACTCCTAAAATTGTCCAGCATTCCTTCATATTTACACAGTAAATTGTAATAACTCTCTTCCTGAAATTCTGTTTTTCTTTCTTTTCTTTTTTTATGGAACAGATTATTGTCAACTGTTTCTTCTTCCTCTTTTTCTTCCTTTTATCTACCTATTGGTTCTTATGTTTCTTCACCTCTTGCTTAATGAGTCATAAACCTTATTCGTTTTGCCTTCATCTTGCTACATATGAAGTTGTTAACACATTTCTTCACACTGACTTCAAGTGAATCTACTCCTGCTCTCTCTTGAAGTACTGGCTAGCTTCCTTGTCGAATAATTCACCACATAATCCTTCAATTTTTTCTTTATCAGAATCTGATTGCGAAAGTCTAGATGGTTTACATAATAGTTCTTCCTTCTCCATAAGATTAGGATGTCCTTGACCTTCTCCACCATAAGCAGCATTGTCTAGTTCCTCTTCTATTTCCGCGGTTCTAAATGCATAAGTTCCTATAAGTGTGTCACATTTTCCGGTTGAATTAGGCTAATTAAGTTTTTTTGAAGTTCAGTTTGGTTAGATGTGTTTTTCTCACAAGTATCTTCACTTTCTATTTCATTAATGTGTAACGTTCTTCGTTTATCTCTACGTTTTCACTGTCATAACTAATTGGATTCACTTGGCTTTACTTACTTTATCATAAGCGGAAGAAAAATGGTTACAGCCTCCACAAGCGTAACAAACTTTACCTAGACCAGTGGTTCTCAACCTAATTCCAATCACGACCCCCATTTTATCACTTCCTCTTGCCAGTGACCCTCTTATAATTTCTGATTTGTAATAAGCTCGTGTAGGATTGTTAATATATCTTTTGCGGAGATCTCATGATATCCATCTGTTTTTATAATAGTAGAATCCATTTCTTGTATATAATTAATACAAATACTTCCCTAAAAGGGAATGGATTAAAACCAAATTTGATCAGTTCATTCATATTACAAATATCGAACCCGATCCCTCATACCATTTCAAAATGGGGGCCGTTTGAAAAGTTTAAAACTTCATAACTCCCTATTATGATGAAAAAGTGATTTCTAATTTTGGTTTAAAAAAAGACCTTGGACAGTTGTTAAAAAAAAAGTGATTATTTTGACTTTCGAGAGACCATCACTTTGAGTTACTTCATACGTTTGTGAATTTGGTACATTGTTGTGTATATGTTCAGTATCACCAAAAACTGTTAAAAGCAACTTGTTTATTACACTTAAAATTTAGGAAACAAATAAAATCCCACACCAAAAATCTACCTTCATTGTGGCCAGCTTGATTAAAAAAAAAAAAAAAACTTCGCTCACACACTCATATGTGCACAATTCTGCAAAACAAACAAAAGATCCTAAACAATGCGATTCCTTTTATTCGCAAAGAATAAATTTGTCCATTGTTGTTTTATGTATCAACAAACGCAACACAGCTAATTGCAACAACACAAATATCTGATAAGTTTTCTATTTTATTTGTATTTCAATATGCAGGTTTTATTGCATTTGTATGATGAAGCTCTCATTAGTTTCATATCGTACCTTTTCATTTAAATTGATTTTTAAACATCAATACACCTGTTGAAAATTTTTAGTAGCCCTATTTTTGTTGTTCTTAACAGTATGTATAAAAATAAAAATATGCAAATCAGAACAAAATTCAAAATAATATTTAAAAATATTTTTCGGTATTAGATTCTAATTATATTTATCTCTTCCGCTTATCTTCGTGACCCCCAGATTGAGAAACCCTGACCTAGATTATGACTGAACATCAGCATCAAGCTGATTTCATTTAATTTTGTAGAAATTTGAGATCACGGAACTTCTTTCTGATTGTAACACGTTCTCCTGTGCGTAGAAATGCGATTAATATACATATCAGCACTTAAAAATTGCATTACTGCTCTGTCTATTCCACTGGGCAAGGTATATTTACCTCTATAACTTCTTGCAATGATGGTTTTGTTGCGACGAGAATCTGCTTTCAAGTTGATTCGTGTCTCATTCCTATAATAAGTTTATCGCTGACCATTTCTTCTGCCATATTACCAGTGGCGTATTAAGGATTTTGTTTGGGAGGCTGTGCACAACACGTGAATAAGCACTTATATTTTTCATTTTGGGTGCCGACAAATTTTAATGAAGTTGTGCATATAACAAATTTATTTCGGAAGGTTTGAGCCTGATAGCCACCCCCTAAATACGCCACTGCATATTACCATACTTACGAAAAGATGCTTGCTTACGTAGCTCCACAACGACTTATATAGTAGACTATGGTTCAGTTTGAACCATTTTATGGAGATGGAAACACTGTGCTATTGGGATAAATTTTCTTCCGTAATTTTTCATCAAAATATCTTTCAGCTCTTTGTCAGATTTATTTTCTGATAAAACTGGCCATGTCATATTAGTTATCTGTTCGAATGCCATAGTACCTAATACTGCCAATAACATAGGCACCTGCGTTTCTTTTTGTATAGAAACTGATGCACTAAATGTTTAAATCGTTAATGTAGAAGATGCCAAATATACAATTTTATTAACTGAATTTGTACACTCAAATAAAAGATGTGCCTATGTTTTTTTTTTATTATTATAAATACAGTCATTATAGTATCAGTAGCTTCCTTAAACACGTACAATTTTTGACAATTGTACAATTCTTAATTTAATTAGTAACAAATCATAAATCAACTAGTTTTGACCTTTATTTACAAGTCAATCCGTCATGCAACTCAACCAGAATATATTTAAAGCGAAGAAAAATTAAAGTGAATTTTCAACCTTTTCTCGACTTCCGATAAGTCTCTGGAATACAGAATAGTCGGTATCTGTTAGATAACAGCAGGAAAGATGTACAGAATATGGAACGAAAATAAATGTGTAAGAAAGAAAATCATTAGTGATAGGAACGAAACAGTCTGTCAGCCATATTCTGACGACAGCAAAATATTCTTCAATGTATTTTGAGAAATGCAGAGGTCTTATTAAACGCTTGCAGGGACATGGGTTTAGAGGTAAATGCAGAGAAAACTAACTACATGGAAGTTCGTCGGGATCGTAATACGGCAAATTATGGATGCATTAAAATAGGCTATCAAATAATACTTTCGATAAAGTGGATACTTTCAAATATCTAGGATGAATATTAACAGACGGAAACCATATTCAGGAAAGAAATTAAATGTCGAATAAAAGCAGGGAATTCGTATTGTTATTCAGTTCAAAATCTCTTGTCGTCGCGAATTCTGTTGAGGAATTTAAAGCTTAAAATATATAAAACATCATGCCTGTTGTTCTGTATGATTGCGAAACATGGTCACTGACTCTGAGGGAAGAACATAGACTGAAAATATTTGAGAACAAGATTCTGAGACGAATATTCGGACCCAAAAGGAACGGGAATGGGGACTGGCGGAAACTTCATAACGAAAAACTGCATAATTTATACCGTTTTTACCAAACATTATTAGGGTTATCAAGTCTAGGATGCTCAGGTGGGCAGAACATGTAGCCAGGATGGAAGAAAGTAGAAACGCTTTCAGTCTTGACTGGAAGACCAATCAGAAAACGACCATTGGGAAGACCTAGACGCAAGTGGGAGGACAATATTAAGATGGATCTGGCAGAAATAGAAATGGAAAGTAGAAACTGGATCCAGTTGGCTAAGGATAGAAGTCAGTGGAGAGTTTTTGTGAACGCAGCATTGAACCTCCGAGTTCCATAGGCCATAGAGTTATTTAGTTAGTTAAACAAAATCATGGATAATAAAACAATTATTGGAAAGGGCGTTTTAGGTCTGACATGTTAAAAAAAATCTGAAAGATTAAAAAAACTGCTTGTAAGATTAAAAAAGAAACTTGGTTGTAATAATAAATAACTTGGTTGAGATTATAATTGTTTATTAATTGACTTTATATCGGTAGAAAAATTGAGTTCAATAGATTATTTTACCATGATTAGTACGCATACCTTTGAAGCGTTTGCCGGTTTGAATGCAGATAGGAGCACATTTACGGTTTAGGTCAGGTCAAATTTTCGCAGAAACAAAAATCAGTTATTGCTATTTAAAACAATTAGAGAAATACACAGAGTAAATCTGTTAAACCTTACTTTAAAGTTAAACGTTAAATAAACCCAGTGTTTATTTATAACAAAGTTGTGGTAAAATGAATGAAACATCTTTTTTCTCTTTTTTCGCAATCGGGAACTCGTTTGTTAACAATTTGCTCATCCTATTCCTTTTAATAATGACGACAAATGCGTAATGCCGTCGAATTGATTGGTAGAAACACTTAACTTCCTTCATTCAAGGTAACTATACTTTTTCTATTAAGTTTTAACCTTGGTTAACACAATCAACTGTGAATGTTTGAAGAATATCTACAACAGTACAAATTTCAGCTAAGAAAGTAGTGTCGTTAGGATAATTAAATAATATTTTTCCTGTGTTAAAAAAAGTCACGTTTCTCAATGGAATCTGTTAGCTCTTTTTTTTTTTTTTTTTTTAACTTTGTTTCTTGCGTCATTAGTATTAACAAACAGAAAGGACTTTTCGTCATCCATAGTGACAGCTACACGCTTCAAAAATTCGTGACGTGAGTGATTCTCGACACTCTTTAGGAATTTCTTTCAGGGGTTTACCAGCATATCACAGTTTTGCATTGCTTTGTAAAGATTAATGTAAGGGATCTGAATATGCAGTGCTACGAACAATTAAAGAAGTGGGTCAAAAGCTGTAAAGTTTCTATGTGTAAAAGAAGTCCTGAGTGAGTGAGTGACTGAGTGATCAACGCCCAGACCAAACTGTTCAATCTAGAAACTTCAAATTTTGACAGTTCATAGGGTTTATGACGTAAGGTACAACTAAGAAAGGATTTTTGGAAATTCGATGAGGAAGGGGGAAATAGGGGTAGCAGTTATTATAGTGAAATGTCTATATCTCCGAATCTCTGCTGGATAGAGACATAAAAATTGGTGTATGAATTTCTTTTTTAAATTAATTAGACACGCGCTTCACCGTTTTATGATATTTCCCTTAGAATGAAAGAAAAATGACAGGAAGGAAAGTTACAATTCGTCCCTCTCCAGACAAAAGGGCTTATCTCATTTTCTTAACTTTTCCAGGAGACAAAATTTAAACCTTTTTTCATTATTTATTCTATCGTCTTATATTAAAATTGATCTCCTTCGTTTTAGGTATATAGCTTAAGATATCAAATTAAATTTTAACAGAAGACGATAGAATAAATTATGATGAAGTCTTTAAACTTGTCTCCTGGAAAAGTTGAAATAAAATTAGATATGCCCCTTTTGTCTCGAGACGAGCGAATTGTAATAACGGGATGACCATATATCGAAATCCTTTAAGGTTACAGGCATGACAATATTAGTATTACAGGCTTTACATTTAAAATAATTCAGCGAGTTTTGATATTTTCCTTAGAAGTAAAGGAAAAAGGCGGGAAGAAAAAAGGGCATGTGCTGCAGTTGTTATAATAAGATGATTATATTTCGAAATCCTTTATGATGTTAGGGACATGAAACTCAATATATAAACTTTCCCAGCCCCCGCCAAGTGAACTTTGTGGTGGACAAACACCGTGTGCGTGGGTTTTCTCGGGGTTCTCCCGTTTCCTCCCACTTTCTTCATTCCACCATTTCATTCATTTCTCATAATCACCGTCTCCTTTAGCCTAACCGGCATAACCGTGGGACGTAAAACTCAGAGATTTCATTTTCAATATATAAACTCCTAATTCAAAACAAGTGTATATATGCCACAGCACTTCCGTTTTTAACGAGAAAAGGGGCAATGTATATTTGTTTCTCAATATTTAAAAATGACTTCGAGGTTATTACTCTCATCATCAGGGAAAAACAAGTAAATCATTTGAAATTAATTTTTGAACACAGCACTTGATCCGAAAAGCCTGTTTTTATCCTTTCACTTATATTGAAAGGAATTAAAATTTTTCGCAAATAATAATGCAATAAACGTATTCTTGCCATCCGAAGAACAGACGCAAAGGCTAAAATATGAAGTGCAAGGCCGTAGGCCAAACAAATGCAGGAGTCTGGGGGTGAAATTCCCAGTTAGTCGAAAGTAGTAAATAAATAAAAATAAAACAATCATATAGGAGAGGTAATTAATCAAGAGAAAGTTCATAGAACCAAAGAGGGTCTGCAATCCAGGTGGAGTGAATAAAAAAGAAGGAAAGTTTAAGGTAATATATTATGTAGAAGTGTAGATGAAATGTATTCATGTATAGAATTCATGCAAAGTATGTGTATAGATAATTGTGTGATAAAAAAATAATAAACCAATTGAGAATGCTCCAAGGGCATTGTCTGAACAAACTTAAAAGAATTCACTTTTCTTATTAACTTCTAAGGACTTTATACCAGTTGTTCTATGGACTTTATTATTATATTTAATAAGCAATTCTTGTAATATATCTATCCATTTATAATTTCTGCAAGTACTAATTTCTTTTCCACATTTTTTTGTTTAAGAGTTCTGTTAAAACGTTCTGCAATATGTTGTTTTACGAAAATACATGCTCAAAATTTTAAAATTCGCAAAATATCATCTCTCTATGAATTAGGGTTTCCGAGATATGGCTCCTTAATTCTCCCGAAATCTGAACCTTTTTGGCCAATATCTGGGGATCGGTGGCCAGTTGGCTAGCTACCACCAGTTACTATTTGGTACTAAAATGTTCACCATCCTCTTAGATATTGATCAATACCAATATAATCTTTGTATGACTTACAGTTCCCAACATATAGCTCCTTAAATCTTCCGAAATCGTTACTTTTTTGGCCAATATCTCGGGAACGGTAAGTGACACGAAAAATTCCATCACTTCTTTCATATATATATATATATCGTCGGCGGCAATTCAAAACCTGCTATGTGCATTTTGCAGGAGAAGCGAAAAACAGTATCCTGGTTAGCTTTTTGGCTTTATAAAAGTGATGTTATAAGTAATATTTGATGCTGCACGTAACTTGATACCTTTTCAAGTAACTTGAGAAGGTACCAGTTACGTGCAGCATCAAATATTACTTATAACATCACTTTTATAAAGCCAAAAAGCTAACCAGGATACTGTTTTTCGCTTCTCCTGCAAAATGCACATAGCAGGTTTTGAATTGCCGCCGACGATATACAGACATAGAGAATTCAGTGAAGAACTTTTTAAAGTTCATTGAAAATAAAATAAACAATGTATTTATAAACACACTTAAAAAAAGAAATTAATTAACAAAATAAAACAAATCATACTAAAAAATAAAGAATACGCGACAAAACGTACTAGCGACAAAACGTACCACCGACAAAACGTACCACTTACCCTGAGGGCTGCTTGTGAAGGGTTTTCTTAAAACACTTTAAATAATGACAAGCGACAAAACGTCTGGAGGGCTACTTGCGAAGAGTCTTCCAATCAGCCATCAAATAATGTCAGGCGACAAAACGTACCACTTGATAGGACGGTATATAAGTATATATATATCGGCCAAAATAAGGTTAAAAGTTGAACAGATTGGTGGTGAGAAAAGTACCGATGCAAGACCATGACTAGGACTAAGGCTAAGACTAAGACTATGCCTGCAAGATTATCGCCAGACCAAGACCAACAAGAATCTTGCATATGCAATATTTGAATATTTGCTGATTTTCATCACACTTTATCCAGGCTTTGGACCAGAGACGGATAGACATTATTAGAGAGGCGCGGGCGCTTTCTCCCACAAGGGCCACCACCATCTCAATGTCACAAATCAATTGCACAGTTTTCTTTCTACAGGAAGTCAATAGTATTAACAATTGACAATTAAAACCTGATATTCTTTGAACAGTATATTATTCTGAATTGTTCAAAATATTATATGAAGTTCAAGGAGAACGTATACTATATTAAAAATTTTTTTAGTGTACTAGTTTTTGATGCTACTGTATCTATCACTTTTGCATTCAAAATATTTTTTTTAAATAAATCTTTTTCAATAGACATCAACAAAATGTTTTCAAATGTTCCTGAGACATGGTACTCGTTAGCCTATTTTTAATGTATTTCAGTTTATTTCAATTTTGAAAAAAATCTTTCACATGTTACCTGAGTTATGGGCAAAGTCAATAAAAATTTGTATGTTGGAAACCTAGATAAGTATTACTGCACAAATTACAATTCTTCAAAATTAAAAAGCAGCACATTGGACAATTTTGCAACACGTTTTGCATTCGCTTTCCTTGTAAACAAATGTATTTTCTCCTAATTCTGAATCATTTGCATCATCAGCACAGCCATTTTTCCTCGGTTGTGTTCGTCATCAAGACTGACTTTCAAGGATATCCATGTCCCTCAAAAGTCCAAGAAAATACATTTATAGTATCCTTGGAAACTTCTTAACTGAAGGTTTTCAGAAAATATGTAAGTTTATCGAAAGGCACGTCTGGAAGTTCTGTTACTTGGTTCAAGTGGCTAGGGTCCAAATAATCCATAAAGTACATGGCTTCTTGAATCTTGAAGAAATACTCAAAACTACTATGTCCAATATTGTGTTGAATGCTTCGATGGAGTACCTGGTCATTGGATAGAAGCAGCTTCATCTTCATATTCACAGGAAAAATCTTTGTCCATCTCTGAAGGCGAATTGTCGACAGGTCAATAGAAAAAAAAATCACGTTCTAAGTCTTCAAATTTCTTATTGGCCCATTCTGCAAAGCTTAATGCTGCATTCTTAACGGATTCAAAATCATCTCTCTACTCTTTCAGTTTGAACAGAGTAGTCTGCACCATGCGATAGGGCTACACTAGCAGCGCCCTCTATTTGGAGATAGTTTGACAGAGAGGTAGTCACTTGAAATATCTTAAGGAACTTTTCTGCTGTCCGAATTGTTTTAAACTTGAGAAGATCTTTTATATATCCTTTCGCTTTACATAGCTTTTGGTTTGATATTTTCTGTAGAAGCAATTTTCCTAATTGTTATGTTCAACTCTATATACAAAGCACTTTTTGGGTTCGAAAAATGACCAAACTTTTTCTGAAAAACAGTGTTTTCTACCATCTTGTCTCCGCAATAACTCTAAGACGCCTTTGTTAACATTTGATCTTCCAAATGTACCTTCGCTGATAAGACTCACACATAAATATCGCACAGTCATTCAGCAGAACAATTACACAGAATCAATGCAATTTTTTGTCAGATCACATATGACATGATTGAGTATATGAGCGTAACACCACACGTGTAACTGAGTTTCTTAATAGTTAAGCAGTTAGCGTATGCGCCTTTGTGGTGGGAGACCTGGGTTCGATTCCCGGCGGGAGTTCATGTGCTTCGAATTTCCCGTAAATCAGTAAGCCCCGTCTCATATGGCCTCGCTGCTAAAAGGGCCGTTAAACTCAAAATCAACTGAATCACACGTGTAACTGATCATAGGTGAATTGAAAAAAATCCGAATATTGTCCTTGCATGTTACTTGAGCCATCGGTTGAATTTCAAATACACTTCTTAATATCAAGGTTCAACTTCTGCAGAATTTCCAGCAATAAACCGCAAAGACACTGGCCTGTGGTAGATATACATTTTACAATGACAACAATACTTTGTTTAACAACCATTTTAACAACATACCGTAAAACAACAGAGCACTGGCCTGAAACTACTATATCTTGAGTAGTGTCTAATAGAACAGAAAATATTGAAGCTTGAGAGACTTCTTTCGAAATATCTTCTCTGATAAGTGTGCTGATAGCATTCAAAACGTAATTCACCGTGTTTAGTAAAAGTTATGCGACCACAATCCTGCTTACTTCCTCGTATATGACTCTTCTCGGTAACCTTATCTAAATTACTTTTAAGCAGAAGATCAAATTTGCTTAAGAAAGGAATAATATCCAAAAAGTTTCCATGATCTATAGCTGTGTCTTTCAGTTTATAGGCTGCTACATTTCCTCTATAAATGAGCCCTCTTTTACCTATGAGTTTCTGCACTTTGACAACTCGATACATTACCTGTCTGTTCTTCTCAACCTTATACTGCCGTAGTTTTACTTGTTCATGAGGAAGTAGTTTCTTAACATGAAGTGGTACGTTTTGTCGCGGATTAAATATCCGAAATGTTTTAATTAGTCCATGACAGGTTGTAATTTATGTAAGTGGTACGTTTTGTCGTGGAATAAATATCAGAAATGCTTTAATTAATCCATGATAGGTTGTCATTTATGACAGGTCGTCAAAAGTGGTACGTTTTGTCGCGAAAATTCAAGTGGTACGTTTTGTCGCTGGTACGTTTTGTCGGGACACCAAAATAAAAAGGGATCCTGTTTTTAACAAAATCAATTTTAAAAAGTCTCTTTATACATGACAAAAAAAGAATGGTAAGCATTCTCATTTACTTACATTTTAAATTAATTGTATTAGTAACATATTACTTTTTAAATTATTTGTATGATTTGTTATATTTTGTTTGTTGTTTTTCTAAACAAACAAGTTTCTAAAAATGTTTATTTTGTTTTATTTTCTACTTTTTTAGTCACAATTACATAAGTACATTTTCCATCGTAAAATTTTGTTACTTTCCTTCATACTTGCTGGGACTCAGTGTCTTTCGACACTAGTCTACCTGAGAAAGAGACTAAAATGATACACAAAAAATGAGTATTTTTTTATCTGTGGGTGGTGAAATGAAGAAATGGGATTAAGGAAAAAAAACATTAGGCACTCTAAATTGTTCGCAGTAATCCATAATCTGCGATCGCACCCAGTGCTTATATACTCTTAGATCCATTTCTTCATTTTACTTACAAAAGAATCTTCAATTTTGTGCATTTTATAAAAGCATTAATTATATTAGTGTTTAAACTTATATTATTTATTTTTTATTTTATTTTATTTTACTTTTTGTCGTATTTTTACACTCATCAGTTCCCGTAGTCTATCTTATTTTCAGAATCTGAAACATAATTTACAAAGATCTTTTGCATCTTAGCATGTGATAGTGTATAAGTGCATATGAATTCCAGAAATCTTTAGGTTGGATAACTTGAAAGGATATACAGTATAGTTAGTAGAGAGTATGGGAAAACAGCCGCATTAAAAAAAAAAGTAAATCATTGTTTTTTTTTTTTTTTTTTAGTTTTCATATCTTTCTTGTTCAAGTACCACTTTTGTTTCTCGATAGTGGATTCTACAACAAAGACAGTGTGTTTACAACATCAATACTCGCGAGTCTTTTGTTCAATCTGGGATTGTCTGAGTTGATTGTTTTTCAACCTGGCATTGCAGTTATTTTCAGCAAATGTTAGTTATTCAACTTCACATCTCAAATGTTGTTTAGCTTGCTTGATCATCTTATCAAGTACCTCGGAGTTGTACAGGATGATTCTTTTAAAACTCACGGATTTCATTTGGGTCTAGAATTTCTAACTGAAGTCCGATTTTCATGCGGTTTGTGGCAAATGATCAAGGAAGGATTCTAATTGTAAGGTACACTGGCCAAAATTTCTGTTTTTCTTGAAGCATGATCGATATTAACCCAGATGAATTTAAACCAGTAAACATAGTCCTATAAATCTCCCATCCTTCCTTGATCATTTGCCACAAATCGCATGAAAATCGGACTTCAGTTAGAAATTCTAGACCCAAATGAAATGAAATCCGTGAGTTTTAAAAGAATCACCCTGTATATCTTGATATAGTATATGCTTTACTGGTTGTGTAAATTCAGCTAGTTAAACCTGCGCTATTTATACAGCGCACATTTCTAATATGAGCTTGAATCTCCTTCCCACTTCTCATTTCATCTGTGCAAGTCCCTTTACGAACACAAATAAAGAACAGGAAGGCTATCAAAGGGAATGAATTGTTGTATAGACAAACATATAAATGTATTTTAATATATAGAATGTTGGGGTGAGTTTGTGGCAAACTTGGATAAGTGATAGATGATACCAAATGCAAATATTTTTTCTTATGATTCCATATCCGATTACTCCTCACTGTGGATCGACAAGCCTTCGAAGTTGCCAGCTTGCAATAGGTTTCGTCATTCAGGTTAATGAACGCCTGAAATGTCCATCTACCCGCTATACGTAGCTTCTCTACTGGTTGCCTTTCACAAGGGTATCAATTTTAACGTCCTAGTGGCAATATTAAACTAATAAGATCAAAAAAAAAATGAAATCTGTAAGTTTTACGTCCCACAGTTATGCCGGTTAGGCTAAAGGAGACGGTGATGATGAGAGATGAGTGAAATGGTGGAATGAAGAAAGTGGGAGGAAACGGGAGAACCCCGAGAAAACCCACGAGCACGGTGTTCGTCCACCACAAAGTTCACTTGGCGGGGGCTGGGATCGAACCCGGGACCCCAAGCACCAGAGGTGAACGCTCTACCACTGAGCCACCGCGCCCCCCTAATAGGATCAAAACGACGCCTAAAACATGGAATAGAAAAATAAAGACAAGCTTTTTGAGATTTTGAATGAGAACTGGCAAATCTACACAAAATTTGAAAATCGACAAGCGAAAATGGCACGTTTCTAGCACTTGCAGTTTTCGAGATCTCATTGTCAAAGTCGAAAGAATTGACCACAAACATATATACTTTCCTTGATTACAAGCATATAAACCTAGCATTTTAATATATAGATATTTCTTGTCGAACGTGAATCTAATAGGTCTATGAGCAATTCACAGGACTAGCAATTCACAGGATTCTCCACTGAAATTGAAATATTTTTAAAAGCTAAAACTTTCCCAGACAAAAAATCTGTGGACAAAACCTCGTTTTTTAAAAGTCGATTTTTTCGAGCCCTTACATGTCTAGTAGAGAACAGTATTAATAACTTTAGTAAATAAATATATAGAAATATGTAAAAGTAACAATGAAATTGTTATCCAACTGAACGTCACTATGCAGAATTTCATGATTGTATGAAGTGGGAAATGAGGTAAATTTTAAGTTGCAAGATTTGAGGGCACGGTTCAACCATTGTAAGCTAGAAAAAAAAGACATGTAAAAAGGAAAGACATGGATGCTGTGCAGTCAGAATCCTCATCCTCGTTAGATAGCGCTAAAACAGTAAATCAGGACGCCATATACTGGTATTAAGTGAAATCAAAATATTTTATAACAGTGTAGAAGTGTAATATGTCTGCTTTTAATGACCATACTCAAGAAGAAACTATTTATAGTGAGATATAATGTTTGTTATTAGACCTATTACAATTTTTGTGAGATTACGCTCAATCAATTTGTTTTCGAAAACTAAGGAAACCATTTGTGGAAAAATAGTGGCGTATTTAAGGTGGGACTTCCGAGCTTAACCCCCGAAATTTTATTTAATATTTTAAAGTAAATGAAATATTTTGCAGAATTTTCACATTTCCAGGAATAAAGTTAGCAAAGACCCCCGAAACAAAATCGTAAATACGCCACTAGTGGAAAATATATTTTCATTTTGAGTAATTTGTGATATTATTGTTGGGACTTGCATATTTAGGAATTGCATTGAAGCGTGTTTAGAAACATTGCGAAGATTAAATGGAGTAGTTTTACGGAGGGGTTTGAGAAGTAAATTGTATCATCAAAATAAGTGGTTGCACTGTATATATTTTTTTGAGAACTGATCTAATTTATGCAATCTAATTTAATTGTATTATATTGTCGAATAAAAAAAGTAGAAGGGAATGAACACTAGAATAGAAAGCTATTAGCAAATAACAAATTTCGTCGAGTTTTAAGCAGCGAAAAATAAAGAAATTATTAAAGAATGCATGATTTTGGAAACAAGTACATTATAGTATTTTTTCTTTCATTTTAGTGGATGAAACACCTCAGCCTAGAGCATGGATTCAGATGGGTTCACAGAGAAGATTATAAAGAAGTGCGTAGCATATCAATTATCGAATCCATGACATCATCGTTCTAATTTCCGTTCTCTTTCCTTATAAAGCCCTTCGTTATATATTACTTGATTTGAAAAACGTTATGCCCCTTTCAGTAGGTATTTTTAAACAAAGTTACATATGCATCAATTCTCATTGGAATCTTTCAACATGTAATCAAAATAACGAATGTACAAAATACTTAACCTTCAAACCTATTAACTACTGAATGACACAAATTATGAGCTTTTCTGCAGGTGATTTACGGTTCGTGAAAACAATGTCAACAAAAACTTACGTCTCACACCCCCTCACAAAAAAAGTTCCTTGCCCTTCCGAAAATAGAGCGTAGATAGATACCTAAGATGCCTTTTGGCGTCCTTTTCTGCACCTAGTCTATATGAGACGTGGACCTAGAACTTAAAGTGGAATCCGAACCACATGAACTCCCACAGGAGTCGAACGCGGTTCTTCCGTACCTTAAGCGCATACGCTAACCATAGACCCTTATAGCCACTAGGGAGCTCTATATAATATAAGCTTAAAGTAGCACCAGTATTCCTCGAACTAAGTAGAACGTAAAAAACTCCGTTTTACTACTTGCCAATTCTTGAGACTAACTGAATTTCGTCGTTTGTAAAGCGTGTTTTTGTCATGTGGGCTCTTCTTTTATCATAAAGAATGCAAAGAAAATGCGGTATTTCCAAGGATACAATTTCTTCAGTTCTCTGAATATATTTTGTGAATCGGCGATACATTTGAAACCTTGAATTACTTGTTGTTGCGACAAAAGATAATTCTTAAAAGTATTCCATCACAGAATACATCTATCAATGTTAACTGTAGGTAAATAAATACTAGTTGTTTCGCCCGATCTTTCGGCCGTTTCACACTATATGTTAAAATTGTGCTTAATTAAAAACTCTAATTGGTTGGTTAATTTTACAATTTTATTTCATTTTATTTATTTTTTGAGTTTGTCCACCAAGCACTCTAAACTTCATATCATATTTATGTAATTATTCAATGAGTTATTTACACAAGTAAGAGAAAGTGCAGGTAGTGACGTATATTAGTATCAGGCAGGCAAGGGACAGCGCAGATAGCGACATCTATTAGCGTGATTCTTTATTATTAGGATTCGTATGACGCACAGACCGACACGTTTACCGTTCATTATTAGGATACTGTATATTTATTTGATACATTTATCTTCCTCCTGGTTATTACTTTATTATGTGTGTTAACTGATGGGTTTCTCCAATTATGAAGAATGAGAAATAACTGGAATTGCATAGAATTGCATTAATAAGAAGGTTGTTGAAACAAAGAGTTATCATTCTAACAAATTTACGTAAACCAACTAGAAGATAAGTCATTCAGAAAACTCTTGTTCAAAGGACTGAAAATAGAATTCAGTTAATAACTATATCTCATCTTATTACTAGACACCAAATTTTTATGCAAACGCATAATTTGTTTCCTTATATGCATCTACTGTATGTTAAACTTGGTAGGGTTTCTAACAACAATAATACAGCTTGATTTTAAAGTTTTATGGTGCATATAAATGCATACTTCAAAGAATTGAGCATATATTAGTGATTAAGAGCATATTCAGCATATTCTATAAGTTTTTGAGCATATATTAGTGCTTAAGAGTTATAAGTTTTTATTTCAGATGTATTCTTAAATAGCATACATCTGAAATAAAAACTTACAGCTCTTATGCTTATATAGCATGGAATAAATCCAATTTTAGTTCGTATTTTCAATGCATTTACATGTCTATGCAACAGAATGGCTTTTTGTATGGGAGGATGGAAGAATGCCTAGTTTAGGGAGGACCAATAATGTTAGCAACCGATCAGCAGACCAAAAATAATTACAATTGCCAAGACGTTAAGAGAAATCTGATAACGATATAGACATTGCAATATCGTGCTGACATCAATTCGGAAATAAGAAATATGAGGAATGCTGCTGAGTGAATGCTTCGCTCTAGTTGATAAAGTTTGACACGAGCTTCAGTCAGTTTCTGGTAAATTCGGGCTCTCTGTGGTAAAGAAATTGACGGATATTATTACCAGATATTCCAACTATAAAATAGTTGAAGCTATGGGAAAATATCTTCAAGGATTAAATCTCAACTTGTCAGAAAATACAGATATTAAATTTTCTCCTCTCTATAAATATTATCCAGTAACATCTATTGATGTTAATAGGTTATTTTCTGGCTTCAAATGTCACAAATTAAGACCAAAAAAATGAAGAGAAGCATCTTGTGATATACTGTAAGGCTAATTACGGAAAGGAGTACGTATTTAAAAATAAAAACTTTGTTTTATGAACTGGAAAAAATACAAATGTGAAGAAAAACTAGAGATCGTGTTCTCATATTACTGTATTTATTTTGATCTCATAATTTTTTGTATGTTCTAAAAAGTTAGGAGTATATAAACTGTGTCATAAATATAAATCCTGAAGAGAAGTCCCTGAAAGGTAAACTACATTTTCGATGTTATATTTCACCTGCATAACTTTTTCCATGCATATAAACTTAAAGTAGCATCAGTATTCCTCGAAGTGAGTAGAACGTAAAAAAACTCCGTTTTACTACTTGCCAATTCTTGAGACTAACTCCAATATTGGTGTTACTTTAACGTTGCTGTATGTTTGAAAGTGCTCTTTTTTGTTGCATTTTTAGTGCATATTAAGTGCATATTTTAATACATTTAGCAGCACAGTTGCATGCATATTTCACGAATTTTAAGTGCATAAAAATCACCGAATGTCTACTTATACCGAAACGTCGTTTCAAAAGCATGAGCAAACAGGAGGTTCCTAAACATGAAAGTAAATTGTGTTACAAAAGCAAGTTTCTGTTAATTGAGTATGATTTAGCTTACTGCCATAAGAAAGACTCTTCGAAACTTTAGTTGTGGAAGCATCAAAACACCCTTTGACTGACAGTTCGTTAAATTTTTGCAATTCTTTTTGTTTGTTTGTTTGTTCATTTTCTTTTTTAATGTTAATAATGTGAAAGAAGTATTGCAGAGCTGTGTCCTTGCTACCAGGTTAGTCAAGAAAGAAAAAAACAAAAATAAAGAAAAAAGTCATTTTAAACCCTATACATTAATGCCAAACAAGAAATGTTTTGGCCAGCTAGTAGTGTAGGGAGAGCATTCAATTACATCCAGTTTTTAAACTGCCATCCTGACTACAGATGCCCAAAATTTGTTAAATAAACCTCTGTACTACTACTACCACTTTTTACACGCAAAGCGTGCAACACAGAACTCGCTAGCATTCAGATCTTCAAGGACAAAAATAACTCCAGACACGTGTGTTTTCTGGAACGGCCCTGCAACACTCCTTTTTCTTCAACACAGGATGAGATCTATCGATCAACGGTCGTCGACGGGCGAAACTCGTGCCATCTGTTGGTATGGAACAAAAATAAACTGCGTGGCAAGTGGATCGATACGGAACGGACTGAGCTGCTGGCATTTCGACACAGGATCCTCACAAAAAGCCAATGGTTATCACTGAGCGTTGCGTAACTCTACAAACATTTGCCGAGCTTCTCAAAGCGAGTACTGCGTAGAATCACACAACTACTCCGTGGACGCGAGAAAAAAAAAATGCTTGCCCTTGGTAAGAAGAGGGGAGAAGAAAAGAATACTTTATCTTTGTTCTCAATTACCTTTTCAAGTTTCTTGTTAAGTTAATGACCGTTGGTTTTAACTTATTACTTCAGGTATTTTTGTTCTATACATAACAAAGCAGTCTGGAATCATACTGGTTTAGCTATAGAATTTAGAAAAATAAAATGAAATATTTCAGTTTAACGTCCCACGATTACGTGCTTTAGGCTAAGGGAGACTATAAGGCAAGTGAACGATTATAGAAGAATTGGTGGAATGAGAAAGTGGGAGTAACCCGAAAAACCCACGGACACAAACTTGCTTGGCTGGGATCGAACCAGGAACTCCGCGCACCAGATGTAAGCGCTCTACTACTGAGCCACAATGCTCCACCTATAGAATCTAGAATCAGAATGTGGTTTAGTTTTAACAGCAAAACTCACATTGCACGAAATATTGCATTTCTAGACCTAAATGGTTAATGGAAACTCAATAGCCAACAGTGGAAAAAATAAAAAGTAAAAAAGGTTTGGGGTTATATTAAAGGTACCATCCCGTGATTTTATTGATGAGAGATAGAAAAATCTGCATCAGGATGTCCAGTTCCTCCAAGTTTAACCTATTCCTATCGAGCTCAAAGATATTTCACTTCAATCAATATGGCATAATTTAATATGATACAAAGCAGTCTTCTGACAGACATCGTTATTTAGGGAAGGAGACTAAATAAATGTATTTTGCAAAATCATGTGTAGTCTTTCTGAAATTGAAATTAACACTTATTTACTAAGTTCTCTCTTTCCGTCTCTCTCCTATTTATTGCAGTGTGATATGTAGTGGCATGGTGTCTGTATAACTTTAGAGAAAGGGGCGATTCAGGTATTTCGTTCTAAGATATTGAAGCAAAGACATCCAGATTTTGGAGCGGCAACCAATTTTTGGGAGTCCAAGCCCTCTGGGTGCCCATGATAATATATAGTTTAATATTATTCCTTAGCAAAACATAACAGTTTAAAACGGTAGCTAGTCGACTGTCAACGTTATAATTAGCCGCTTTGATAATCATTTGCCAATCAACTCAATTGGTAATGTAACTGCAACAAAATAAGGAAAATTGCGACTGGGAACGAGGTCGAATATGTTGGATAAATGGCGGCAATCTGTTGCTTGGCCAACATACACTCTACGGGCCAACATGCCAGCCTATCAACGGTGCAATGTGCTACTAGGGTGTTGGTATGAAAATTAGCTACGGTACTTACTTATGTTCATTTTCTACTGTCTATGGTCAGCTTTCAAATCTTCTGTATTTAACGAAACACGATGAAAATAATCGCCATAAAAGAAGCATTAAAAATGAGGAAAGGTGGTATTGAATTTCCACCATTAACGGAGCACATAAACATCGTATAGATATGGTGAACTTTGTGCTTCATTTGAGTTTGTGGTTTGTGTATTGTCACGAATCACGATAAACAATTATTCCTTCCTCGCATCCCCCTGACAAAGAAATATGTTCGTAAAAATGGTGACAATTGTTATAACAGTAACCAAATATCCTGGATCTCCATCAGCACAGAACCAGGTTAATTTCAAACATAGTTACTAGCATAATATTAAATAAGACTGATAATGCATAATATCAGGTTGTTTGAAAAGTATGAACCTTTGGAGGGGACATTCAGAATACATTTATTGTTATTGGAAAATATCAATATTAGAAATTATCTAGAATCAATGTTAACAGAACAAAATCATATCCACGAAGAAATTAAATGTCAACTAAAAGAACAGGGAATTCGTGTTATTATTCAGTTCAAAAGATTTTGCCAAAGCAAATTCTATCGACGAATTGAAAGCTTAAAATATATAAACCTATAATCATGCCTCTTGTGCTGTACGGTTCCGAAACATGTTCGCTTACTCTAACGTAAGAACGCAGATTGAAAGTATTTGAAAATAAAATCCTAAGTCGAATATTCAGATTCAAGAGGAATGGGAATGGAGAATGGCGGAAACTTCGTAATGAAGAACTGCATAAATTATACCCTTTACCGAACATTGTTACGGTCATCAATTATAGGAGCTTCAGATGGGCAGATCATGTAGCCAGAATGGAACAAAGTAGGAACGCTTTCACAAAGCTTTTAACGGAAATCCAATCGGAAAATGTTCATTGGGAACACCTGGAAGCAGATGGGAGGATAAAATCTATTAAGATAAATTTCTCAGAAATAGGAGTACAAAGTAGAAACTGTATCTATTGGCTAAGGACAGAAGTCAGTGCAGAGCTTTTGTGAACACGGCATTGAACCTCTAAGTTCCATAGGTCATGAAGTTAGTTGATTAATTTATTGGAAAGTGACGTCATGAAATCACATATCGTCGGCGGCAATTCAAAACCTGCTATGTGCATTTTGCAGGAGAAGCGAAAAACAGTATCCTGGTTAGCTTTTTGGCTTTATAAAAGTGATGTTATAAGTAATATTTGATGCTGCACGTAACTGGTACCTTCTCAAGTTACTTGAAAAGGTATCAAGTTACGTGCAGCATCAAATATTACTTATAACATCACTTTTATAAAGCCAAAAAGCTAACCAGGATACTGTTTTTCGCTTCTCCTGCAAAATGCACATAGCAGGTTTTGAATTGCCGCCGACGATATGCATCATTTTGTTCGATGACCTTCTGTCATTTTTTCGGCAACATCATAATCCCGTCACTATAAAACTTACGCGATTTCTGGTGAAAAAATGCTATACTTGGCTTTCGCTAACTTAATACTGTTCAGTTAGTTATGCAGAGATCGAAACAAATGATAGCTTAATGGTGGCAGGTTCAGACAATACGGTGGATGCAGTAACACCTCCCAGCAAGTTTTCTCAATTTCTGGCGGGTTGATATAGATGAATGCGGCTGGTATTGTCAGACTGGTATAACACAATTTTTCTGTTGACCAGTTCCGGCCGTTTCTTTTTAAATTGCTAGGTACATTCACGCTAATTGTCTACAGTAGAGGTCCGATTCGATCCTTCTGCACAGTGGTAGCAGCTCGTGATGCACGGCGCCCTTCCAATCCTATGAAACCCACAGCATAACCTTCCTGAGCGTCAGTGTAAACTTTGTTTCAGACTGTGGAGCTTCTCCTCGCTTCGATCACGATCTTATTCGGACATTGTTGTCGTAGATTATCCACTTTTTATCACGCGTCATCAACCGCTTCAGATATGGCTCGAATTCGGTACGTTTCAGTAGATGGAAATTCGATTGAGTAGAGCTAAATATTTTTGAGTCAGATAATGTGGCACCTAAATATCGAACTTCTTTTTGTAGACAGCTTTCTTCAAATGATTTAACACAATGTTGATTGATGTTTAGGTCATTAGAAATGCCATGGCTGCTTACTTACGGATCTTCTTCCACTTTTACTAGAATATCATGCACTTCTCCTGTGATTGGTCGCCCATTCCGAGGAGCATCTTCGACATCGAAATTTCCATAACGAAAGGGACTGAATCATCTTTTGGTTGCTGCTTTTGATAACACACATAAAACACATTTCTTCATGAACCTGCACAACCTTTACGCCTTCATCTAAATAAAATTGTAAAATGTAGCAAGTTTTGTGGAAATTAATTCATCTTCGCGACGCAACACCTTACATATGATTACAAGAATTCCAACATTTTTGTACATCCACTAACCTCAACTGTCAGCTACCAAATGCCATTAGGCCTGACCCGCTGCGACTCATATACCCTGATTATTGGAACATTAGCACCATCTAGTGCGCAAAAACCTTAATACTCCCTAGGTGTTACTATTACTAGGTGTTCTTCAGAGACTGAATAATAGCATGTCTATTGGCCCAGTATCAATAGAGTCGCCACTCCCTAGTAGTGAGGGAAATATTATGAGATTTCTAGATTCGAAAATTTTATAGGACCACGACACATAATAAAATTGAGTGTCATGAAATAAGATGATGCATACACATAGATAAAAACCTTAGGTTCTAACTCAAGATTTATATAGGACCTTAATAAGAAAAAAAAACAATAAAATAAGTAAAACATGATATTTGGATGAAGATTTTATCATCAATCGCAAAAATGTATATGAAAACAGTTACAATACTACATACATCATTTTATTATAAGTAAGTTAATGTTAGATTGCATTTCCGTAGTTTTGCATCAGCGTTTGGGTGATCCAAATAACTGAGTACTTCATATCTTGCTTTATCAAATCATTACAATTTTATCTTCCTGAAAATAACCATATACTCTAATGCTACCTTAACACCCCAATACATATGCATTCCGTGTTTCAGCAATATTATTATTATAAATGTGCAGAACTATTATTCATCTCTGCCCGCACAATAAATAATATTTTACTCCTTTTCTCGTAACTATTACTCATATTATTTATATTTTTACTGATATCCTTAACTTATTTATCTTATTTATATTTTCTCTTATTCCTCTACACCTTTTATTATAATATTTTAAAATAGTATTCTTAACTTGCGGCAGATTGATTAGTTCCATCAAAAATTATTAATAATAATAATTTTCGATTAAAATCACGTATACTACTAAGATCTTATTTTCATGTTCTAGACCATTCTTTCGTGTATAGGAAACATAGTCATTATTAACTCAGTATCATGTTTGGTTTAAATTTGCCTTAATATCTCCAACAGAACATAAATCTTAATCATCCTTCAGAAATCAGAATATTCGTAATATGTAAATATGTATCTAATAGGATTCAAAAAATGTTGCGTATAAATACAGAAATTATGATCATTTAACTTTATTTATTTATTTATTTATTTATTTATTGTTTAATCAAGCCATCTTATATTAGTAACAGAGCATTAGAGAGAGAGAGAGGGAGGGAGGGAGAGAGAAAAGTCTCTCCCGACCTAAACTTCGATTAATACTGCATTTTAATTATCTCCTTTTCCACAAATAAAATTTTCTTTATCTGTAGGTTACCTGGTAAATTTATTTCCTTTTAAAATACTTCAGCGATAAATTATTGGCTATAACATTATATACGTCTTTTAACCACTCTTCAAATCTATTGTTCTTGTACGAGTAATAAAACTTTTACAAGGTATATAAAATAACATGTAGCCTTAGTTCGCGTTTAGGATTCTGATTGGCTCCCTGACCGTGACGTCATGTGAAGCGACTTTTGCCCATTTTGAAACAGTATACCAACTAGTGTAATTGCGAATGCAGTATTTTACTTGTTCTCTTGAACGATACCTCCCGATACCCAAGAATGTTAAAAGTAGAGGATCTACCCATATGTATCTTTATCCTTGAATAAAGGCAAAAAGAACCTAGCATTGGCACGTCTGATTGGTTACTCTCTCTTCACGGTTTTGTGGTATGGACAGATCCTCTATTTTATAACGTCCTTGGCGATATCTCCATGTGACGTCACCGAAAGCAAAGTATCCTGTGAAAAATGAGAGCAGAAAGACTGAATCGAAAGTCCCCTGAAACTTTTATATTAGTACATCTTGTTTATTTATTTCGATACGAAAAACATTTTATCTAAGAATTTTGTCTTGCGATGTGGACTAATATCCACTTGCCATTTACCATTACATTGTGTAGACTAATGCGGTGCTGCTGCACAATAGTGGATCCGCGCACGAGACGAGTCGAGACAGAATTTTCCTGACAAAATTCGAGTCGAGACACAGCTCTTTCAATAGAGAAGAATACATTTTTCGAGTCGAGACATCACTTTTACAGCACATTTTCGAGACGAGACAGCCTCAAATGCGCACATCCTATTCCCAATTAATATGGGCAACGAATGACACACTTTTTAGCGCCATAAAAGACCATTTTTCTCAATTTTCTCAAAAACTAATCATAGGAATTTAACCTCATGCATTTCACTTTGTTCAGCTTCATGCCATCTACTGACTGTCAACTTTTGAGCATTCATTTAGTTAAACAGAAATTAAAAAGGTAAGAGTTAATGAAAATTTCGGGCTAAGTATTATCAGCCATACTATAGATATATACTTGTTTCATAATGAAGAGCTTACTGAGGGAACACTTCAGTATCAGTCTCACTTTAATGGCTTTAGGTGTCGTGGATCTTGTATAGCAAAATTTTTTAGGTCTTTAGCTTCCTCGTCGCTATGCGGTTAGAGTACGTGCTTTTGGCGTGGTGAACAGGGTTCGGTCCCGGCGGGAGCTCATATAGTTCGGATCCACTTTAAGCTGTAGGTCCCCGTCTCATATAGCATCGCTGCTGAAAGGGACGCTAAACTAAAATCAAATCAAAATTAAAATTTTAAGTTTACAAACAAATTCGTTTTTCTTAATTTTATCGAAATCTACAGAAAATCATTCAAACATACCAATAATTTTGTTCATCTTAATAAAACCTACCTCATGTTTGGACATTTTTCTTTCATTAGAATTTCTCTGCGAATAGGTAGGTTGGAAACACCTGCACAAGTTTCTCTCTCTCTCTCTCTAACTTCTGGGTTCTCGAAGACACCTCTCTGATGATATCACGTGTTTCTTGACTGTGGCTGACTGCGTGTGTGTGTGTGAATGATCTGATTAATGACGAGAGGGAAGAAAATAACATCGAGGAATCTTTACCAAGCGAGTGTGAAACTACAAGTGGGGAAGACCTGGAAGAGGAGGAACCGAACGCTTCACAACCCGTGGAACAGTGAACGTGGGGAACGCATGTTCCTAGTTCTCGGGCAAAAATGAATTCTTTTCCTGACTGTAAACATAATTGATTATTGAAACCGACAACAAACATAACCGCAAAGTCTTCTCCACAATGTCTTCTAACATTCTTTTGTTTTTTGTTTCGTTAAAAAGTATTAACAAATTTAAGTAACAATCAGAGGTGCACCCACAAGGGATCCACCAGCAAGGGCGCCGATTTCTATGTAAATTTGGGAGGGGGGGGCATTCAGACGCAGAAAGCATATATGAGGATTTTAAAACAAATTGCATTCAAATTATGCCAAATATTGTAAATTTACAAATACAGTAAGGAGGCCCACTTGAGCTTTGGGGAGGCCCCCTCGGCCCCCCGGGATCGGCGCCCTTGTCCACCAGGTCCGGACCCGTCCCAAAACTTCGTAACTCAACTTTCTCAATAAAACTATACTTGTTTAACAAGGAAATGATTAATGTAGCATGAATATTTGATCTTACACTTCGTATGTACTCTTTCTCTTATAAAAGCAATCCAGTTCTATCATTTTTTCTGAAAATACAGGTGGAAGTATTTTACAATTACTTATCGTCTTTTCGGGAGCAGAATAATACCCGTTCAATCCTACATAAGTCTTAGTGGCTTGTAGTTTTGGTTCCTTCTTCCAAAGCTTTTAGACCCGTCCCAACAAAAATTTCTGGGTGCGCGCCTGGTAACAATTACTGTATGCTATAACAGTTACAGCATTTTAAGTACACCTAGTGATGAGCAAGTGCAAGACCAAGACCAAGACCAGGGTGGTGTTGGTCTTGGTCTTGCTTGCAAGAATCTTGCAAGTCTTGCTTTTAAGAAATCTTATGCTTTTCATAGGGAAATTTTACTCTGGATATGAGGGGTAATAAGCGCAAATAGTAACGGAAGTACAATGTATGTTTCTAAATGTAATATAGTACACCTTCGTGTAAGTATGATGATAGTGTACAACATAGGAGATAACCTTTATTTTTGTTCAATGGGTGCCCACCTTCCCTACTTATGAGATAAATCATAATGTTTTGTAATCTTTTTATATTTTTTAACAGATCCAATATTCCAGTGGTTTCCAAACTGGGGAGGCTACTCCTGAGACGCATGAAAGAAAATCAAGACGCACAGATTACTGAAATACCATGATCCTTGTAAAATTATTTTTACAACTTAGAGGCGGCAGATTTTTTAAATCTTTTGAACCACGATTATCTAATCTTTGAATTGAACAAACTTCCAATTAAATATTGATATTTTGTTTTACTGATCCCAATATGTACTCTATGGGGCAGAAACATGTACATTACGCAAAAGCGATTATAAAATTAGTTGCTTTCGAAATGTGGACATGGAGAAAAAGAAGAAAAATAGCTGCATTAAACAGAAAACGAGTGAGGTGTTAGGAATACAAGCAGTAAGGGAGAAAAGAAGAATTTTAGAACTTCAGAGGAGGAAGAGGAACTGGTCCGAACATTGGCTGATGAGGAACTATTTTTTGAGGAAAGTACTAGAGGGTATGGTGGAAGGAAAGAGAGGGACGAGGCGAAGGAGACTGTAGTTGAAGGAAGGTATTAAAACAGAAAATTGCTGCGTCAAAACGAAGAGACTAGCTGAGAACCACCGTACATCGCAGCTTCTTAGTTGCAGCAAGTGACGTGCCAATAATGGCAGAATAGCTATGATGATGATGATATGTTTAGCAATATTGGCCACAAAAGAGAGAAAAAATTAAAATAATAATGATTATAATCAAACTTCTTAATATTTTAGAATAATTTGAGTGGAAACTGAAAACGACTCAACTGCCCATGTCTTTTGTGTGAACTCAATTTATATAAATACTTTTGACCTATATTATTAGAAATACAAAATAACGGCATCAAACTCCAAGTTATTTGAAATAACTGTACAAAATCACTTTCAATTGTGAATATGAATTATTTAATGTTATATCGCTCAATCCTCGATGTGCCGTATACCTAAGGATACTAAAAGTTATATTGATAAACAATTATTATTCAACGTATAAGCATCCGCCCATGAAATCAAGCACGCGGTCACATGTACTAAGTTTTTGTCAATGTCATGAATTTTTTTTTTTTTTTTTTCGTAATGAATTTTGTCAAAACACATTAAAAATTTCCAACGGATGCTTGAGCCTCGGAGCCAAAGTCATATCCATGTAGTAGGCACCTACAATGTATGGAATTACCGATGTTCAATACTAAATTTTGCCGCTGACGTCCCCATTAACCCCCAATCAATCAATAGTAAATTTCTCTTTTGTTTTGGAAGAACACCACTAATGTGTTTTTAAATTAAATGAAATATTTAGTTTAACGTCCCACGATTATGCACCGAGGCTAAGAGAGACCGTGATGATGAGAAATAAATAAATGGTGAAATGAAGAAGGTAGGAGGAAACAGGAAAACCTCAACAAAACCCACGAATACGGTGTTTGCCTACCAGAAAAACTCACAGGTGAACCCGTTCTACCACTGAATCTGTGCTTGTACAAGACTCTTGCGCAAGAGTCTTGATCTTGGTCTTGCATCGGGATTCCTGGTCTTAGTCTTACACGCAAAACTCTTGCCAAACTGTAAGACCAAGACAAGTACACCAATGCGTACAGCAACAGTAAGATGTTTAAAGAATCTGGTATATTTTAATAAGAATGGGCATATTTTTCTTCTTCTTCTTCTTCTTCTTATTATTATTATTATTATTATTATTATTATTAATAATAATAATAATAATAATAATACTAATAATAATAATAATAATAATAATAATAATAATAATAATAATAATAATAATAATAATAATAATAGTCTACTATTGCAATGGTCCTCTAAACTTAGATGTTTGGTATTCTAACTAGAAGTGGTAGGTTTATTGTTCCGGTTTCAATAGGTCGCTAAGAAACTGTGAAAAATAAAATACCATTTAAACACTTTTAGTACAAATGTTGAGGGGAAAATTGATGAAATAGATGGTATTTATAACATTGCTTCGCGTGTCTAAAAGCGTTAATTCTCAAAAAAGACAATATCTAGTGTGACATAATTAAACACTTCTGCTCGGCAGATAGTTCGAAAACAAGGTGGTGACATGTTTTGCAAATACATCTGAGACATTGGAAAACACAGAATCTAAAAGGGGTGAATATGTGTTATCTGGAGGTATTCAAAGAGTGTCGATAATGTGTAAAAGTGTCCTACTGTGTCTAAAAGTAGTTTAGTTTTTACAGTGCAGAAAAGACAGAACCTACTCTTGTGACGTTAAATCTATATCAGAAAACAATTTCTTGATATGTCTTACTAGTTTTGATCTATATCGTTCAATATTAAAACCGGATGCGACGGATTTATACAATTACCGGTTTCAAGGGATTAAAACCGAGGTTGAACCTATTCTTGAGTCACTAAATTTATATAAAAGAAATCTTGTGCTCCATACGAACCAATACTGTAACTGGAAATAATTGTAGATTTCTACTAGGTCCGGTGAGATCGAATTTATAGTAAATTGAAGGGTGTGAGGCAAAAACATGGTAACTAACAAATTTTCAATTTCTGAGTTATGCGGCACCCGATAGAGAGCAAAATATTCGCTTCTTTTAATCTTGTCCGAGTCCAAATTGTGCACTATAGATCGCAACCAGAGTTAAGAAGGCGGGCAATGAGGAGCCGTGTACCACCTTCCCATCTGAGAAGAAAAGAATTTGCACATTAGATGTTTCTTCCAGACAATTCAATGAAGATGATTTATTGTTGAGTGACTCAGAAAGTGAATATTGTTCCGAAGATAACATAACTGGGTCGTCATAGGGAAATAATGAGGTAAGTTGCACAGTGGCGTCGCCTTGTGCAGTTCGCAAGAGCACGTGAACCACCAAGTATCGCGGGCTGTTTGCTGCTCCTTAAGATATTTAATAATAATTAGAATATTATTATATTGCCGTTTCAATTCTATTCTTTGCTTTGCTTCGGGGCCGCGGTGGCTCAGTGGTAGAGCGTTCACCTCTGGTGCTTGAGGTCCTGGGTTCGATCCCAGCTCCCGCCAAGTGAACTTTGTGGTGGACAAACACCGTGTGCGTGGGTTTTCT
The DNA here is from genome assembly GCF_964235325.1 of Thermobia domestica. Taxonomy (NCBI): domain Eukaryota; kingdom Metazoa; phylum Arthropoda; class Insecta; order Zygentoma; family Lepismatidae; genus Thermobia; species Thermobia domestica. Next base: position 111,037,569 of record NC_137468.1, read on the forward strand.
CGGGGTTCTCCCGTTTCCTCCCACTTTCTTCCTTCCACCATTTCATTCATTACTCATCATCACCGTCTCCTTTAGCCTAACCGGCATAACCGTGGGACAAAGATTTCTTTCATTTTCATTTCTATTCTTTGCTTGCTTTATCCCTTGCGTATATGGATTCCATCATCACACCACGTTCACAACAAGGCAGCGAGCGTGGTAGGCTGCTCTGTATGTAGTAGAAGCGAAATGTGAGCAGCTGAGGGGAGGAATTGCGGTCTCCTGACGTTCAAATCAAGATTTGCAGCGTTGACAGCACTGTTGTTGACTTATTTCCAGTAATGTGGCGCTTTAAGCAGAATCAAACAATGAACTGAAACTTAAAATATATAGAAGAATACAGTAAGACTATATAACTCATTCTTTCAATCAGTTATCTACATTTCTTTATATCTCAATTTCTCGTAATGAAAATACACTAATGGAACAAACAAAATTACGGCTTTCCAAGATCATATCAAGGGGAATGAGAGGTTTAAAACCCTTCCCGGAGATTTTTAACTTAATGCAGAATAAAATAAAATTTTAATTTATTTTCAAGACTTTTTTTTAAATATGGATAATCTCTGATTTTTCTTTAGGCTATGGTTTTTTCTACCTAAATAAACTAAATGTTCGTAAGAAAAGCGAATAGCTTATCAAAGCATGCGTACTTGGTAATATTGCTATAATGGTAAAATCTTGTATTGTGGGAACCTGGAAATTGTGAGAAGGAAATTTTGCAATTGATTTTTTTCAACATTCATCTTTAACACATGCAAAATAGAAAAAGACGAGTATTGAGATTTGCGGTAACGTACGTTCAGCTGTATCCGTAATTTTTTTCTTTGCAGGTGGGCGGAACAGTAATGAAGTGTCTTGAGATAACAACGCAAAAGTACATGGACAAAGCGTTCCTAGTAAAGGTGCCTCTGCAACTACCATAATAATTTGATACATTGTATGTTTCGTGTATACTGTTGAAAGTTCACTGAAGAGTATACATGGCAATTCAAATATACGAGTTGAGTTGATTTTGAGTTTAGCGTCCCTTTCAGCAGCGAGGCTATATGAGACGGGACCTACTGATTAACGTGGAATCCGAACCACATGAGCTCCCTCCGGGAATCGAATGCTGGTCTCCCACGCAAAAGGCACGTACGCTAACCGCTTAGCCACGCAGGAGCTCTTCAAATATATGAGATAGCAGACGTTAGCAGTCTTGATACTAATGGAGATTACATTTATTATATTGTGAAATTGATGGTGAGTCTGTAGAAAGAGAATGGCATACAAGAAAATTCTTGAAAATAATAGCAAATATTCCAAAGTTGATTTCGGAAACTGAAAGTTGTGTTATCGTATTAAAGAATATGAAAATATTTAAAGGAGTACCTAGCTCAAAATAGTTTCAGTGCATTAGCTATAGTATCAACAGAGAAAAAAAAATTGAAAAACTAAACTTCAGAAGACTTATTGACAAGTTGATTGCCCAGAAGTACATGAGAAGTAATTTCTTATACGAATGAAACGGAGCACTTGTTTATAAATAGGTTACTTTCATTGGTTACTTGTAATATATATGGTTACTTTCATTGATTACAGTATTTATAGCTTTTCTTATTTAGAATAGTGAAAGAATTCTAGAATAGAATTTTCTAACGGTTGTGAACTACCGAAAAATTGTCACGAGACGCCACTGAAGTTGCACTTTGTTTTCTGTCATGATCTGTATGTTGTTTACCATGTTCTGTTTTCATGATTTTGCAGAATTTCATCTGGATATTCTCCATTCGCTTTTGCATAATCCATCATCGTTTTCGGATAAAGTTACCAACTGCTGCAATTGTGTTGAGTGAATTATGCTGTATTTTCAATAATAAGTGGTTAATGTCGGATATCAAGTTTTGCATTGTAGTAGTTGCTGTAGGATATCATTATTGCATTTTAGTACTTTTAGTATACCTCACCAGCATTTTTTTGCTGGACTGCCAAGAATCCAATATGTATTTCCAGCAATAGTGTGTGTCTTTTAAACATTTACAAGAATAGTTGCTGATCCAATAAAAATCCAGGAAAATAATTTTTCACACCAGCAAGCTTTCATTAGCGCAGTATGTATTCACAAATATTCTTCCGAAATCCGCACTGCGTTGTTGGAAATTCATGCCGGATTGTGTCTGGTCCAGCAAGAATTTGGGCAAACAAGTGAACATGTGGCTCTTGTACTTCAGAAACCGAAAGAACTATTATTGTTACGTCACCTGACGTGTTTTCCTTTTATTAATAGTGCTTTCCTTTTGTGAAGTACAAGGGCCTACAACCCACTTTTCAAATCCTAAGTAACTATAGTTTTCGTTTGATGTAGAAAACAAACCTAATTGTGACAAATACTCAAGGCTGGCGGAGTGGAACTAGGAACTACTGTTAGAGTTAGGTTAGGTTAGAAATGGCTCTCCGGGCTGAAAAACGGAAATAGCACCAATATTAATATTCTAACGTGGATATCAAATTGACATAGGAGAGCTTGATGATACAGAGGAGGGCCAACACGTCATGAAGTAAAAGCAATATACTCCAAGATTAATTTTTGTATAAACTTTTGTTTGGATATTGTGAAAACAATTCGTTTTTATATTAGATTTTCTTCTTAATTTAGAATCCATTTCTTTAGATAATAAGGTTTTTCACAAAGTTTGTAATATTTGCATTAGCTGAATTAAAACTCAACTCCTTCGAGTTTTCTTTATGTCGTTAGGTACATTTCTGTAATACTCGTGTTTTGTATTAATGAGTCGACAAATATTGTTTCCTGATATGAAAAAACAATACAAAATGTAAGCCATAACGCTAAGTAAATACATATGCTTCAGAAAGTAATGTTTGTATCAATTATGACTTAAATGTTAAAAGATGGTAAATCACATAGCAGCGTACAAAATTGGAAATTCGCTACATTGATTTGATACAATTATTTTAATCCTTCATGTATGGCCTTATGTGAAAAATCAGCTTTCCAACTTTGAAAATGAATTGTGCATCAGAAACCTTCAAATTTCTTAAAATAGTAAGAGCGTGGGTTACCATGTTCTTCCCTCACACCCTTCAATTCTTGGTTCGTAAATTCATCTTAAAAAAAAAAAAAAAAAAAAAAAAAAGATCAATTATATATATTACCATCTCTATGGGGATCAAGATTGAAATCGGAAATTGAAAATTGGTACCATTTCCGGTTTTAATAGAGAGTGGACATGGCACTTGTTCTTTAAATGTTGAATCTGTATAAGAAACAGTTTCTTGCTATTCTTTACTGTTTTTTTTTCTCGATAGGGATTGATATGAAACCGGAAATAGGAGATTTCTGCTACTTCCGTTTACAATAGATGGATTACAGCAGGGACTAAACCTATTTTTAGACACTAAATTCATATTTTTAAAATACAGTCTTCGGTTTTGCTCTAGAGGTTCAACATTTAAATTAGAAGTTGCAGTGGATTTTAGACGCTTCCGGTTTTAGTACAGCAGTAAAGACAGAGAAAATGTCTATTCTTGAGATGCCGGATCCTTATCAGAAAACCATTCTTCGCCATCTTTTACCGTTTTTGCTCTATTGCGATTAACACTAAACCCGGGAACGGTAGATTTCTACAACTTCTGGCTGGAATGGAGGGATAAAGACAGAGATCGTTCGGAGCTATTCATAAGACTCTGAACCCTTTCTGACTGTTTATTACTGCTTCTCTGATATCTGCCGACAAACAGACGGATGGACTTAGCCATTCTTAACACTTAGGGTCTACCATACTAATGCATACTCTAATAATCTGTTCTGATATCCACTCTTCTCCCTTAAAAATATATTGAAATTACGACCACGGGACTACGTATTGTTGGAGATTTCAATTTGAAGGATGTTTTAATTTTTCGTTGCTTCAAAATCTGTCCAATGACATACATTAAAGTGGGTGTGGTTTCACTGAGGCCGCCGATGAGCCCATAAACTCTTTTAGCTCCTCTTCTGACATAGTTCTAGTACAGTTCGAAGCATAGAAAATGTTACAAAAAGTTTAAATCCAACTTAGAAACAAACTCTTGTGCCGTGTGCTTATGCATTCCGAAATACACTTCTCATTGTCTAGTTACTTCCGGTATTCAACCCAACTACCTTCACCTCTCCTTGTCTAAAGTGGTGTGTGACGTAAATACGTAATGTACTCTTTCCATTGGATGAAGAAACAGAAACCAGTCTACAGGTTTATCGCTCTAAAACCGTCTCTTTCATTCGTTTGTTCTGAAGTGCCTTTCTAGAGCCTGAATAAAACAAAACATTACAAAATGTTCCCATAGCTTCATAAACACACTTATTTTCATTCTTTCCCTTCTTCAAAGGCTGCATATCACATCAACCAAGGAAGATGCTCCTTGTAAATTCTATGGAAATTGTTAATCATGACAGTATATTTTGTGCTTCCCAAAGTCTGTAATGCGGGCGCAGAGTTCTAAAAATTACTGGCAGAAATGAGTGTTATTCATATCTTGACAGTAATTGCAAACAAATGTTCCAGTTGGCGACATTTGGGCAGGACAGAGGGGTGTAATTGCCCTCTCCCTGAAAAAAAAATGAAATCTTTGAGTTTTACGTCCCACGTTATGCCGGCTAGGCTAAAGGAGACTGTGATGATGAGAAATAAATGAAATGGTGGAATGAAGAAAGTGGGAGGAAACGGGAGAACCCCAAGAAAACCAACGCACACGGTGTTTGTCCACCACAAGGTTCACTTGGCGGGGGCTAGGATCGAACCCGGGACCCAAGCCAGAGGTGAAAGCTCTACGTGAGCCACCGCGGCCCGACCCCCCTCCTTTGAGCTTGAAAAATACATATAGTATTATCAAATGTGTAGTAGTCTAATCTAATAAAAAAAAGTTCGATCCCAGCTCGCGCAAGGTAAACTTTGTGATGGACAAACACCGTGAGCGAGGATTCTCCCGTTTCCTACCACTTTTTCAATCCACCATTTCCTTCATTGCTTATCATCACCGTTTCCTTTATCCTCCAGGCATATTCGTGGGACGGAAAACTTAAAGATTTCATTTTATTTTTTTACTAATAAAAAATGAAACTATTATGTCGGCGGAGAATCTCTACCTCCCCTCCCTGGACCCGGGCAAAATCTAAAATGACGCTGCTTTTAACAACAAACCTATATAGTTACGATAGCACATTGATAGAGCGCTTACATTTGGTTTCAACAGTCGAAGGTTTGATCCCAAGCCATAAGAGTTCATGGACGACATTGAGAGAGAGAGAGAAAGCTCTCAAAAGCAGTCACAAAAAATAAAATTAAAAAAAAAACAGAATAGAAGTAAAAGTGTAAGAAATAAATTAAAATATATCATGTTGGAGTCGAAAAAGACCCCAAGCGGACTTAACAATTCTTGTAATATATCTATCCATTTATAATTTTCTTGAGTACTAATTTTCCCCCCACATGTTTTGTTTAAGAGGTCTGTTAAAACATTCTACGATTTGTTATTTTACCAAGAAATGCTCAAAATGGAGGGCTCAAAATTGAAAAATTCCCAAAATATCTCTCTATGACTTACGGTTCCCGAGATATGGATCCTTAAATCTCCAGAAATCCGAACTTTTTTGACCAATATCTGGGGAATGGCGCCCAGTTGGCCAGTGACCATCGGTTGCTATATAAAACTTAAGGAAAAATGAAATGAATTCTTTCAGTTTAACGTCCCACGTTTATGCCTGTTAGGCTAAGGGAGACGGATGATTAAGGCAAGTGATTGATGATGGAGGAATTGGTGGAAGACGTTGTGGGAGGAAACGGGAGTATCCTGAGAAAACCCACGAACACGGTATTGTCCATCAAATTTACTTGGTCGGGACACCACGCACCAGAGGTAAGCCCTCTCTCTACCGTTGAGTTACCGTGCCCCCTTATAAAACAAGGAATTTAACTTGCTTATTTTTATTTTTTTCTAAACAAATTGCAAGTTAGGTTAGTTAATTGCAGGTTAATTAATTTCGTTTATTGTTTTAAGCCATTATACTGAAACTCCCCCATCATTTTCAAGCACATATAGGTCTAGGAACATTGCTATGTCTATATCTTCTGAACTCGGGCTTCGCACTGGACTGTAGCTAAGAACTGTCCAGGACCGTAAATAGGCAGCGTTAACATATTGTTCTGAAGCCTACAAGCATTAGGATCCTTCTCATTCCTTACGTCACTAGAAAAACTCGTTACTCACTGCAGATATCGTAGAAGGATTCTGTATTTTATTAAGACAATCTAGTAGGTAATATTTCAATAAGTAAGCAAATAATAAAAAGCAGTTAACCTTAGTTTTTCGTTTCTATTTTTATACGAGTACTTGGTTGAATGTCATTTTGGAATTTAGGAAACCTCACATGACTCGTTCCACATCCTTTGAGACTTGCTATATTGTTCTGCGCCCGTGCATTTTACCAAAGAACCCATTGTCTTAAATATACATATAAGTAGACAAGAATAACTTTGCTCTAAAGTGAAGCTCCCAGAGAAAAACGATATGAAACGCTTGTCATAATTAGAAACAAACCAGTTAGTCAAATCCATCAATGAATTCACTGTTGCCAAATTTAATGATAAGTTTTGCTTATTTTTTACGATACGTCACATTTAATTATTGTGTCATTGAAAACACATAGATACTGTATATGCACATTCATGGGAACGCCAGATTCGCGCTAATGCAGTACGCCAGCGCATGATCCCTAGGGGAAAATGTATTGATCGCTGTACTGTTTGCTCTGTTGAATGTTTACGTATCTATTGCACTTGTAGATCTAACCCCTCACAACTCCGTAGTTGTAGGTATATCTTTTTAGCAATTGGAAATGTCGCTGTACGCAAGTTTAGTAAATTGATATATTGCATATTGGTATCGTACCTAAGTGTAATTAAATATCAGCGTAAAACACAATTACGCTTATAAATTTCAACGTATGATCAATTAACTCAAATAAGAGTAAATTTTGAGAGTGGAGGTTTAATACAGCATAAAGAAAAAAAATGCAAAATACATGGTTTATCATACCTGAGCTGTTTCTAAATTTACTTAAAAATCAGTGAAAATCTGATTAATTAGTAGCATGCTCACTTTAAATTCAGTAATTCTGAGATGTGTCCTTGGTGTATCAATCCTAATTAAGGATTTTTCTTACCTTTCTCAATCACACAACAAGAGATCCCTGGTTGGATTCTAGATTTTTGGGGGGACATCTTATCCATGGGTTTTGTTGGTGTTCTCTCGATTCCTCTTACATTATTCCACCAATTCTTTCATATTCACTTACTTCATGAATCATCCGTTTTCGTTAACCTAAAGGGCATAACAATGGGGCATTAATTTTTTTTTTTAAAAAAAAGTCATTTCTAGTTCAAACAGATAAAAGCAAAGAGAGATTGTCTTTATTAAGATTCCCTACAACTCTACGAGTCAAGAATTAATAAGACTGAAACGGTATTGTCTCGCCTTGAAACGATATTGTGAAAGCGATGTCTCGTCTCGGGACAACATGTCTGTTTCTACCGGAATCGTTTTGTTTCATCTCCTCTTGGAGACAACCCTGCTTCTATCACGGGAGAAGTATTTGAGATATGATAGATTATATAACAACATTCAAAAATAAAAACAATTAGTTCATTTGAGAATGATATCTTGAGGCGAATATTCAAACAGAAATAGAGCAAGGAGGAAATTTCGTAATGAGGAACTACATACTTTATATCGTTTTACCAAACATTGTTAGGGTCGCTAACTCTACGGGCCCTACGAGGCACAGATGAGCAGGTCAGTAGTTGGAATGGAAGAAAGTAGGAAAGCTTTCAAAGTTTTGACTGAAATTCCAATCGGAAAACGATCATCAGGAAGACCGAGGCATACATGGGAGGATAATATTAAGATGGATCTCGCAGGAATAGTAATACAAAGTAGGAACTGGATCCAGTTAGCTAAGAAAAGAAGTCAATAGAAAGCCTTTGTCAATGCGACATTGAACTTTCGGATTCCATAGGCCATAGAGTTAGTTTTTACTTCACTTTACTTGAAGCATTTAGAAAGAAAGTGAAATGTAATGAAATAATGATCTTTAAAATTTAAGGACCTGAATTGTAATCCGAACGTAAAAGATGGCAGTGAATACAAATGAACGATTTCGGGAGAGTCTAAGAAGTGATAGCAGTTGGAGGAAAGAGGACCAGCAATCCACGGACGCGATATTCTTTTGCACTACCTGATATGACTGAAATCTGTGATTTAGTTGAGAAAAAAAAAATACCGAGACGGCTATAATGTACACGGCTCACGAACCAAATTGTTATCGAACCACAAATTATCTAACGTAAGATAAATATTTTCAGGAAGGTATATTTCAGTACGTTCTGGTCTAACTAAACCACTGCCTAGAATAAATCCAGAGATTCGTTGCATAGATAATATAAACTTTACCTTTTTCAATCTAAAAGCAGAAGCTGATTTATATGACACCTTGTAGTACTTGATAAAGAAAATTCAAACTTAGATGTACAATAATAATTGTAATAGTATTAAACTAGTTTAAATCCTCTGAAGTTATTCGCCATATTCATCACTACTTTCAACAGACGTGTATAGTTTAAAGTTATTAAAGAACCCAGCTGCTTTTATGTTTAAGATGAATGCATGAAGTATTTTCAGTTTGCTTTGCATCAGAAAAGGTCTGCTTGGTGTGGTTACGTAACGAGATGGCACTGAGCCAGAAGTTTCACTCAGCAACTCATGAATAGATAATTAGGAAATGTAAATTTATAAAGTTTGACGTTCATTGATCTGACTAAATGTGTTTTTATAAACGTATACCGTATAATATTTACTATCCTAATACTTTGTATTTACCATCTGATAAGACACGTCAAACTTTAAAAAAAGAAAAAAGAAAGAAAGAAAATAAAAACACCTTTCCAAAGCAAAGTAAGTAGATACCGGTATGTAAATGATGAACTGCAGTATAAAGATATCCAAGCAAATTTTAAATCGCCAGATGAAATTTAATGAAAACAAATGTTGTTGCTATTATTATTATTTCTGGTACAGTGCAAAAGATTTTCACTCATTCGAAAACTTTTATTGGAGTTCATTGGCTAAAATATTTTCTTTATTAAGAAATAAGGGTCAAGAAAGAAGTGAAAATGTAGATTAATGACGGGTAATTTACTAATTCATACAAACCGTTCTACCAAATATAAAAGCAAGATTCTTCCCGTTTGTATTAAATGATGTGCGAATGCGTATTTGCAGAGAAGAACAGATGCTGAAAACTTTCGAAAATAAAGTTTTGAGGAAAATTTTAGCAACTAATAAGTTCCTCTATTTTTTATAAATCGCCCATCATTTATTTTTTTCCCGCAAACCTTAATTTCAAGAATACCCTGTATTTACAACATAAACAATCAACAACCTCATCATTTATTTACTTATGTTTCAAATTAACATTTAATAACATTTATTTTATGTATTTTTGTTGTAAATAGCAATTAGAGTTTTTTTCTAATTGTACTGTTCAATCCCCAGCTTCGATGAGACATAACTCGGGAATGAAACGCCTGTAAACCATAATATTTCATATGCATACTAAGCTCGTCAATGTCTGATTAGTTTCATCGATCGTGTCGCTATAGCCCCATACTATTCGTGTTATTGATTTTTAAAAAGTAAAATGAAGTACAAAAATAGATAATTAAGCGAGTGAATAGAGAAAGCTATAGAATTAGAGTCGTGGTGGCGCTTGAGTGTGCAAAATCTTTTGGGTGCAGTTTATTTATTTATTTTTAATTATGACATTTTAGATTATGTAAAAACACGTGTTGCCACCAAATATTGTGGTCGGGCTTATCTTGAGACGCCATTAAAGATGGCAGATGAGCCACTTCATGTTGACAACATATGCGTAACCTCTGATCCGATCTTTTAAGTTCACATTTTAAAATGAAAGGCAATAAAATATATTATTAAAAATGCCCAATCACTTTTTAAATACTTCCCACCCTTTTTGAGTTAAAGTGCAAAGTACAAAAATGAAAATAACATAATTTCATTTGTGTCATTTCATTACAGTTACCTACTTAACTGGTTTGAGAATTATTGGCTAAGGAGTTACCACAAACCTTCAACTGAGTGACACCTTCAAATTATTTCACTTGAAAATGATGTTAAATGGCTTCTTAGCTGCGCTTGTGTTATGTCTAGAACCTGACTGTGAAGGTGAGGTAGACCAATTGTAACTGGTATTTACTGGGATATGTACACTCATGTCCAAAATTATTGTCGCTTGTCTATAAATATATTTTTGTAGGCATATAATTTGATAACGAATTCGCCAGGTATTTCTTACAATGTTAGTATGTGTATAATCGATAAAGATATGTATGTAGCAAATTTCATGTCAAAAGAGCAGTAAATAAGAACAATAAAACGAAAATAAAACTTTCTTGTGCATAAAGCAATATTTTGTTCTACTCATTCTAATTTTCGTATTTATAATTCTTTTCCTATGAAATTTACAAATATACATTTGCCGATTATACATATAGTATCAGTATTATAACTACCTTGCAAAATCATTATCAAATTATATTCTTACAAGAAGGCAGTTATAGAAATGCGACAATCATTTTAGACATGAGTGTACGTGTAATACAGTGTACGATTTGTTTGTGCTAGAAGTCAGATATTACAAATCATGCCTCGGAAATTACTCCTGCATTAGGAGGGAGACAGGAAACAAAACGGCCCTCTCAAACAGTTTCTCGATGGGTTCTTCAGGAAATCATTAACTCAAGTATTGACAGAAATAGATACTGAGTGCGAAAATAAAGATTTTGAACTGAATTAATTAACTAATAGAATTATTGAACTTTATGGCGTTGAAGAGACTGCTATTGAAAACAGAATTATTAAGAACCTTTAATTAATCAATGTAGTGAAAAAGTTACATTTTCGCACCACTGGAAAGGTCAAAATCGCCGGTGGTAACGATGAGTAGCGTACTTTTGGAAGAAATAGCTGAAATAATTCGGCAAGTTGATAATTTTGAAAAGAATGTACAAGGAACTGCCGCTAAACTGAGAAATGAAATGCTGCATTACAAACTACAGTGTGAAAGACGCAGTGTTGCAAACCGTAGCGGAATTCCGCTAAGCGTAGCGACTTTTCGTTGCCCTGGCGACAAAGCGGCGACGGACTAAAAGTACGGAAAATGTAGCGACTTTTGAAAACCTATCTTAAAACTTCCTATTTTTCGTCATAGCTTGAAAGAAGTGAACAAATTAGGTTACAAAACTTTTACGTTATGTTAGAAAACATGTGGCAAAATTTAATGGCCGAGTCGTTCTGACACGTGATTAGTGCCATACTAAAGAGTTCAACTAACATGTGTTTCCTGCAGTAGTCAGGCCTTTATTTAGTAGGACACCAAATTGTACGTCAAAACGACTCTGCATAAAGCCAAATCTATCTTGTGCATTTAATGCTTGTTCAGGGTATTGCTTTGGGGAGAAAGGGTCCACTTATAATCTATAAGTACTGTTGAGACAAAAGAATATAATTTTTTTAGGAAGTTAAATAGTATTTTATAGTAGTTTCATAGGAAGAGAAATTTTTAAAAATTGCATTAAACGAAAAAAATACTTTTTTCTTGAAAGTAATCGTAATGAAATATTTTTGAATGTTATATTTGATACATGTATCAACATTATTTGCACACTAATCATTGTTTAATTTGTTTTCAAGTAACATCATTGTAATTATTCTTACATTCTAACTTAGAAGTTATTGTACACAGTAACGAATAAAACATATGTATCCCTTTTCTTTCATTTCTTCTATTTTTAAAAGAAAAAAGATGTTTACAATTACAACTGATGTTACACAATGTTAATATGTTAATAAAGAACTTTACAATAAAAGAATGATAAGCATTGACCGTGACTTTCACTTCAATAATATTAATCCAAATAAGACTGAAAATCTTTTTATAATTCATAAAATTAAGTGAAGCAATAAAGCAGAGCTTTCCATTTAGAATTTAGGCCTGTTATTAATTTCTGTATTTTTTTTTAGTTTTGTTAACAGCGTTCTTATTTTTTTACGATTTAAGATTAATTTTATAATGTAGCGGAAAAAGCGTAATTTCAGTCAGGGTAGCGGAACGTGCTGGAATTTTGGCGGCACAGTAGCGACTGTTTGAGGTGGGGACCTGGCAACACTGGAAACAACTTCGTATTTCCTCCAATGTGGGAGTTACTATTTATGAAACTTTTGTTTGCCAACGAGAAATCACTAACAGACGAGCTACGTCGTGCTAAATCTGTGTGTTTGGACCTACACTTTTCAATTACGGGTGCCAATACTTGTAAGCGTGTAGACCTAACACAATCAATTCATGATTTCACGCGTTCAAAAACATTGTTACGATGTTGTTCAAATTAGGCTACTCCGTGTCATATACTGCTTTGCGTGGACCTCATGACGAGTTCTGGGATGCGGGAAAGTCAGTCTGAGTATGTTCCAGTTCCAGCTAGCATTTTGAGGAATCCATCACTCTTTCTGTATGGAAGAATTGACAATGATTTTGCGTAGAGGAGATATTAGGAGGGAACACTACACACGTTACTGCAATGGCATTATATCAGAAAAGCAGATTGTTGAGCATAATCGAGCCATGGCTACAAAAGAGACGATTCGCAATTTCCATACTGAGCAGCCAATTCCAATTCCACTTTTATGCCAACCGTTAAAATAGTTTGAACATTCTAAAGGATTGAAAATCTCGAGTCTTTACGTCCAATAGAGACTTGTACAAATAGCAAATCTGAGCTATTACGTGCTGCAATGTAAACTTCTGTTGACAGTGAAAATACACTAGAGCTTATTGAAAGCTCTGAGGTGCCTGGACGCTCTCCTTTTCACTAACTTCTGTTTTCTCTTCATCTCTACCTTTAACCAGGGGTAAAGGTGGATCTGAAAAAGTAGGGGGACGTATGACGTCACGCCGTCCCCCATGCCTATCTTAGCCCATTGTAATTTTTTAGAAAGTAGAAGAACGCCATAGATATTTTTGGGAGGTGAAGTAATGGCGTTTCCCTACGTTCCCCCTCATTTTCTCCTCTGTCCTTAACCACAGTCAATTTCTGTCCTATCATTCCCCTTGCCCCAGCATCTCGAAATACTACCATACCATGAATAACTTTACGAGCCTTTACTATATTTGTGGCAAAGAAAAAGGGGCGTTGACAACCACCTTGATGCCAATATATTTAGTTGCGAAAGATATCCAAATGCTGAGTGGTGAATTGAGTGATCTCATTTTAAAAGTTAGAACTGTTTACTTTGGTAAAATATGGTTGAATGCTTTGGTAAGTATTTACAAGGCAGCGGTACAGAATTGTAGTGTGAAAAAACGTTTCGATCTATTTTAAATGGTAACCACAACAATAGAAGCGTTAGAGCATACGAACTTACGGCTAGGTTATAGACATGGTGTCAGCGCAGCAGGCAGCCAGTAACATCGTTTTCAAGTGAAATAATTTGAGGCTGCCACTTAAATGAAAGTTTACGATAACTCCTTAGACGAGGATTCTCAAACTAATTAAGTAACTAATTGTGACGAAATGTCACAAATGAAATTATGTTAGTTTTTATTTTCATACTTTGCACTTAAACTCAAAAAGGTTGGGATATATCGAAGAAAGTGTCAGAATACTTTTTAGTGTATGCTTTATTGACTTTCATTTTTTTAAAAAAAAGTAATTAAAAAGATCAGGCCAGGGATTACGAGTATAATATTGTCAACATGATGTAGTTCATCCGCCATTTTTAATGGTGGCTCAAGATAAGCCCAACCACAATATTTACTGGCAACACAGGTTTTATATACTCTAAAATGTCATAATTAAGAATCAGAAAAGAAGTCCGAAAAGTTTTGCACACTCGTGTACTACTACGACCTGCTCTAAATACGTAGCTTCACCCTAGCTACAGAACACCGAATATCACATGGATAATAAGATGCAGACGTCTAAGAAGATGGCCGGCACATTGTTCGAATCGAAATAATGCGAAATATCCTCTAAGTTCAACTTGGAATAGCAGTTAAAAAAAAAAAAAAAAAAGTTTGGAAAGACCATGAAAATGGTCAGATAATATAAGACAGGAAGTGTCATAGGGACGGAGCAAACAACAATTCTGACAGGATTGGCTGAACACAAGATAGAATTCAATGACAAGTTTTAGTTTCTGTGGTAATGAACGTTCGTATAGAGACGAAACTTTTTCGCAACAATTTTGATATTTTGTAGCATTATCACAATTTTCGCATTTATGTCACATTTATTTCTTTTTAAATGTAATACAAGTTTTTTTTTTAAAAAAAAATATAGAACTTGTAAACAATATATTTTTGGTAGTAAGGTGCATATCTAATACAAAAATGAGGATAAACTTATGCCTTAATTAGGCGCACATTCCAGCTAATGTATTCACTGAAATATAGAAATTAATGCATAAATTTAAACACTTCCTCTAACCTCATCCTTAGTTAAAGGGTAACATGCAGCAAGACATTACCAATTCTTCTTTTAAGTTTGTTCTCTTGTCAGTGACAATCATACGTATTATACTTGGAAAAGAATCTCTCGCCATCAATACTGGCAACCATATTGAACGTGACGAGCTGACAGCAAAAGACCTGTGGTTAACTTTAAAACTATTTAAAAATGATACAATGTCAACTTCCTTATCCTCACTGTTGAGAACTTCAACCTTACTTTTAAATTCACGATAAGCAACCAACAAATCATGCACATTTTTACCACAAAACACAGTCAAGGATTTAAACAACAGTTCAAGTTTGTTGATGTCTACATCTTTATTATACATTAAATCCTCTGATCAAAGAACTCGCAGAGCTTTTTCGGAAATGCAAACTTTTTTTTTAAAGTTAAATAATATTGGAAACGTGTTTTTTTGTTATTATTAGCAATAATTAACAATAATTCCACATTCGCCTTTATCGCAAGTAATGCTGAATTTCGCAAAAATTCGCGATATTATAAACGGAATTTCTGGCTCAAACGAAAAGTTTGAGGTTTCCTGAAACATATATATGGATTTTTTTAACGTTTCATACATTTCGCATTAACGAAAAAGTTTCGTCTCTATTTATATGTCATTCTATATCCCCTTTGGCATTGGTGCAGATGGCAGTCCCTAAAATAATGAAATATTATTATGGAAAATTTGGAAATTAGGTATAACATAAACAAATGGAAATCCGTTGTCGTCTTTTGAGTTCAGCTTCTCCCTTCGCCAATAAGACTATATGATATGAATCTATAGGGTGACGTTGGATCCGAGTCACCTAGTAAGGATATGGGTAAGAACAACATTTACCCACACTGAACATGAATGTAGATATTTAGTAGATATTTCAGAACTAAAAAAGAAAAAGTACATACGAAAGTTATATCTATATCTATATACAGAGGCGGATCCAGGATATGATCAAGGGAGGGGCTAAACCATATTTTGCCGTTTTATCCAGTGTAAAGCAGGATTGAAGCCCATTTTATCCAGTGTATTCCTGATTGTCAAGGGGGGCTATAGCCCCTATAGCCTCCCTTGGATCCGCCACTTATATATTTAATCCGTTTGCATTAAATCCCTTTGCTAATATCTTCAACCTTTCCCTTGTGAGTGCACTTTTCGATCTTCTAATAGCGAAAATTCTAGCTTTTTCCAAAACTTTTGATGAAGTAAGTGTTAATACTTTTCGACCTATTAATATTTTATTTGCTCTTTCAAGGCTTTAGAATAATTATCAGTAATCAAATTTGAATCTATCTAGTGAAATACAAATATTTTTTACCCATTTCAATAAGGTTTCCGAAAATACCATAGCCAGCTCTTACTCATGTTAGTGAAGAAATCATTTATTTATTTATTTCATAAGGACAACACAACAGGCTTAATATCCACTTATAGTGTCGTGAACATAATTATCTAATATACACCATTATACATAGAATACATTATTAATATACGTACATCGTTTAATTGTCCAGAAGTTATTGCCTGACAATTGTATTGAACTTATTTTCGGATATACTAAATACATCTACTACATGAAATCTAATCATTTCGTTTTATGAAGCACACTTTCTTCACAGAGGAGACTTACGTAATATGTAAGTTCTTGCTTTTCTACAATAGAATATCCCAGTGTTTGCTGTTCTAGTCTTACCTGTTGGGACACGTAATAATACTTCTGAAACTAAGTCTGGACAATTAATTTTGCCATTTAATATTTTATGTAAGGACAACAAATCAAAAACACATCTTTTTTTTTCTAATGTTTGAAAACTAAAATTCAGTACCACGTCTTCATAGAGGACATACCTTGGGTAGAAACCGGTTTTCTTGTATGTAAGCATTTAAAAAAAAAAATAATAAATAAATAAACTGTATATTTTCTATTGGGTCAGAGTATTTAGTGACATTTGGTGTCCAAACAGTACAACAGTATTCTAATGCTGACCTCACATATGAAAAATATAACCTTATAGGTGTTGATGCTTTGTAGAAATCCTGTCCTATCCTATAAATTAAACCTAGGTTTCTTTATGCACTACTCGTTATTGCGTTAATGTGTTGAGCAAAGGTTAGTTTTCTATCAAATATAACTCCTAGATTTTTGATAGTATATGGGGTAGACAGAGGCAGATCTAGAAGGTAAAAACGTGGGGGGGGGGGGGCAGTCAGAACCCAGACTATGATAGGTAGTATAGGGTTTTTCTATAAACTTTCAAAAATGTATAAATAATGGCTTATATTATTTTTGTCACTCAAAAAAACTGGGAGGACCTAGGCCCTTTCAGGCCCGGCCTAGATCCGCCACTCGGGGTAGACAAGGAAGTGCCACTTATTGTATAAGTGAAGTTAATTAGTTTTTCTTTCTTCGTGAAAGATACAGAGTTAACTTTGGACACATTCAGGACTAATTTATTCTTATCACACCATATTTGAACTCTCTGTAGATCCTATTGAGGTTTCAGGCAATCAACTGAACTTACTTTGGAATATAATTTCGGATCGTCGGCAAAAAGAACTTGAGAAGTTTTAATGTATAGAGGAATATCATTAATAACAAAAAGAAACAAGGGACACAGATTAGACAGCACTGGATAGAAAGCAGCTAATTATTCTTACTCTATAAAGATTCCTCTAAGGCTTTTCAATCAATTATACATTAAATCCTCTTCTACAAATTGACCATGAAATTTAACTTCTCTCCGGGTGCTGGGTTGCAAGAATTTGTGACCACATCCAATACTATATGTACTTCTTCATTGCGCAATCTCACTCATGGTGTCTCGCAAGGAACTGTCCTTAGCCCTCTTCTTTTCTATATGTATATTAATGGAGTGTCTAATACTTTCCGATAGACTAGTAGCCCCGCATAGCGTAGTTTTAATACTCTCGCCTTTAGTGCGAGCGGTCTCGGGTTCGATTCCCGATGGAACGCTCTGTCAAAAAAATGTAAAAGCTTTTTCAGGCCATCCTGAATTAGACTTTTCTTAGGTTTTCCTCATTCATACCAGGCAAATGCAGAGATAGTCCCTAACATAATGGTCCCAGGCTGCTACTTCCCCATTCCTTTCCCACGGTGGAAGTATTTTACAATTATTTATAGTTTTTTTTTTTCGAGTGCAGAATAATATCCGTTCAATAATACATAGACGTAGTGGCTTGGACTACCCCCCCCCCCCCAAATTAGTTTGTACATAACCAAGTAACTGCGTTTTTAAGATTTGCCTCTTCACTCCAATTTGTTTCCTTTTAAAATTTTGCAACGAATGTGACCGCTCCAGTGAAAGTTATTCAAAAAAGAAAAGAAAAAAAATAACACTAGTTTCTTATATCTCAAGTTTCTTGGAAAACAAAATGAATAGGGTTATTCTGAAGCATGGAATGTGACCTCCAAGCTCAACGAAATTGAAGAAGAAAACCTGCTGAGTAGAACATTAAATTGTTGGTAAAGCCGTAGCTGCGACTTGCTTTTCAACTTCCCGAGCCCATTGAAGACAAGAAACCCACTACCTGCACAAACAGCACCAGCTACCGCCCTCTCGTAGGTCTTCATAGTGGATGTCACTTTTACAAGAAAGGATCGTGATAAATGGAATATCCTCCCCTCGTTACCTCCTTTTACCCATTGGACAGTTGGTTTCGAATGCAAAAAGTCCTTACATTACAGTTTGTTCATATTCAATAAATTTAATCAAGGCCACGGCTTCTCCATTTGCGAGTCGAATAGACTGTAGAATTGACAAGATTATTTTCGTCACAAGAAAGTGGAACAATTTAGTATGGGAGTGCTGAAGTATCAGTTTGAATTCAGATACTTTAACCCGGGAAGAATTTATGGATCTTGAGGGGCGGGGGCCTATTTTGGAGCAAAATAGTCCTTGTTTTTGTAGATTTTACTTCTCAAAACACATGCTCTAATTGTGAATTTCGTATTTTATGCTCACTATTTAAGTTTTCTGTGTTAATAAACCGAATCAAGTATGTTGTGGAGAAAAGATGATAAAGAAAACAGCAATTTTTATTTGAAAAAATATCACCGAATATATTTGTGATTACTGGTAATTTCAGATTATCGTCAAGTAGACTTTGAATGCACGAGGGTAAACAGTAGTACTATGAAAATACTGGAACTCATATTGAGCAATGAACTAGAGATATGGCGCTAGAGGAAAATTTTGTGGCTACGGTGAGGGGATTTCATAGCTTCGAGGAGAAACATTTCCCCCACATCACTCCCTAAAATCATCACTTTTTATGGGTCTTCATATAAAGCTTATTAAGGTCTAAGAATCGTACATATTTGTTCGTTTATCTATTTTGGATGACATGTTGAAGAACGCCCACTTGTCGTCAAGGCGCAATTAGGAAATATTTGCAAGAACATCATCTATGACATAACAAATTCAACATATTGAAGCTCTCTTACAAGAAAGGATAAAAACCAAGAATAGTAGGGAATACCATGGGACATGCAATAATCATAGCAACAAATTGGCTAGTATGAACTAACAATATACTACTTTCTAAACATACTCATAAAAAATGGGAAATTCTCTACTTCTTTTGGGGTAACGTATATCTAAACTAGATTTATAGATGTAAGACTAAAATAAAACATCATTTCCGGGGAGAATATTGAATCCACGAGATCCTAGATCACTCCCTCAATTCTTCATTGCTTAAGTAACACTATGCATTGTTTTCAAAATATAGAACCCTATGATAAGGAAATGCAAGAGAATTGTCTGCCTAGAAGAACAATATATTCTCAAATTTGCTACGGAAAATTTAATCACTTCTCTATATGATATCAATATCTTAAGATAGTTTCCAATACTCACTGAAAAAAATCTGTATCTATTTGAAAATGTGAAATTTCTACCTAAAACATGTCACCCTTCCATTATTGAAAAAATTGTAATGTTATACTATTTAAAATGTAATATTCTTCTACATTGCCCTTTTCTGATAAACCACCCATAGAAGCAAGTTCAAAAACGGTCAACAAAACATTGAATCATGATACCTCATGGTTGCGAGTGATGTCCAAAAATATGCATCATGTAGAGCCTCCTCAGATTCTGTTTGTGGTACATAATTGATATATGGAAATTAAAGAAAATGGGAGTGGTGCAAACATGACGTTTGTTTTTGTAAGGTAGATGTAAAGGCAGTACTTTTGTAAGACACCGAAATGCAAGTTCTATCTACGCTGCTGCAATAACATAAGAACTTATTTCTTATAATTTTCCCAATCCTATCACCGATTATGTCATAGTGACATAGGTCATAGTCAAGTACTGAAACTACAGCGACTAGTAAAATACTAAGAAAGAGAAATTGTGTTAAATCCTCTTATAGTCTATTAACAAATACTAAAAAGCTTTGCGCTGTAGTCTTTGTTTTATTTCGTAATGTTTTCTTTAGAAGGGGAAGATCTGGGAAGAAATCCTTTATCCCACGAATTCGTAGCTCAGAAACTTTTAATGAAAGAGAAAAGAAAGGAAAAAGAGAGAAAACAAAGCAAAGATATAAGTAAGGGTGTTTGAAACAGAAAAAAAAAATATTAAGGAAGAAGGGGAGAACATAGACTGAAACAAAAATTCTCCCCGTTTCCTTCTTTTGCATCGTTTCCTCAGAAACTTTTCAACGACATTTTTGTTTTTCTTCTTGTAAGTAAAATAAAAAAAGTAGAAGAATAAGATAAAGTAGATATGGAAGAAAAAGAAGGAAAGGAGAAGAGGAAATATATGTATATATAAAATTCCATTTTTCTAGTCATGAAAAAATCTCTCTCTCTCTCTCTCTCTCTCTCTCTCTCTCTCTCTCTATATATATATATATATATATATATATATATATATATATATATATATATATATATATATATATATATATATTTGAAAAAGGAGAAAGTAAGGAAAAATAAAAAGAGGGGAAAGGAGCATAAAGAAAACTCTTTCGCCAAGAATAAGAAGAAAAGAAGGAAAGCAAAAATGGTATAAATCTCGTTCCACGTTCTTTCTTTTACTTTTTTGCTTTATTTTCTTTTTCTCTTCAAATCTTTATTCCTCTTCAAGAGCTTGTTAAAGAGGAACTTTTTATACTTATTCCAAAAGACCTCTCGACAAGTTGTTCCCAGAATTCACTGCGAACAAGAACATGCAATATTTGCCGGTTCACTTATCTTTTCTTTACACACACACACTGCAAGAAGTGAATGGTATATAACAAAGAGAGCCCTCTATTGCATACGTCTATTACTTTTTTTCAATATTATCTTTTATTAATTCTTTTTTTTCTTCACACTACTACTCTAAAAGTGTTAACAAGATTTTGTAGAAGTGTTTTAGTAATATCTTATCATACATAGTATCTAAAAAAAACATAAATAAATAAATCACTTTTAAAAGAAGTTTAGATCAATACAAACTCGTATTGTGTTATAGAAACTGGGTTAAGCTCACGCTCGTAAAATCAAAAGTTCACAATGACTCGTATATACTAATCACAAAACGAACTTTTCTTTGAGCCATGGTAAATTTTAGCTTACTGCCACAATCAAACAGAAATAGTATACCTATTTACAATGGAATGGTGTTATTCTAAGTTTATATATATATACAGTGAAACCTCTACTAACGGACACCTCTATAAAGCGGACACCACCCGTAACGGACATATTTTGTAATCCCCAAACACTGTAGTAGGAAAAAACACATTGAGAAACCTCTGTAAAACGGACACTCTCTTGTACGGACACGGACAGTCTTTCGTGTCTTTTATAGGTATTTTTTTTACCTCCGTATTACGGACACTTTTTCTAGAAACAAGTTGAAAAGTATAGTAAAAATACATTTTTAATAATTCATAAATGTGTCACCAAGGAAGCATTTTATGTGAAGCATTTTGCCTCCTCAACTGTCTGCTCAGCCACCCAGATGAAGCGCCTCTGTTTAGCAACACTCATGTATTTTGCATGCATCCCACTCCTACCCAAGCTTTTTTAGACATAAAAGTGATTGTCAATTTCCCGCCTTTGGGATGACACGTTATTCTACTGTCCCGCAGGAATCTCTAACCAAACGGAAGACAAAGTCGGTATTTTTGCCCACGGGTACGCATATTGTCTCAAAAAAAGACACTATTGGACTGCAATTAATACACAGATTGCAGCGACATACTGAAAATGTAGTAAATAGTGATAAGTCTAAAGTGCAGAAAACTATAAATCTTATTTCCATGTTGTGCCACGAATGCCGGATGAATAATGCAGGTACTAATATTTTTGCAACATTCGTAAATATATGATTCATGCAAAAAAAAAAAAATAATAATAATAATAATAATTGCATATTACCTTGTTTATTAATTTAGATAAGAAAGTATTGAAACCTCTCTAAGACGGACACCTCTCTATAGCGGACAGTTTTTGATTCCCCACGGCTGTCCGCTTTAGAGAGGTTTCACTGTATATATAGGGTGTTCAGAAAGTAACTAAGCAGTGCATAACCTGCCGTGTTTTATTTTCCATAAACCACTTTAAACAACTGAAATTAACTTGAAGTTAAACTTTAATATCATGGAAATTATACGAGTTACTGGAAGTGATCCTTTTGCACTTGAAGACACATTTGCACACGTTTCTGCGTGTTCTTGAAGACGTTGTGCAGAACATCGGGAGTGATGTTTCGAATGTGACGTGTCAGTGCAGCTTGGAGTTTTTGTAAGGTGTGCGGATTGCCTTCATAGGTCTTTCCCTTCAACGTACCCCATAGAAAGTAATCCGGTGGAGGCAAGTCGGGTGAACGCGGAGGCCAGATTCCTCGAGAGATGATGTAGTCACCGAAAATGTCCTGTAAAAAGCTCATCGCCTTGTGGGCGGTATGTGCAGTCGCCCCATGCTGTTGGAACCAGGCAGTCTCAATTTCGTCCTCATTCAGTTCACCTAGGAAGGGCTCCAGAATGCAGGTACAGCCGTTCTGCATTTATGGTGTCCTTAAAGAAGATGGGCCCAATGATGCGTTTACGAGTCACGGCGCACCAAACACCAACCTTTTGATCATTCAGTGGGGACACATGAAATTCATGTGGATTCTCCGTACTCCACACACGACTATTCTTGCTATTCATGTAACCGGAAAGGTGAAACCATGCCTCATCCGTGAAAAACGTTTTGTCAAGAATCCCCTCACCATTGCCCTGCAGGAAGGACAGGAACAAGTTGCAAAAGTTCACACGCGCCAGGCGTTCGATGTCTCTCAGTTCATGCACGACACGTGGGCCTGCTGAGCTAGTCGTCTAACCGATTTCTTTGGATTGTGTAGCATCACGTCTTGCAGCTCCGCCACCTTCTCTGCGGATGTGACTGTGGATGGCCTACCTGATTTTGGAGTATTCTGAACGCTTCCAGTCGTTTGAAACTTGGTGATGATATTCCGTACAACATTGTGGCTAGGCATCTTCACTCCTGGGATCTTTGCTGCAAATGCAGCTTCTACTGCTGAGGTAAACTTGTCTGCATTGCGGAAGACATGCTCCAGAAGAAACATTCTTTGTTCAATCGTCAGCATGATGACCTGTATCCCAATGATGTCACACAAGACATTGGTCTTCAATCGAACCGGGCCTGTGAACAAATAGAAATACCTGGTCAAATATGGTTCAAACATGGTTCAAATATGTTAAACAATGGAAAATGCATTACTAATTGACAATCATATCAGTCATCACTTAGCACACCACAACATGGCACTGCATAGTTACTTTCTGAACACCCGGTAGATATATATAGATATAGATATATAGATATATATAGCGAGAGAAAGAGAGAGAGGAGATGGTCAGATATAACTCGCTTAGGAAACAAACCATTCAAGGTAGACAAAAGCACATTTTTTACTGGATACCACAAGTGACAAGTAGAGACATACACAGCATCTGAATACAAGGTAGTGTGACGAAATTAGGTAGCACTGCTAATATCTTGGAAATAAATTATCCAAGATAGATGGTAGTAAAAAAGTATTGGAAAGACCTTGGACCAGCAATGGATGGATAATTGTTGATAATGTTAGGTATGCATTTGAAATATAATAACCTTCACCATTTCACTTATATTATCCCAGTTCTCATTCTTGATATCTCAGCATTTGAGATTAAGAAGTAAACGCTTAACCTAGTTCTGAGAGATCATAGGTATGTTTAATCCTGTGCCTGAAAGAATTTCTGAAAACAAAGATAGTTAAAATAAAATTTACTGTTCCTAGGTATAACTGGGTAAAATTTACTGTTGTGTTTGGAACGCAAAATATTTTAACAACCGTTTTCAGTGAACCGACTGAATACTATCACTGCCCATATGAGAGAGAACCATCCATATGCAAGAACATTTACGTAACAAAAATGTAAATTCAAATAAAAAAGGAAGTAGAAAGTAATAATCTGTAAATGTCCTTTTAGTGGCAATTGAAAACTTATTATTATTATTATTATTAGGTATAATAATAATAATAATAATAATAATAATAATAATAATAATAATAATAATAATAATAATAATAATAATACGTATGAGTGTCACGTGTACATCACATAAAGGAGCTTGGTTCATAAGGCATGATGCTTTCTCAATTAATATTGAAACCGGAAGTGATAGCAGATTTCTACCATTTCCGGTTTTAATACACAAAGATTGAGTAGAGATGAAATATCAGTTCTTGGGACGCTCAATTTATTGGAAAAAATCACTTCTTGCTACCTATTATTGTTTTTACTGAACAGCGATCAATGTTAAAACCGGAAGTGGTTGATTATTGAAATTTCCTGTTTGAATAGAGGCTTAAGAAAGAAGATGGTACACTCATGTCCAAAATTATTGTCGCATGTTTATAAATATATTGTTGTAGGAATATAATTTGATGACGAATTCGCCCGGTATTTATTATAATGTTAGTAGGCTTATATGTATAATCGTCAAAGACTTGTATGTGGCAAATTTCATGTCAAAAGAGCAGTAAATAAGAACAATAAAACGAAAATAAAACTTTCTTGTGCATTTAGCAGCATTTTGTTTTACTCGTTCTAATTTTCCTATTTATAATTCTTTTCCTATGAAATTTACCACAAATATACATTTCCCGATTATACACAGTGTATCAGTATTAAAAGTACCCTGCAAAATCAATTTCAAATTATATTCTTACAAGAAGACAGCTATAGATATGCGACAATCATTTTGGACATGAGTGTACCTATTCTTAAAACGCTAAATGAATTCAGAAAACAGCTTCCCATATTTCTTATCGATTTTGCTGTACGTAGGTCAATATTGAAACCGATAGTTGTAGTGGATTTCGATCACTTCGGTTTTAGTAGAGAGTTAAGGTTGGAGACGAGATGTATTATTGAGACAATCGATTGTAGGAAATCACTTCTCGCTATTATAGTTTTTGCTCTAAAGTGGTCAACATTAAAATCAGAAATGGTTTATATTAATCACTTTCGATTGAAATATCACTTTCAACAACGAACTCGATTCCTAAGTTTTGACTCTCTCAAACCACCGTGATCCGTTCAAACTTTTAATACTTTCCCACCAGGAACCAAAGGCCTACGTGCTAGTCACTATACCAATGGGCTGGACTAGTAAGACAGGGTTGCCCACAAGGGGGGGTCTATGACGCAAACTGCGTCATTGAAATATTTGGGGGGTTAAAAATCTATATAAATATGTTTGAAGGGGGTTTGTAAAAATTAATCGAAAAGAATATTTTATTTTCATGGAAGAACACCTACGGATAACACAATGCATATTTTTTTTTTCTTCTGTCCTTTATACCACGATACAGACCATTTTGGATAATGGTTGAAACGGTTTTAAGGTTTTCGGTTGCATTCCTTACCTGAAAATCATCTTGTCTACGCCACTTCAATCTGCACTTTTTCTGAACTTTATTACATTAGGGGATATTTACGATTTTTTTAAAAATTAGCTGATAGTTTAATTTCGATGTCGAAAGCCCTGTTAATTAAGTAACTAATCATCCAACTTTAGCTTGAAGTTCATGTGTGTTTTGTCCAGAGTTTGGAATATGGAAAGTGATATTTAGATAGCAGATCCTTGACCAGTCATTACTCTTGTCCATGTTTAACCAGAGTCATCAATCCTCTTTGATTAAAGTGTTGTTTTGATTTAGATTTTATATGCGTTAAAATTCGTTGCATCAGACTAGATTGATATTTGAATTAGTCGGTTATAGTAGCTTTTTTATGTAACAGCATTTTAAATGTTTTATAGTGACGACAATTTCCACGTATCAGTAGCCTCAGATAAGATATGTGTTATCCTGGGCCGCTATCTTGAAACTGTTTCATGATTTCTTTTTTCCTTTTGGCGTACTGTAGTTGAGCCTGAATTTTAGCCAGTGTTCTTTGGATTTTGATTGCTGAGAACTGTTTGTGGTTCGCAGGAGGAATTTTGTATTTGAACTTAAAATTATGGATAGTAGAACAGACGATTTGGCAAGAGAAAGTGTTTGTATATACATAACATTTAAATTTGAATTGTCATAATTATACGATCAGGCTGGGAGGGGGTAAGTCAGACAATTGGGGGGGTGCGTCATGAACATAAGGGGGTCTCCACTTGAGCAAGAGATTACTTTAACTAACCAGATATTGTAGTTTTAATTTTCTTGACTTTGAAATGACACATGTAAGTTGGAGATTTTAGTCATACGAACTTAATTCTAGCTGAAATCTTGCAGCTAGAAGTCCCCAGGTTACAAGTCTGTGAAATATTTGTTTAGTTTGAGAATTTGGACCGAATTGATGATTTGTTGCTTTAATTCTTGTCTTTCTATTGCAACGTTTATTAAAAAAAATAAAAAATAAAAAATAAGCATGGATGTGAATATTGAGTATACCCCTAAGACTTTATACAATTCACCATGCATAGTTTTCTTTTAGGTTGCATAATATTTTGACCACAACAAACAAAAGGAGAATTATACATATGTAAAAGGTGCGGCAAGATCATAGCGTAATTTGAGTCGCGTAATACAATGACGTAATGTATGAATGCATGCCATTTCTTGAAGCGTTCGGATACTACTGTGTTGCCATTTCGGTTGTTAGTTCAACATGGATCGGTAGATTGCGGAGTAACGTGCTTTTGTCGTTACTTCAAGAATAATGATTCTGGAATTGCTACCCAGCGTCTATTCAGGCAACATTTCAACATGGGGCGACATGGGAAAGTTCCAGATGGACGGACCATTGTAAGAGACTACGTTCATTTCGATTAACAGGTTCTTCTTGCAATCACAAACCAGGAAGAAACGAAAGAACTGCGCGGACACCGGAATTCATTGGCAATGTTCGTGCTGCAATAATGTGTAGCCCGAAAAGATTTGCTCGTCGACATTCCCAATGTTTACAATTGTCCGATTGTTCATTCAGGAGAATATTGCACAAAGATCTCCTTTGTCACCCTTAATATAAGCTGCAATTTGTTCATGAAATTGAGCTTCGTGATTGCATTTCACGAGAGCAGTTCTCTAACCATGATTCATTTCCATGAAAATCCAGAAATGTTCCACACCATAATGATGTCAGATGAAGCCCATTTCAAGTTATGTAGTTCTGTGAATAAACAGAATTTATATTACTGGAGTGGTGTAAACCCGCATGAATTGCACATCAAACCTTTACACAGCTTTTGTGTCACAATATGAGCTCCTTCGTGGCTAAGCGGTAAGGGTACGCGCCTTTGGCGTGAGAGACCCGGGTTTCGATTCCCGACGGGAGCTCATGTGGTTCGGATTCCACGTTAATCAGTAATTCCCGTCTCATATAGCATCGCTGCTGAAAGGGCACAAAATCAAAACTAAACTCATGTCACAGTGTGGTGTTACTTCCTCTAAGATAATTGGGCCTTTTCGAGGACGATACGGGGGCAGCTGTAACTGTCACCAGTAAACACTATCTAAGGATGCTTCAAGACTTCGTTGTTCCTCAATTACGGATGTTGAATGTGAATATTCTGTGTTCTAGCTAGTCATAACTAAATCGTAACTACTACTTTTCTACATTGGGATTGAAAGTATTTAAAAATAGCTTATATTGAAAACTTCCCTCAGAATTAAGTAATTGATGTATATAAAGATTTGTTTAATCATGCCTGAATATAATATTTAACTCATTCTTTAGTCGCTCTTTCAGATGGTTAAGGGTTTGATAATGAAAAGTTCGATTTTTCATTCCCTTTCCTTTAGTCGCAAGAATTGATCAAATTACATTTTTCAATAATTTTTGGTATTTTACATAAGGGAAAATCGAAATTCTAGCCACGAGTTAACGTTTTTAAAGTAAAAATTGTAAAGCCACGTGTTTGCTGTCTAGATTTCCAAAGGTCCAAGAGACAATTGATTAACTAGAGAAAGGGAATGGCCAATGGCCTCTCTCAAATGCTTATGGCATATTTTTTAAAACGTAAAATACACAGATAGATTTAACGAAGATTTAATTTACTGTAAAGTACCTTAGTAGACCATCACATTCAACTTTTCTCAGGCTTGAATCTAACAGGATTCGAACCTTGGTTCAGCTCAAAATGACAAGGGACTGTGAATCTGTATGCAGGGCACGCCTTGTCTTGTGTATCACCTCCTATTGCACTCCAAGGCCAATCCTTCTCCGACGGTGTCCCAGGGTTTTAGGAAAGGGAGACTTCGCGACCGGAAGACCTTGGAAATGGCTTCGGATTTTTTTTTTTTTTTTTTGTTCAAAACACTAAGAAAATGTGTTGTTGAATGAATTTCTCTCAAGTCCTACAAAGCTCAAAGAGCACATTTGTGCGCAGTAATCAAAATAGCTTTCATAACTGTCTGTCGTCATGAGAGCAGAACAAAACGCTCTGGGAAAAGTCCAAAATCTTACAAAAAAAAAAAAAAAAAAAAGACTAAAAAAGTGGCGAGAAGAATTTTGGAAGATCGTGTTTTATTTGCAACTTTGAGACTCAAAGAATTTGCACTAATTGCCTAACCTGAAGCTGGAATGGGGGATAAGTGTAGAGTCTGTAAATGAATTAGACTCTTTTTAGTAACAACAAAATAATTCCAATTAGAAATAAACTTTCTAGGAATTTAAATATAACAAACTGGATGCCAATAAGCAATAAGAACAATAATAGTTTATAATATTATTAGCGTTTAACGAAAAAGAAATGTCCGAAGACGAGACATCCACCAATCCATAAATATAATTGAGCTGAACAAAATGATTCAGCTAGTGTAACCCACGAGACCAGAAGTACATTTTCAAATTCGAGACAAGATTAGAAACATGACAATTCTCGTCTCGATTTCAAGACGAAATGAGAAGTATTATAAAAATGTTCGTCTCGTCTCTATTCCCGAAAAACTTTACTTCATATTTTAAATTAAAAAAAAAAAAGCTCCTTAAACTAGAGCAGCGTCTCTCAACCGCTGTGTCGCGATTCATTGGTGTGTCGCGAATACACGTCAAATGTGACGTGGCATTTTCAATTCTTTTACATATGCTTTGCAAAGGTCGCCAAGAACAAATATCTCACTAGTTTTAAGTTTGATGTCTTCTGATATTTGCGATGGTAATATTTCTTTCTTATATATCTGCTTAAATTCCTTTTATGTTTTTTTTTTTTTTTTAATTCAAAAGTATTATGCAATTTGCTTGTGAGATTTGTATCTCATAGTCATTTCATAAAACCAGTTGAGAGTGCCCCAAGAGCATTGCCAAAATGAACTTTAAAAAAATTAATTTTTATTATCAACTTCTACAGGCTCTGTATCAATTGTTCTATATACTTTATTTTTTCATCGTAAAATTGAGGTTTTACTTTATTGATATCTTATCAGAGATTCACGAAACTACAAAGGAGATATTTCCAAATTATTATATTAGAAACTTTTTTTAAAAAAACTTGTAATTTATTTATTTACATAAAAACAAAATGTAAAAATGTAATTTAGCATTCACATATTATACACACATATACTTTATTATTATACAGTATTCATTAAACAATTCTTGTAATATATCTATCCATTTATAATTTCCTTGAGTACTAATTTTTTTCCAAATGTTTTGTTTAAGAGTTCTGTTAAAACGTTCTACGATATGTTGTTCTACGAAGACAACAAACGTTACAAGTGGATTTAACAGATATGGAAAATATACTATTGCAAAGTATAATAATTATTACAAATATATATGTTGCATTGATATTTTTTCACGATGTGCATATTGTGTTCCGTTAGAAACAAAGAAAGGTCCTGAAATTGTAAAAGCAATAACAAAAATAAATAAATAAATAAATGCCCGTGTTTAACTTACAAACAGATTTAGGAGGTGAATTTTATAATTAACAAGTAAAATGGATGTTTAAAGAATGTGAAATTAATCATTATAGTGTTTAAAATGGAGGGCTCAACATTGAAAACCGCAAAATATCTCTCTATGACTTACGGTTCCAGAGATATGGCTCCTTAAATCTCCCGAAATCCGAACGTTTTCTTGACCAATATCTGGGGAACGGTAAGAGTGATGCGTAAAGCTCCATCACTTTCATACTTTTTGGAGCTCTATCGAATGAAGGGTTCAAAATTGAAAAAATCGCAAATAACAGACAGACACACACAAACAGAGAACTCAATAATGAGCTATTTAAGTTCGTTGTAAATAATGCATTGTATGTATTTTCTGTGTTTGCTTTTTTGCACCTAAAAAAAAAATATATAATACACCGAGTTTCATTCTTCTCCCTAGTATCATTGAATACTTAATTTGCAATTTAATGCTTAATATACCCGTTTCTTCAATTCTACAATACGACTGTAGTCGCTACATGTGCTACAATATCTGTACCACGAGTATATATGGATATTTAGTAGAAGTAGAATGACATTCCGTCACTTGTGTATTAACAAAATATTCTTAGTATTTGTGTTAGAATATTAAGGTTATAATCAAAGTTAGAAAAATCCCGGGTACCAAGTCGCCATGACGACTGGAAATACGTGTCTGACATCTTGTTAATTTATGGCCGAAACATGTAGACCAACGTATCAAATTAGACTTGTGTTATTATACGCTTCGGTTTCTGTACTAGCGCCTAGGTTAAGAAGATTTTTTTTTTTTTTGAACATTAGTTATAACTATGCCTGAATTGTAAATGCAGAATCTAAAATACATGTTGTACTTATAGAACTGGATTAAAAGTTCAATGAACTCACGAGCGAAGTAACTTGAATAGCATTGTAAAAGCGATATAAATATATTTGTGTAGTTTGACCACAAACATATACAGATTACTATGGTAGTATTGCATCAAGACAGAAAAGAAACAAAGGTTGCGGAAAATAATTATGTCACAAAAGTAATTTCTTCAAAACTCGACGGAATTTAAATAGTAACACTAAAAGAGATTTTATGATTTGACTTCCTATCTTCTCAGGCATGAAAATAGACCAATGCATACACATATTTCCTGTGACGTTTATAACGTGCTAAATAGCTTTCGAATGATATTAACAAAGCACATTTTATGGCTACTGGAATGTGTCAAAGTAAAAGTATCTGAATTGGTACATTAATTTTGCACAATCCAACCAAATAGGACACGAGATTATCTTGCAGTCCCTCAGAGTATAATATGCTTGGAAGTCTCCAGGAAAGTGATCCACTTCATTTTGCGTCACGTGACTTTGCTGAATTTAGACATGTCCCGCCACTGGTCCTATTTCTAAATTAATCTACCAAGACTACTGTTTGTACTAGTTTTAAAAGTCAAGTGCAATACATTCCTAAAGTTGAAAATCTCTGGTTTACATTATTTCACATTTCTACTATTAAGTTAAGGTATTACTAAATTTATCTTAAAATCTGTACAATATTTTTATTCTTGAACTTCCTTTTTTTTTTTTTTTTTTTTTTGTAATATTCTTCTAAACGCACAGTAACAGTGGCGGGTCCATCATACATCAATGGCGGATCATGGGTGGATCCAGATATACCATAGTCTCTGAACGAGCCTCTTATTCAAATGCTGTGAAACAATGTTTTAAGATTTCCCTTGAAAGGAAGATTCTGTCTCAGTGCTCCCTCCCCCCTCAATCGAGATTACGTATGCGTTCCCAGTTCACGGTAATCCTGGATTCTCTCCTGCAGATCAACTTAGCTTTCATGAGTGCCATATCCACAAGGGGCGGTCGACCAGGGCCCATGTTGAAAGATATCATCCCAGTAATGGAGTGATGGACTTAATAAAAACATGGAAAAACCTCAGTAAGGACTATTGAACCCAGGATCTTCCGAATGCGAAGCAAGAACACTACCCACTATAGCAGAGATGTAAATAATCACTCGCTCACTCACCAGGAACGAGTGGTTCATCGGTGCAGGCGAGCTTTTAATACCACTATTATTTATTTCAAAGGTAAGTAAATGATTTCTATTGCGGGATGTGGGCTAGTAGTTTTATTCTTGAGCTATAAAATTTTGTTGCTTATTTGCATCCCTGCACTATCTATAGGTTACAATCATTTGGTAAATTTCCTAATGCTTGGTTGTGGTTGTTCAATTAAAGAGAGGTTGTAATAGAGAAGTGAATAACTTTTTATTTTTATGAAAAGTAGCGATAGATAAAATAAATTCTGGAACTTCTGATTAACTGCATTCAATAGGTTCATGAACACCGTACGTACCATGTTCGTGAAATATTGTTAGAGAAATAAATAGTATGCCGAAAAAGATTATTTTCAGAAAGTTTTAAGTTGCTGCATAAGGGCCCCGCATACCCCGCAGTGCGAGCCTGAGTTGCCGACAACAACATAGTAGCGATTAGCGAGTAAACATTTTATTACTTTCCGCTCGAGTTTTCTTATCAATTGTTAAGCAAGCAAAAATGCGTTAGCGGTAACTTGAGTAAAACTTTATTTCTGCTCATTAGTGCGTTTTACTTCTTCAGCAGTGAAACGTGTAATGTGATTTGTTGCTTATTGATTTTGAATATTGTACGGCTTGTTGGCTTATAGTATGATTGGTCTTGTGGCTGTGTAGTACGCCAAGAAGTGCTTTCTTTTCAGTTATTTTATTGTGTATTTGTGTTAAGTGTTGTTTATTGGTGTATGGTGGATCTTTTGTAATTAAGAAGATAAAACAGAAAGTGACAATTCTTCGCCGGTAGTAACATCAGCTGATGAAATGTGTGTTTCACCTCCTATTCTTGAAGAACAGCCTATTGCGTCATCCTCGACGTCACACGTTGACATTAGTGTCACCACAGATTCCATATTTCAACTTCAGTCTCGCGATATTGGTACTTACATTGGGAATACGAGTATGTCTGCATTAAGTGATCTCGTGAAATACGAAATTCTGAGAAATCCCTGAGTTCCTAAAGTAGGAAATCAATTTCCGGTTTCTATAGGCCTACATCTTAAACGCGGTCGACAAGAACAAAGACGTGTAAATTTAAGACATTTTGAGAAATACCCTTGGTTTGTGTTCTCTGAGACCAAGAATTGACTATTTTGCAAATACGTATTGTGCTATTTTCTGCAATCAAACGTTACCTGGTGGTCAACAAACAGTCCCTTTAAAGAAGTTAGTTGTCGAACTCTTACAAAAATATGCAAAGCTTTGCGGCAAAACGGGGACTTGGAGAAACATGCCACAACTATCTACCATAAAAGATTGTAAGTCATTTATGACTAAACAGCGTGACAAACATCTTGGCATTTGAAGGCGGCGCTCCAAGTTCCCTTTAAATGCTGTTAGCAAATGAGAGGCCAGCGGTATTGCCACGTTTATTTTGTACATATCCACGTCTATCCCCTGTCACCTGATCGCGCTGTAGTTTGTCTGCTTAGCCATAGACCCTCTCCCTTTATCGCTTGCGTTTTATTCGTTTAGCTGAAATGCTAAGATGTTTATCACAGGCTTTAGTTTCGAAAATCCTGACCAAAGTATCATAAATAACGAATGAAAGTAGAAAAATACGTTTTGGAAAATAGATCCCGACTTGTGCCCATAATAAAAACTATTTTACTGCATCTTTGTCAAAATATTCCCTTGAAAGGCCACACAGATGATGGTAGCCTACTTGAAACAAGTGAAGACCCTGTAAAAAAATTTCAAAAAAAAACCTTCAGAGCTTTGTTGCGTTTCCGGGTTGACAGCGGTGATGCTCAGTGGAGTCATCATTTAGAATTGGCTAAATCAAATACTACTTACATTAGTAAAACTACAGCTAATGAATTAATTCGTTGTTGCGGCGAAGAGGTTTTAGAAGTGATTAATCGAAGAGTTGTTGCAGCAAAGTATTACATTATTATATTTGATGAAACAACGGACATCTCCCACAATTTGCAACAGTCTGTCATTACGCTATGTCCATGATAATTCTATAAGAGAGGACTTTGTTGGTTTCCTTGATATTCACAAAGCCAATTACTCGAACTCTGAAGTGAAAAGCTAAGCAGTTAGCGTACGCACCTTTGGCGTGGGAGACCCAGGTTCGATTCCCGGCTGGAGCTTATGTAATTCAGATTCCACGTTAATCAGTAGGTTCCATCTCATATATCCTTGCTGTTGAAAGGGTTGCTAAACTCAAAATCAACTCAACTCAACTCTGAAGTGAAACGTGAACCTATTATAACGGGTGAAATTTTGGGACACATAGTTTTAGAACTCATGAAAAATCTGGGACTTAACATCAACAATTGTGTAGGAATTGGATATGACGGTTGTAGTGTAAACATATACATTGGATGCGATATGATAGGCGTAGTTTCACACACACTCACTCACACACACACACACACACACATATATATATATATATATATATATATATATATATATATATATATATATATATATATATATATATATATATATATATATATATAGAAGCAATAAATTTCTGCCTTCGTGTATGTAAAAATCATGCATTGAATCTCTATTTCAAAATACAGCAAGGTTCAGAGTGAAGGAACGCTGTTAGCTGTCTTGAAGAAGTTGTAGCCTTCTTCCACATGCCTTTAAAACGCAATTATGTCCTTCAAAATGTTAGGACACTGACTACGAAGTTTCTGTGAAACTCTCCAGAGGCACGATTCCATTTTGTAATTCCAGCAAGATTTGCCGAAGATAGCCGAATCTCTTCAATGTTTGTCCCGTTGGCAAGACAATAATTCTGCAGCTAAGGCAAACTGTTTATTACATTCAAATCGTAACTGTGAATTTATAATTAAAATTGTCAGTTTGAAAGATATCCTGAACACTATTGTTGTGCTCAGTAAATGCTTACAGAAGAAAACATACATGTGTACGCGGCACAGGAGAAAATAACACATGCAATTGAAGTACTGAAGGAGAAGAGAGAAAACTGTAAACAGTTTTTCTCTGTTATCTTTGAACATAAAAACCCTGAATGTCCCTCTTCGCATTCCACGATTGACTGACAAACAAATCAACCAGCCAAACTATCCCAATGTTTCTGATAATGAAGATAATATTACGTCTTATTGAAAAAAAAATCTGTATAGCTACATTCCAATACTAGATTTGGTTAATGCTGTTCTTTAGGACCGCTTTAATAAAGAATCAGTCATTTGCTACGCTTTAAACACTTTATTGCCCGTAAAAGTGGAAGAAATCTCAGATGCAAGAGAACTGAAAACAAGAATTGAACCTATTTATGATATATACCTTCCTCTGCTTTCTCGCAATAGGAACACGATGGAAATGAAACTAAATGAGATATGTTCTTTGAAGAAAAGTTGCAACTTCGAAATTATTAAAAAAAAAAAAAAAAAAAAAAAAATCAATACGGCACTAGTAGCATATTCCAAAATTGACGGAAATGTCTATCCGTATTTGAACTCTTTGTTACAAATATTGCTTACTTTACCAATATCCACAGCGACAGCAGAAAGAAGCTTTCCAACTCTTAAGAATATTCAAAAGCTGGATGAGGTCTAGAATGAGAGAAGATAGGTTGACTGGACTTCAATTGTTATACGTACACTCATGTCCAAAATTATTGTCGCATATCTATAACTGTCTTCTTGTAAGAATATAATTTGATAATGATTTTGCTGGGTACTTTTAATACTGATACTATGTGTATAATCGGGAAATGTAGGCCTATATTTGTAGTAAATTCCATACGAAAAGAATTGTACACAGAGAAAAATCCATTCTCCGGACAGCGGTATATTGTACAAATGTACAATATCCTCTTGCTTACTATAGAAATCAGTACGGAGCATACGTTATCCGTATGCTACATAGGCACTGCACTTAGATGTTACATCATGCCGTTGCAGGATGTCTGACATCTAAGTTTTCCGTATATCACATACATATACTTATGTTACCTTCGTCAGCTATATGTTATATACGTCCATTTGTATGTGAGATCCTAACCGCCTACATTGTTTCATACAGAAAGTACGTATAGATGGAACACTTATACAGAAAGTATTATAAACCATGCGTTTTCAATTATACGTCTATTGTACGTTAAGTCCAAAAACTACAGGAATTACGCATGTAACCTATCTTTTTAAGTACGCCACCTACATTTTTTTTTCTCAGTGTAAATACGAAAATTATAATGAGTAAAATAAAATGTTGCTAAATGGACAAGAAAGTTTTATTTTCGTTTTACTGTTCTTATTTACTGCTCTTTTGACATGAAATTTTCCACATACGTGTCTTTGCGGATTATAAACGTACTAACATTATAAGAAATACCGGACGAATTCATTATCAAATTATATTCCTAGAACAACATATTTATAGACATGCGACAATAATTTTGGACATGAGTGTACATTGCAATCTTAAAGTGGACATTGAAAATTTTATTAATAGGTTCGCTAATTTGAAAAACAGGAGGCTTCAGTTCATACTTTAAGTAGCATTAGGAAAGATAGATGGCATTAAAATTATAAAACAAATAACAAGAAATTATTGTTTTAGGACTTATGTGTCATTTCGAAATGATACGAACTTTCATTTATTGGTATAAAGTAATACAATAATATAAAGTAATATAATATTATAAATTTATTTTCTTAATCCATTGTTTTGCCATATGCTTTGATCTACACAGCGTATAAATAGGCGAAAGAAGGATTTCGCCTATTTAAACTGTATTTACATTCTGAACAAATTTGTATTTTTAAAACTTTATAATGGCGGTTTGTTAAAAAAAAAAAAAAAAAAAAAGCAGAAGGGGTCCAGCTCTTTTCTATAAAAAATGTTAAAATTTGAGTAATTTCTGTTCACATTCGGTTAGTTTAGGGTAGGTTAGGTTAATTTAGTTTATGTTATATTAGTGTAGGGGTCCCGCATAATTTTGCAAAAAAATGATAGAATTTCGCTTATATCTACAGTGAAACCTCTCTAAAGCGGACAGCCGTGGGGAATCAAAAACTGTCCGCTATAGAGAGGTGTCCGTCTTAGAGAGGTTTCAATACTTTCTTACCTAAATTAATAAACAAGGTAATATGCAATTTTTTTTTTTTTTTTTTTTTTGCATGAATCATATATTTACGAATGTTGCAAAAATATTAGTACCTGCATTATTCATCCGGCATTCGTGGCACAACATGGAAATAAGATTTATAGTTTTCTGCACTTTAGACTTATCACTATTTACTACATTTTCAGTATGTCGCTGTAATCTGTGTATTAATTGCAGTCCAGTAGTGTCTTTTTTTGAGACAATATGCGTACCCGTGGGCAAAAATACCGACTTTGTCTTCCGTTTGGTTAGAGATTCCTGCGGGACAGTAGAATAACGTGTCATCCCAAACGGCGGGAAATTGACAATCACTTTTATGTCTAAAAAAGCTTGGGTAGGAGTGGGATGCATGCAAAATACATGAGTGTTGCTAAACAGAGGCGCTTCATCTGGGTGGCTGAGCAGACAGTTGAGGAGGCAAAATGCTTCACATAAAATGCTTCCTTGGTGACACATTTATGAATTATTAAAAATGTATTTTTACTATACTTTTCAACTTGTTTCTAGAAAAAGTGTCCGTAATACGGAGGTAAAAAAATACCTATAAAAGACACGGAAGACTGTCCGTGTCCGTACAAGAGAGTGTCCGTTTTACAGAGGTTTCTCAATGTGTTTTTTCCTACTACAGTGTTTGGGGATTACAAAATATGTCCGTTACGGGAGGTGTCCGCTTTATAGAGGTGTCCGTTAGTAGAGGTTTCACTGTACTAATATTAGTTTAGTTTAGGTTTGTTCAGGTTAGCTTAGGTTAGTTTATGTTAGGTTAGGTTAGATTTGGTTACGTTATGTTACGTCTAAGTACTTGCATCATTCATTTCTCCTGTAAATGTTATGTTTTTTACGTGCTTCTGGACCCCTTGTACTGAACATACTCCGAAAAAAAATAGTAATTGACAAACACTTAAGCTATATTTAAGTTGATTCGCTCTTTATTGTCGTAACTTCATATACAATAAGTTACTTTTAAAAATGTGTGCTATTTACCGTTGTTGCATTAAGTACAAACAGTAAAATTAATCTTATAGAGTGAATTCTAAAGTGGTGTGAAGTTTATGTTAAGGAACAATTGAAAGCCATCAAGACGTTGAATTTTATTCTGGAAATTCTGGAAACATTTTTGTTGTCAGGACGAGGGATATAAATGTGGTTCAGAGGTAAGTTAAGAAATATTTTCTTCTCTGGCATGAAAGTATTTTTTGATCAAGTGTGCAGTGGAAATCATTGTTCTCAATGATTTAATATTTCAGACAAAGATAATTTAGTCATTCTAAACATTAATTGTAATCACTGGCCCAAATCCCGGGGGGACGAGGGGGACATGTCCCCCCAATCTTGGACTTGGGGGACTGCCCCCCCAATAATCTGACGTGAAAAGTGTTTTTTGGAATAAGTGTGATGATTTGTGTACGACTGCCACAAAGGAATTAAGATGAAATTGATTTTTCTTGGCTTTCCATTTTTTTAAAAAAAAAAAAAGAATCGCATTTTGTAGTACTTCAGACTGAACTTCGTACTGTAGTGCGTTTAGTAGTCTCATCAATATGTATTAATTCCACTTTCGCTTCTTGGGCACAATTTGCAACAAATGCCAGAGGAGGATATGCCCCTCTCCTCATGCTGGAAAATTGTCTCAACTGTAGGTACGGGCACAAATTCCGGGGAAATGGGAGGACATGTCCCCCCCAACATTAAAACTGGAGTTCCCCCAATAATCCGATTTTAAAAGTGCTTTTTGCAGATAAGTGTGATGATTTGTGCACGACTGCCACAAAAGAAAGTGAGATGAAATTGCTTTCTCTTGGCTTTTCCATTTTTAATGAAAATGAAGGTGTGCGACTATGCATGACGTAACCTGAAATCGTATCTCTTCCTCTCCCCTAGGCCCTAGCACACGAAGAGTATATAAACTACCCAATGTCAGTAGAACCCATCTTTTCAGTAAATGCGCATTTCATCTATTTGTAGTATTAGCCTAGGCATCTACTCATACTTCGTAAGCTAACTAACTCTATGGCCTATAGAACCCGGAGGTTCAATGCCGCGTTCACAAAAGCTGTCCACTGACTTTTATTTTTAGCCAACTGGATCCAGTTTCTACTTTGTATTCCTGTTTCTGCGAGATCCATCTTAATATTGTCCTCCCATCTGCACCTAGGTCTTCCTAATGGTCGTTTCCCGATTGGTCTTCCAGTCAAGACTTTGAAAGCGTTTCTACTTTCTTCCATCCCAGCTACATGACCTGCCCACCTAAGCCTCCTAGACTTGATGACCCTAACAATGTTTGGTAATCCGTACAGTATAAATTATGTAGTTCCCCGTTGTGAAGTTTCCGCCATTCCCCATTCCGTTCCTCTTGGGTCCGAATATTCGTCTCAGGATCTTGTTCCCATCCCCAATAATTTCATCTGCGTATGGGGTCAATCTTGCTAATAGAATGTTTGAAAGGATTTTATAGGATGTTGAGAGAAGAGAGATGCCTCGATAATAATTATTACAGTCAGTTTTGTTGAATTTCTTGTGGATTGGAGCAATGATTGGTTCTTTCCACTCTTGTGGCAATTCTTCCTTGTTCCAGATAAGGAGGACGAGTTTGTGTATCTTGTTACACAATTTTTCGCCTCCAGCTAAAATTAACTCAGCCGGAATTTCGTCTACACCCGGAGATTTGTGTTTCTTTAATTTCTTTATAGCGATATCTACTTCTGTTCGGTTGCGGTCTGGAATATACGGTTGTGCGGTGTGTATCTCCCTTTCTCCACGCACATTAGTTTTTGACTGCGTGTAAAGAAATCGTCAAAGAAATTTTTCCATCTGTTTAAGATGCTATCTGTTTCGGTGAGAACTGTTTCTTCAGCTTTCTTTAATATGTAAGCACGAGGTTGACAGACTTTCTTAAATTCGTTGATCCCTTTATACATGTCCCGAATGTTTTTATTTTTACTATTATCTTCAAGTTCGTTAATTTTAGCTTTCAAAAAATCACGTTTCTTTGTTCTAAAAGTCTTGGAAGTTTCCCGCCTCCTGTCTACAAAATTTTGTGTAGTTATTTCATTCGGATTTTGTAGCCAACGTAATTTTGCCTGTTTTCTCTTATCTGCTAGTTTAATGCATTCCTGGTCGAACCATGGTTTGTTCCTACGTATTTCTATGTGTCCCAATTTTTCTTTTGAGTGAGGATGCTTCGTAAGTAAAGAAAAGAAGTCAATTGCCGGAATATTTTCTCCATAATCTTATGGTTACATCTGTTAACTCAAGAGTATATGACATGCGTCAGATTTCTGTAACGATTCCTGTAATGCTATTGAGATTATCATCATTTTGCTCAAATAAGAGTATTGTTGCGTCATACGTAATTGATATTCTTTCTTCATAGTTTCGGGGGAAGTCATTATATATTTATATATTATTATATCATTATAAAACAATTTTAATGTGGATGCCTAATTAGAAACATACCAATTATATATATGCATGCATTCAGATTTCAGAATGTATTCACGGCAGTGATTTGTAATACTGATAGGTACTACTACTTCATCTACATCGCCTAATATATAATATACTCTACAATTGGTTCACCTCAGAAATCAGATTCATCTATCGTAATATGAAATGAAATGACATGAAATCTTTGAGTTTTACGTCCCACGGTTATGTCGGTTAGGCTAAAAGAGACGGTGATGATGAGTAGTGAATGAAATGGTGGAATTAAGAAAGTGGGAGGAAACGGGAGAACCCCGAGAAAACCCACGCACACGGTGTTTGTCCACCACAAAATCCACTTGGCGGGGGCTGGGTCGAACCCGGGACCCCAAGCACCAGAGGTGAACGCTCTACCACTGAGCCACCGCGGCCCCCTATCGTAATATGAGTTTCATCTTCTTTCCCTAGAATAAACCTCAAATCTGCCCATCTCCCAATGTTGAAGACAACCAATGGCATATTGAGGATTTTGTTTCGAGGGACTATGCCCAACACAGGGAGGGAAGTGGGCAATTGCCCACCTGAGTTTGAGAATATATTTTAATTTATGCATAAATTGAAGTTATAATGGCGAGAATTGCAGACCGATAAATCCTGTGTGATATGATACAAAAATTTAGGAGTGAATCTAACCCTTTATTCTATTCATACAAGAAAAAGGAAGCATCCTCTGGCCTACCTAATTTCCCGGGCTAATTATTCCCCCGTTTTTATTTTATTTAATTCAGATATTTCCTTCTTTTAAAAACTAAACGATATAATTTGTCCTTTATTATAATAACTAAAGTCCCGTCATGTTGATATTCGCGCAAGTTGGTGTGGAACACCAGTTTCGCTTATCAACTACTCTTAGTTTGGTGTTACCGATGAACTGCCGATAAACGAAAGAAAGTAACAATTAAGAAAAAGAAACAAGAGTAAAATGGACGAAAGAAAAACAAAAGGACACAGTTCTCACATGGAATGAAATTTGACACAGTATTATTTCTGAACAAAGAGCATAAGAAAATGGAAAGTCAATGACATTCTTAGAAATGGTAAAAAGGATTATTGTTGTACGTGGAATGCAAAAAACTAACAAATTTATTTCGGGGTCAGCTTGAGCCCGATTGTCACCTAAATACGCCACTGAAGACAATTCTGCTTCCCTGATCCTCCACAGCATTGTTCTTCAACTTCATAAATATTTTAAACATCGCTTATATATATATATATATATATATAGTCTATGGAAACGGTTTTACCCGTCCCCCCAATGTTGAAGACAGATTTGCGTCGATGATTGTAATTATCAAAATTTAGCCTGTTTATTTAAAAATATAAAAATTTAGGTCTATCTCTATTCTAACACTAAATTTGACAAATGAAGATAAATACGTATTACACGTACGCAGCAGTTAAGCCCACATTTTTATTTAGTGTAGCAAATATAAAAAATGTCTTAAGTTTATTTTTCAGACCTGTGTCTCCCTCCCTCCCTCTGACCTTGAATTTTAACACAGCGGGGTGTTAAATTAGCACCAAAATGGTGTTACTTCAACGGTTTTGACCTCAAATTATGACACAGATTGTGTGTTGAAATAATAAGAAAATGATGTTGAAGTAACACAGGGATAGTGTTATATTGATACTTGACATAGTGCAATATTAACACAAAATAATTAACACACTACAGACTGTGTTACTTTCTTCGTGTTGGTGTAAAACCGCCATAAGTAACACTCAACACTTCTCCACACCACCGATCCTGACATGGTGTCTAATCAACACCGAAAATACTAACACAGATCCGAATTTAACACCGGTGTGTGTTAAAGACGTAACACATCCTCTGTGTTAAACGCCAACACCACGGCGGCTGTGTTGAACTAACACCCGCAGTGGTAGTCACGCTGGAACCACTGCCGTGTGTTAAAATTGAGTTGAA
Organism: Thermobia domestica; assembly: GCF_964235325.1. Classification (NCBI taxonomy): domain Eukaryota; kingdom Metazoa; phylum Arthropoda; class Insecta; order Zygentoma; family Lepismatidae; genus Thermobia; species Thermobia domestica. The sequence goes on from NC_137468.1 coordinate 111,080,261, forward strand.
TTAACACAACCATTTTTTACTGTGTAAAAATGTGTAAAGTGAAGGTCGTGCCACTGTAAATAGTATTATACAAAATCAGATATGCTTCACAGAATCCTGGACCCGCCACACCAATGCAAGCAGCTAAAAGCGTTTCCCGAAATTGTTCATGATTATTCTATCAGGCCTTGTTTCCATTTTGTACTAAAACACAACATGTAACAACACACACAATAACTGTGTCTTCATCAGACTTCCACTCCCTCTGGCTGCTTGGGAGTTGGTCACTTCTTATATACTTTCTGGAGATCAACTTTTAATTAGACTCCGCCCCTTCATTAAAAAGTAACACTTGTGTGATCTCTACTTTCACTTTTTAGCTGCACACGTGTCCAATTAAAAGTTTACTTTTTTCGCTGGATACATTCTGTCCTCTAATTATCGTTATTTTTCTTATTAGTGAAAAGTGAAGAAATGAAAAGGAAGAAGGAAAGAGAACAAACTAATAAGGATAAAGAAGGAGTGGAAGTCTGATGAAGACATAATTATTGTGTTGAAACTGTTAAGTGATTTTTTTTATTTATTTTACATATTATCACATAGCCTTGCTCAGTGTGTTGTGTTTTGTTCATGATTGTGATCGGTTTCTCATGCAGCGGAAAATGCGTCTCCGGAAGATGGAGCAAAATCAATGCAACATTGTCAAAATCAATGCTTTCGAACTCCTCAAGCGGTGCCTATTCCATTGTGAAGCCCGTACCGTCTTCGACCTGTAGAAAGCCTGCAAAGAGGAGTGGGAGGCGCCGCTTCTGATCTCCAGCTGCCAACGCAGCCTTCTCCACTGGAAACTTCGGTGCCAGATAATAATAGTCAGTAAAGGTGACCTGCAGATCGCACACAACTGGTGGTATGGTGGAAACACGGCATATACTAGGTAAAAGTCGGATTCAAATTTGTCTCAATATAATTGAATCAATTCTGTAGAAATATAAGAATCCCCAATGGAGGCTTCATTCTTGAGATATCAAGGCGGAACGATTGGTAGAATTTCGTAAAATCATGTAAGGTACCGGTGTTAACTCAAAATTACAATTTTTGAGATACGCCTATTGGTTATTCCAACGTCGATATGTCAGTCGATGATTACACTGACTGATGAGTTTATATTTAAAGAAAGAAAAAAAAAACGTACTTCAGGAAACGCTTTTCTCCTATGTTGGTTTCGAGAAAATCGAGTAAAAGGAATTTTTATGACGCTAAAAAGTATGTCAATCGTTGCCAATTTGATGCAATTAATAGCTTTATTCTGCTGGAACAAATTACCAGTAGGAAATGAATCACTGTTAGGGTAAATGAAATAATGAAGTAATAGTGTAAATTTTTCGTATACGTACTCAATGGAGGCTTCATTCCATCTTAAAAAAATATCAACTGCATCAGATTGGAAATGAGTAGCACTTACATATTAGTATGTGGCTTTGCACAGCAACATTTCAGTAATAAACCAATTCAAGATGTAGTTCAAGAATATTCATTCGTTCCTTAATTGCTTGCAAAAAAAAAAAAAAAAAAAAAAAAAAAAAAACGCGTAAACATACATCAGGTGTTATTAATTCCTAAATTATAAAGTACACCATGAAAAGGATCTTTTTTTCTTCATAATAATTTGAATCTAAACGTTGCAAACAAAGAATGATTCAAAACTCCACTTTGGATTCTTCTAATCTGTGATACAAAGGGTGATACGCATAAAGATGACTAAGTACTAGTGAGTACAATCTCACCTCTTGAACGAGATTAATCTGCAAGAGTGTTCTTACTCTTAATTCGTATGCATAAAAAGAACGAATAGGAAGGAGATTGTTTAGGGTTGCCATAATTTTTTGATCCAAAATACGGACAAGCCTTAAAATGACCATCCATCAAAGATACGGTACCCTAACACTGAATAAATATTTTAAAATTTCTTACCTAAAAATCACCTTTTTTATGTTATCAGTAACACAATTGTTTACTGTGATACTTAAAACACTATTGGAAACTAATGTTTTATCATTTTTTTTTCATTAACACGAATATAATAGATCATCCCATTAGATTATGTATACCAAATCTAACCAAAAGAACCCTGGAATGGAAAAATGAGACACTTCTTAAAAACATAACCTATGTTGTTAATAGTTGCTAAAATATAAGTTACCGTATACCTATATGATGAAAACACAATTCTTTTCGCCCGAGATTTTAGCGATTCCCGACTCGGAAACTTCCGGACAGCTCCAAAAACTGTCAAATATCGACATTTTCGTGTTTCATGCTTTGTGCGGTACGGACACGGACCCAAAAATACAAACAGTCCGTACAAAATACGGACATATGGCAACCCTAACATTGTTTCCACTGTGACACGCAGATCCGTCCCATGTGAACTTGGTTTTGATGACGTTTCATAAAGAAATGACGTAATTAAAGCGATGTTTATGTCCTTCCCTTTTCTAAATCAGGAATTCATTAGCGTTATATACCAGTTCAAAAGAAGACTTTTCTTCTTGGATTAGATTGATTAAAGTACGGCTACGTTCGTTTGAATATTCCAGCAATATAAAACAGTGACGACCAAGTTCTCAGCACCATACGGTCACAACTCTCTTTCAGTTTTTAGGAACCAATTTGGGAAAACTTTTGCATTTGTGATTGGGAAACAAAACGGAATTCATGTAAAGTAAAAAAATATGAAATGAAATATTTCAGTTTAACGTCTCACGATTATATCCTTTAGACTAGTGGTTTTCTAAGTGGTGGCCGCGGACCCCTTGGGGTTCCTGGGACCTAGCTAGGGGGTCCGCGACGCCTAAAATTGAAATATGTTGTAATAAAATGGAACTCACAGCTGTTATGCAAGAAGTATTTTTAAGATTAAGAAACTGTAGCTGTGGCAGTACGAGTACAAAAGAATAACTTTTCAACATTTCCGGACGGCACCACTTGGATCGGAGGAAATGGAAGTACTCCGAGAAAATCCACGGACACGATGTTGTCCACTACAACCTCACTTGGCCTTGGATCGAACCAGACACCTCACGCACCAAATTTAAGCGCTCTACCATTTTTTTTTTAATTAACTGATTCATCGAACGAGTCTCAGTAACTTAATTTCCTTAACTCTATTTTTACTTCATTGTATATACAATCTGCCGTTTTTTCAGTAACTTCCTTAACGACAGGGACACAAACACAGAAATATCGAGGACAGTTATTATTCCAAAGGCTCTTCCACCGGGAATCGGACCCGGGACCCCGTACACCAAAGGCGCATGTCCTAGCCACTAGACCAGCGGGGAGGGCACCAAGGGCGCCGATTTCTCTGTAAACTTGGGGGGAGGGGCATTCAGATGCAGAGGGTATATATATATATATGAGGATTTTAAGGCAAATTGCATTCAAATTATACCAAATATTGTATATTCATAAATACAATAAGGGGCCCACATGAGCTTTGCCCGGGCCTCCACGGTCCCCCAGGATCGGCGCCCTTGGAAGACACTACTGAGCCACCGTAGCCCCTCTCATGCAACGGGTGTTAGCGGTTTCCGCGGATTTTGAAAAAGAACTTGCAATTAGGTTTCCCGAAAACATCTAGAAGAGGTTAAATAACGGGAATCAAAATTTTAAAATAAGTACAAAGAAATTCTATTAGCTTCAAAATTATAAGAAATAGAAAAAATGATGAAGTGGAATCTTGTTCCTCATAAAAGGTTACATGTAATCACACATAGAAAGTGTTAGAGTGTACATGTTGAAATCGGAAGTGGACAGGGCACCGGTGACCCTAAAATGGAGTCTGCTATGAATTACTGAAGAACAAAAAGTGGTTCCTCCCTACATCACTATATTTTTTCATTATATTTATTTTTTAACATGTTCTTGTTTATTTATTGTATTTATTTATCATTGAGAGTGCAACGTGAGAGCAAAAAGCTCTCTTCTTCCCATTATTCAGAGACCCTCCTCTGGTTTACAGTAAATTCCCAAGAAAATGCTGTGTGATTCATTGTACATTTTGTTTTTCAGATCTATATAGACGTATAGTCATGCCCATCAAAGTCTCTCCGAACTTCGCACACTTTTCTTCTTGGCTCCACATCCATAAATTTTGTAGAGCAGGCGATCACTAGAAAGAGCCTAGCCAGAACACGAGAATGGAGAGTAACATCGTGACTTACAATATGTTGCAAAATCTCATGCACATCAATCAGGGCTGCAAACTCCATATTAAAATGACTATTTTAGTTCGTTTCTCATTCGTATACATACATGGGCGCCCGAAGGGGAGAGGAGGGTGGGTCCGGGCTCCCCTGGCTCACGAAAATGTATACATAATATAGCACACCAGGTATACGTATTAAACATCAGAAATACCAGACATAATAAATTATAGCAACTATGGAGATGGGACCCCTAAAAAATTTTCTTCGGGCGCCTCTGTATACAGAAATAAAAATTCATATTTCTTCCTAACTATTTTTCTTCTATTAATTAAGAAGGCACGTGACTTTATGACTTAATTATATAACCACCGCTGCATGTAAGATTGAAAAGACAATTGAGTCGTTCAGTCCTAAAATGGCTCTTGTCCATTTACAGAAAATCACCCAAAAAACGAGAAAAACTGCAGCAACAATTAGGTCAACCAAATCCTCCTCTGATTGCACAGGCGTCCGTCACATAGACGAGTTGTTTCATATGATCCCAGAAAAATAAATCTAAGGTGTGGTAAGTGGGGGGGAGAAGGGAGCGCACCAAAATACCAGTCCTTCTCTGCCAATCCATTTGTTCGGAAAGGATGCGTTGAGACAATTTTGGACCTCCGCCACGAAATGTGCTGGAGCACGGTCGTGCATAAACCACATGTTTCGACGAACCTTCAGTGGCACAGTCTCTAATAGTTTAGGCAGAACCTCTTCCAAAAATATGCGATACTCCCACCCGCTCAAGCATTCTGGTAGTAGGTATATCTCGATGGAATAATAACAGCGATTTCTTCCGACACATTCACAGAACACCGTTTCTGTTGGGCACAAGTTGACATTCTATGTGGGTTTGCCTCAGACTACAAATGTTGATTGTGACTGTTGAACACTCCATCACAGGAAAACGTAGATAACAAGATACATGAAGCGGGGTATTAGTGTGCTGTTCGAATAGCCACTGGACAAATCTCCGACTACGTGGATAATCAGTGACGTGTAATGCATGCACCCTTTGGACGTGGAAATGGTACATCTGATTTTCGTGAAGCACGTTCCACACCTGCCAATGATAGGAGTTAATTCAGCAGCTACTACCCGTGTGCTGGTGGACAGGTTTCTCTGAACTCGAGCAAGAACGTCCTCTTTAAAAGCCACAGTCCGTACAGTTCTGTTTCGTTCAGCATTGGGCCTGTGTGTTTCCAGAAAACCTGTTTCTCGTAATCTTCAATCTACACTGGAGAAAGTTGTATGGTGTGGAATTCTACGATTAGGAAACTGTTGTCTGTACAGCCGTTGTGCCCGATGGCCGTTATCGCCCGCTTTCCCGTATCTTAGATGAATGTCTGCTAATTTCTCACGTGTGTACTGCTCCATCACCTCTGTAATCAGAGGTGTTGGGCATGCACACCATTGGCGATGAATTAAAGTCGGAAATGGTAGATGATTCTTGCGCCGTTGTATTCACTGTCCAGACTCGAAGATTGCGACATTGAAACTTAGTGCAACTGTTCGATCAGAGAATGATATTTATGTGTACCGATTAGCAAATTTACAAGCTTTACATCGTGATGGAGAAGATACCGCACCACAAGACAAAGTACGACAGACTTAATACTTTAATGTCTTATGGAACACATTCACAAATATCGTATCGCCCTTTTCTAAGTCACACTTAATATCACAAACGAGATTCCAATCATTTAAGAAACACAAAATATCCAAATTAGAGGCGCAATGCAATCTAATGCTCCTAAGTAAACGAATGTAGCCTTTAACAGAAATTATATATGTAGTTTTCCGTTTATGAAATGGTTGATGAGAAACACACGAGCAGAACTTGTCCTCAAAAGAGGATTCATTTAACTGTCCACAGTGTCGATTTCCGTTCTTCCGCACACGACCAACAAACCAGCTCATTCACTCATGTGCAGTGACTCCAGCGCACGCACATTGCAACAGACAAATCAAAGGGCCTAGCAAAAGAACCAAACAAATATCAAGTTTCCGTAGTTCTGTTTTTTTTTTTTTTTTTTTTTTTGCAAAGATATTGGAGAGAATGACAGGCGAGGATGTACACTCATGTCCAAAATTATTGTCGCGTGTCTTTAAATATGTTGTTGTAGGAATATAATTTGATAACGAATTTACCCGGTATTTCTTATAATGTTAGTATGTGTATAATCGGCAAAGACATGTATGTGGCAAATTTCATGCCAAAAGAGCAGTAAATAAAAACAATAAAACAAAAATAAAATTTTCTTGTCCATTTAGCAACATTTTGTTTTACTCATTCTAATTTTCGTATTTATAATTATTTTCCTGTGAAATTTAACACAAATATACATTTCCCGATTATACACATAGTTTCAGTATTAAAAGTACCCTGCAAAATCATTATCAAATTATATTGTTACAAGAAGACAGTTATAGATATGCGACAATCATTTTGGACATGAGTGTACATTACGAAACACAAATAAATTAAACGACAGTAGTACTAATAACAGATCGTCATTAAAAGCGTTGTGATGTTATTAATATGAGCAGATCGGTAATCGGTATTTCTTTATTTTCTGTTAACTATCGACTTATGTTGTAAGTATTTTTACATTGTAGCGACGTGACGTTTCCAGTGAATTCTTGTACGTACAACGTCTGTACTAGTACTCTTTTGAGAAGGTATTCAACCACGCACAGTGATTATTACCTCATCCGCTATCTTTTATCTGCGTCACGCAGATAAAATATAGCGGATGAGGCGTGTATAAGTATTGACCTGCCACGTAGTATTATTTCCAGGCAGTTAGACGTCCTTTACATGCTCTTATCCACTCAATTTACGTCGGTGAATCCCTTGCGCCGCCATTGCACAAATCTGAAAACTGTGAATTTGGATAGAGCAGGTTAGGATTCTTTGACGATATCATGTCGCATCACGCCTACGATCAGTAGTTTGTACAATATATAACTTTAAAGTTTGCTTTCACACGCTTTCGGCAGCCTATTACACGTAAACAACGTTTTTCGCCCTACGTTTAATGGTACTTGTTTGTTTGTTTTGCTCTCAGGAATCACCCACTCTGCTTATAAATATATATATACTGAAGACTTATAAATATATGAGCCATCGAGATCTACTTTGTAACCTTATCTAGCGAAACCAGAAACGGAAATGATGTTTTCTACATAGAGTGGCCAGAATGGCAATAATTAAAATGCCGGACACATTGATTTAGAAAGCCGGACTTTATGAATTTGTAAACTTTTACCCCACATGTGACAATTCAATTCATTAATTGTGTGTAAGCACCTTTGGCTCAAGCAAGCTGGGAAAGCTACATTTACATGTTGAAATTCTTACCCCATTCATATTTCTTTACCCCTCGAGCGGTTTTCAATAGACGCTTGCTCTCCAAGAATTCTTTAAATATGTTACTGCACGTTCCTTTCTCACTTTTTTCTTCAAAGTTGAAACAAACTTGAAGTGCAGACTTAGCTATTGAGATAATAAGTCGATTGCGTTCTTTTGTCCAAGCAGCATTCATTAATGAAAATACCCGTTCGCAGTAAGCATTACTCCTTTGTATGGAAAGAATATATGAACAGACTTTCTTCAAATTCTCAAAAACTTTTTTGCTTGGTGTTATCACACGTTCGAAAAGTTTTAAATGCCTTTCTGCAACAGTTGTACAGTTCTCGAACATATCTGAACCATCCATGTCTATGGATTTAATATTATACGCCTCAACAGAACGAACAAAATCTTCAATAGAACACTCGGGATTTCCAAGCGAAAGCAACAAGAGTCTCTTATGTAAATTTGTTTCACTAAAATCATATCACTCACGAATGTATTGACGAGCCCATTCATCAAACTTCAAAAAATCAGATTCGCACTTTGTTTTATTACAAAGAACTAATAGTTTCATCTTAGAATTAACAATATATCCAAAGAGTTTGTTTTTCTATCTGTAAGCTTTTTATCTAGACCTTTCAACATCGAATAAAGTGTTGTCACAGTACAAGTACTACTTTCGAGAGTTTCGATGACAGGAGAAAATGATTTGAGAGCCATCGAGCCATCAGAATAATGGAAAGTTAAACATTTATAATGAGACAACTGAAAAGCAGGACAAATGGGCGTCCGGCTCTACTATAAGCCAGACACGGGATAGGACCTCCAAAAGCCGGACTGTCCGGCCAAAAGCAGGACATCTGGCCACCATATTTCTACAATAGCTTTCCGCATTTTACGTTCACAATTGACAAGAGTTTCATACGTGCAAGATATGGATTAAGAAAAGAACTGCAAATGTATACGGGATGTAGACTACAAACGTAAGTATATTATTCTTTCGAAATTATATTATTATTCTTTCGAATTATATTATTATTCTAATTTCTTCGTTAAATTAGAACTTTGGCAAAATAATAAATCTTGTCAAATTGTACAGAAACCGATCCTAACTAAATATATAGGGCCTATCAAAATTTTGTGTAGTTTCATACAGTTCAAGAAACCGAACTTTTATCAAATGAAAATTTCCCGATCATATGCCAGTCCTGAATCCATTGATCACAAAGTTTGAAAAAACATAAATTATATCATTTTATAAGGTATGTTTTGTGCCATTATCCCGGTTGTCTTTTGTGCATTTCAGATAACAGAGTTATAACGTGCTTTAAAAAAAAAAGTATGCCGGGCACTGGAGGCCATATACTGCCATTTAGACAATAGTTAGGCCTATCGTACACATTAGTACTGCAGTTTAGATGACAGAAATATTTAGTCTTAGAGTAAACTAAAAGTAGTGTGTGTGCTAGTCACTCGAGTACGTATAATGCCGAATACGTCAAACTTTAGTACTAGTTTTGTGCAATTTTGTACACCACCTGCCGAATGTTGTGCTGCTCTTTGCTAAATTCACCTATTCTATTATTATTTTAATTGATAACTTAAAGATAGTGAATAAGGTGTAAATTTTGGAAAGTAAGTCAGATAGTATATACAAAATGTGATTATTATTACCTAATAATTGTTTTCAATACCTTTCGTATAGCGTACAAATTTGGGTGCCTAATAATTTATTACGTCATGAACTGCGCACTCGAATTTCCGGTTTATTAGATATGGAAACGGTTAATATTGTTTCGTAGATACTATCTGGCTTACTTTATTTAAACGTTTTTCATTGTCTTCACTAAAACTTCAAAAAAGTGTGGAAAAGCCTTAATAGAAATATAACCCACAGAAAATAGGCTATTGCTTGTAGCATTCACCGGAATGTGTACTAAGCACATCAATCACAGCGATTGTTATGTTAGACCTTTACCTTAGTTCTCATTTGGGGCAGTTTTGTGAAGTAGGCTATATTCTGTGTTTCGTGCAGCTAAAATAACAGAGAAATAGACGTCCTGACGTTACCAGACGCCCTCTTTCACCCGGACGTACCCTCTTTTTCGAGCCTCAAAAATGATCCGGCCGTAATTTTAGGAAATTGAGGAAATGTCCTCTTTTTATTTACTTTATTTTTTCGTTTGCGGAAAGGGAGGAGATTACAGACAATTGCTTCAGCTTCAATGCCATCTGAGCTTAATAATGCAAAAGAAGATGGTTGCCAGATTTCATTTGGTATTTTTGTTTCGTTTATGGAACTTGCTTCCATAATAAATAATAATATTGAACAATGTTATTTACAAATTTACTCATTTAATGTGACTCGAATATGATGAAGTTGTCTACCTATGCTATCTATGGTTGAAGAATTAAAATTATTAGAATAGTAATAATACATATCACAAAATTTAGTATATTTTAATGAAAAATGATAAAAATGTTACGGATACATCCCAATTGAAAAATATACAATAGACGTTGACCTGAAAAACTACATTTATATATTTCCGTAATCGGTATTGTAAAAGCTTACATGTATAAGTTATGTTTCCTTGCTGTGCCATTAAGAGGTTTCTCGAGTATTAGGCTATACGTAATATATAATTATGAATTCTAAAAATGTCCTCTTTTTTAAAATTCTGTTACATGGTAACTCTAGAAATAGTCCACATACCAGTCAATGTACAGCGTATAACGCTGACCACGATTGCTGTCAAGCCTTAGTGCTTGTTTGGTTTACTACCTCCTATTCTATTATGCAGCTCGGATTACAGAGATAGAGCGCACGGGAAATGTTGCGTATGCCAGTCACCCTGACTTGAAGGGAAGAAAACTTTTTTTAAATTTATTATCATTATCAGTGAGTGTGTTTTGTCGATCGAACTTACTGTTCGTGTACACTACTTCCTAGTTTTGTGTAGTGCAGATAACGGAGATTCAATCTACTGACAATAGAGTGAGTATATGGCTGTCACCTGGGGTTATATAAAGCGTATCATGGCAACTGTTAAATCAAACTCTCATTTTGTGCACTTTTCGCACTACCCGAAGTTTTGGGCAGCTCAGATAACAGAGATACACAACAGTGTGCGTACGCTAGACACAGGAGTGGTCATAACACCCTTTACGGAAATAGTTATCCAAACATGAATATTAACGTTTGACATGATCTCCATGTTTGGCGTTATACGCATCCAAATGACTGGTATACGCACTATTTCCAATGGGTAATTTCTCTGTTATCTGAGCTGCACAAAATTCGGGTAATATCAATGCCATGTTGTGCTTTATATGCACTAGAGATGACTGACATAAGCACTACTTTTGGTGCTTTATATATATCTGTTATTTGTACTGAAAAAAAAAAAAGAAACGAGAGACGGCTAGTTTACGTAAGTGCACAAAATGAGTAAGTAGTAAGCTAAGATTTGAAACAGTCGCCTTGATGCGCTTTATATGCACTCACTATTTTCACTGGCACACACTATTTTCAGTAAACTGCACTTATTATCTGAGCTGTACAAAAACCGGAGGATGCAAAGTAAGTCTGACATAACATCTTCGTGATACGCATTATTTTAACTCGGGCGACTTGCATACGCAATATGTTTAATACACACAAAGTTCAGATCTCCTGCGCACAAAGTTCAGGAGGTAGAGCACAGAACATGCAACAGCGCTAAATTAGTTCTAAAGTTTGACACAAACGGCATTATCACCATCGCTTCGTCTGCCATACGAATTATTTTTAGTGGGAAATACGTATTTCATCTGTGCTGCTCAAAATTGCATAAAGTATTAAACTTTGACATAACAATAGCCGTGATATGCTTTATATTCACTCCGGTGATCGACATACGGTATTTTCAGATGACTCTATGTGACCTGAGCTGCACCGCACCAAAGTTTGACATAATAAGCGCTCTTATATCTGTTACGTTCGAGACTACGGCCGGCCGGATTAGCAATTTTGCCGGATTATTGAACGTCAATATAATTGTAACAGGAAACAAAAGATAAATCACGTAAGATAAAAATGCAAACGGATAAAACGTATTTTATGTGTTTACACACATTCTGGAACTATGCAGTCAATATTCTGCTGTACAAAGTATTTCGTCATTCTACGAACTGCTTGATTTAAAATATTGTTCTTATTTATAATTCCATACAGTACTAAATTAAATTCAAATATTGAATATTTATTTAATTGAGTATTGTTGCGGTTCAATCGGGGCCAGATTATAGAATGTGCCAAACTGTAGAATGTAGAATTAAAAACCGCTTACTGCATCAATAATCATGCGCAGCGTTATAGTCTCTCTCTCAGTTGAATGACTGGTATAGTCAACGATTATCAGTAGGTAATAGTTCTGTTATCTGAACTGCATATAAGTCGGGAGGAGATACGACTCACCTTACAAAATATACTTTCACAAATTTACGTTTGGTGCATTCGTTCCTGGCATATATGGCGCCTTCAGTGTACGAGAGAGTCAAGTCCACTATTGGTCGGTTTAGATATATTTCATCTTTAAGTTCTCTATCTGAAGCTCGGTTTCAGAGCTTAAGGGTCCTCGCTACAGCGAAATTAAACTATCGCTAATTTTAGAGTTTTTTCTCTAATATCTTCAAAACAAATACAAATATTCGAAAAGCAGAAACGTAGTGAACTAGACAATACGATTTTGCATGTGATACCTTCAACACAATTCACCTATCTGCTTTTGGTATGCCACTATTTAAAGAACCCGCAAAAAATACTAAAACTAGCTACAGTTGCAAATCGTAAGAAGATAGATGAGTTGTGATAACGGTATCACATGTAAAATCGTATTGCCTAGTTCACTACGTTTCTGCTTTTCGAATATTTTTACTTGTTTTGAAGATATTACAGAAAATCTCTAAAATTAGCGGTAGTTTAATTTCGCTGTAGTGAAGACCCTTAAAAGACCCTTGTCTAGATGCTGTATATAACAAACTTATAATATAAAAAACAGTGATATCTTTTCCACGTACTTAACTTCCCGTACAAACTTTATGTCTCTTTCCCAAACAACTTTGGTAATTGGACTTGATTCCCTTGTAACCTGAACGCCCCCTATAGTTTTCCTATTACCCTAGTAATAATCACGCTACTGCATTTTTACAAGTAACCATGGATGAATTATTTTAATACTTATAAATAGCCTACTATGCGAATTACAAATTAGCTTGCATGATTATATGGTCAGCATACGCATCTTTGGCGTTAGGAACCGGGTTCGATTCCAGATGGGAATTCGTGAGGCTCGCATTCCACGTTTGATATAACTAAGTCTATGGTCTATGGAACCCACAGGTTTAATGTCACATTCACAAAAACTCTCCACTGCCTTCTGTCCTTAGTCAACTGAATTCAGTTTCTACTTTGTATTCCCATTTCTGCGAGATCCATCTTAATATTGCCTTCCCATATGCGCCTAGGTCTTTCTAAAAGTCGTTTTCCGATTGGATTTCCAGTTAAAATTTGAAAGCATTCGTACTTTCTTCAATTCTGGCTATATGACCTACCAATCTGAATCTCCTATAAACTTGATGACCCTACGGCATAAATTATGTAGTTCCTCTTTATGAAGTGTCCACCATTCCTGTTCCCCTTGGGTCCGAATGTTCGTCTCAGGCAGTGGTAAAAGTGGAACTGAAAAGGTTGGGAGACAGATGACGTCACGCCGTCCCCCGTGCTATCTTTGCCCATTGTAATTTTTTAGGAAGTGGAGGGACGTATAATAGATATTTTGTGGAATTGGGGGAAAGCGTCCTCCCGCGTACCCCCTCACTTTTACCCCCTGGTCTCAGGATTTTACTCTCAAGTACTTTCTGCATTCTTTCCTCAAAGTTCTGCGATCATGTTTCGCAGCCATATAGCACAACGGCCACGATTATCGTTTTTATATGTTTTAAACATCACATTCCTCGACAGAATTCGCGACGAAATGAATAATAAAACGAATTTCCTGCTTTCAGTCGACATTAATTTTTTTCGTGGATATGGATTTGGTTTGTTAATATTGATCCTAGATATTTGAAAGTGTCCACTTTGTCGAAAATATTTGATTTTTGACGTTTCCATAATTTGCAATATTGAGATCCCGGCGAACTTCCATGTATTTAGTTTTCGCTGCGTTTACTTCTAAACCCATGTCCCTGAAAGCGTTTAATAAGATTTCAGCATTTCTTTCTATTGTTTTTCTATCATCCCCTATACGCTGGTGAAGCCGTCTGCTGTGAATTTTACTGGGCGCAGCCATATTGGTTACAAACAATCTGTTGCTAGGGTGGTTGTTAAGGCAATTTCAGTGGCATTGTATGTAGCACCTGTGAGTCTTGTAAAAGACGAACTTAAAATTATGAGAAAAAGGCGACATTTTTCACGAATAGCAGAGAATATATTTACTCTATGAGTATAGGAAGCCTATATTTATCATAATATGAAACAAAATTATTCTACATTTTAATTACTGCAATCGCCAATAACTTCCTGGACACAAGTGAGTGAGAATCCCAAGCACGTACATGAGCGCCCCTTAGTAATAATTTTAGATTAAGTTTAATTAAAATTACTGAAAATTGTTATGCTATAGCTATACTTTTGACATTTTTTTTTCTTTTTTGAGCTTCAGTGAAATTGTTTATTATGGAAGAAAAACTTGATTTTTTTTTTTTTTTTAATAGTGATCAGATATTCGGAGCAAAGGAGTACAGCCCTAAAATAACGAATGTATTTTAGAATATACAGTTACGAATACTTGATCTTAAAAAAATATAATATAATATATAATCCCTCGTGGATATAATTTCTTAATTTATTCTTCATTCTTTTGTTAGCGGGTGTCCATTCCCTGCTTGGCACTGGTAAAGTTGAAATGCGTCACCAGAAATAATTATTTAAAAGGTATAACTCCCTAACTATCCTATATAATATCCTAATGTTATCTGAATTATTTTCTTTGCGTCTGCCACTAACAGCGTACAGATTTGTAACATGCCAGCATATGGGCCTACATGTATTAAAACTCATAAGGAAAGCACGTACCAACTTACGCTCGGTGGTCACTTCACGTTAACACTAGATATATGATGATTAAGGGCAGCTTGAGCGCATGTAAGGATTCATCTGGAGGGAACAGGCTGATCAGTGAAGGTGGGTGCGCGTGGAAAGAAAGACAGGTACGAAAAGCGTACATCAGCGTGGGCTGGTAATCACTACAAGTGGATGTGCATTTCAATTTCTTAGTAACATGACATTTTTTACGCTGTTTCTATGTTCCCCCTCTGCATAAATAATTTTCTTGCACATAACTGTTTTCGTAGATTAGATATAAATATAAAGAAATATTCCGTATTTTTCATGCGTACTTAGCGTAGATCGATAGGATGGAGCAATTATAATTTATGTCAAACGAAATTAGACAAATTAACAAGTTTGGTTTAAACTTTACTATATTGTCTCAACTATACACTTACCAACATTCATACGCAGTAAGGTACGGTTAGGTTAGCTTGTGTTTACTTAAGTGCGGTTGTCTTACATATATGTGCAACGCCGATTTGCCAATTTTAAAATCATCCATTGCCTACAAATCTCAATTGTATCAAGAGTTTCAAATTTTTACACAAACATATATGTACTGTAACTACAAGCGTAAAATTGTAATCGAACTTACGCTGGTGAGGATCGCAAAGAGCGGAGGTAAGCGAGAATCATACTATATGCTGGGGCAGGCATTGTTCGAAGATTATAGTATGCCTTTAAATGTGTGATTCAATTATCAGTTTACTTAGAAACGATTTTACAGTGTTCTGAGTATTAATATATATTAGCCTAAAAATGTCACAAACAAACAAAAGGAATGAGAGAGCAAGGGAGCTTTTGCTAAAAAATATGTGTATTTTAATTTCTTTCTGGCAGAATATGCAAGGAGAGAAAGTGTCTTTCAAAAAGATTGAGATACATCTGTTAGTCCAATAAGTAATTAATCATTATATCGCTTGTTGTGCAGTGCGGCTTTGTTATTGTTTATCTTAAATATATTATATAATACAATATTTCTAATTTCATTCTTGAAAAAAAAAAAAAAAAAAAAAAAAAAACCGTTGCATGTACCTCTTAAACTGTTATGGTTATATCCGGAAAAGAAACAAATCATTTTCAGAGGTGAGTACCATGTAAACTTCTTCATATAACCCGCTCAAAGCTGGTTTGTTTGTAACCAGCTAGCTGAACAGGAAGCGGAAATGACGTTTTCTTCACCAGCGTATTAAATTTACATCATCAGCATATGCCATAACCTGGTGAATACCATTCAACTCTAGGCCCTGGTTGCTATCTTTCATTTTCCTTATAGCGTATTCCAGTAATAATGGCGCCAACGCATCTCCTTGTTTCACGCCATTTTCCACGTGAAAGCTCGTGGACAAAAATTTTCCTCTTCGGACTTTACTTTGAGATTCATTTAAACATATCGTAATTAATCTAATTAGCTTTCTCGGCATTACAAGTTCTGTAAGAAGGTTGTATAATGTTTCTCTCCTAACCGAGTTGTAGCTTTGTAAAAGTTATAATCTGACTTACTATTTTCACTTTTCGTACCGGTTCCCTTAGGCTATAGCGAAAATCAATAAGCAATACAGGGTGATGAGCATCTTCAGGTATACCCCTACATGTCCGGAATGTTTTGTTTTTACTACTATCTTCAAGTTCATTAATTTTAACTTTAAACAAAACGCTTTTATTTTGTTCTTGAAGTTTTGTAAGTTTCCCGCCTAAAGTCAACGAAATTCTGTGTAGTTATATCGTTCGGATTTTGCAGCCAACGCAGTTTGGCTTGTTTTCTCTTCTCTGCTAGTTTAGTGAATTATTGATCGAACCATCATTTATTCCTATGTATTTCCGCGTGCTTCAATTCATTTTATTTTATTATTTATTTTTGCTGAAATTTTAATGCTATTCCTAATTTCAATCCAAGTATCCTCAACACTAGTGCACTCTGAACCTTGTAAAACCGAGAATCTATTCGGAAAATTAACCAAAACTTTGGTTTTCTCCAATGTCCGTTATGGTTCAAACTAATGATTTTATTTTTCTTTCTTCCATATTTGCACAACGAAAAGATTAAAATATTTATAATGATCAATATGACGTTGAACAAGGTTAAAAAGTTTCTTTCCTTTTTTCTTGTTCTTTTTTTTAATGGGAAGGTGTCTTAAAGAATTTAGTGAGAGCGAATAATGAACCATGAAAGAGTGGCATCCCTACTTTTTATGAAAAAGAAAACAACTAAAGAATAAGCAATCAATTTGTATTTTCGTGATAGAGCAAGCCAGTCAAATGAATCGACTTCTTTCATTTCGCACTGAAGCGCATCTCGCAATAGAAAGTTTCGCCACCTCCTACGATACAGACTTTTTTCCCCTCAGATTTACAGAAGATTTCGAATTTAACATTGTGTAGTCATTAATTAAGCACATAATATGCACACAACAATGTTCGCGTTACTTTCTATTATCTTAAAGCATGGTTAAGTAGTAGGAATAAGTAGGGTCTATGTCTAATTCTTAGCGCCTGATACTTAACGGTAACATCTGCAGTGCGTTTATTAGCCACTGAGGAGTAGCAGTAGGTAGAAGGGAAGTAAGTTGATACTTGATACTCAATTTCTAAACTTCGTAAGTGCAAAATATAAAAGATAATCGTTCTAAATATAAAATCAAATTCAGTACTAGGAAAACCAAAGTGGTGCCAGTAATTTTTCATTTGATCCCTTTACAAAATCTTGTCTACGGCCTAAATTCTGAAATTTTCAGTCAGATTGAAAGGGGCAGGTATGGCATAACTGTAGTAAATTAAGTTCCCGAAAATAATACCAGCTGTATAGGTTTAAAATAGGCTCAACTATATTGAAATTATTAAATAGTTCATACTGCAGTAAGTGAATTCGATAAAGTAGGTTTTAGTAAACATAATTAAACGAACAGCTGATTTAATCTTGTTCGTTTGCTATTCCAGCATTGTGCTGTGAGGAGGGCGAGCAGGGCGACGGCCCGAGGCGCCAAAGTAAAGGAGGAGAAAAACGCGGGAGGAAAAATAAAACAAAGAAAGAAAAGAGAGGGAAAATTATGAAAGGAGGCGTCGCCGTATACTTTCGCCCTGTGCGCTAATTTTCCACAGCACCATGCTATTCTTTTTATTTCTATTAACTTTTTAAGCATACTGGTAGTAATTTATTTCCAAGTCGACTACTGATTTTTGTAGTGGACAAAAAATTAATTATAGGGTTAAATATTATTAATAACTCGTTTTTAGCGCGGAAGACCTGGCTTCGATTTCCGGCAGGAACTCATATCATGGTTGGGATCCCACGTTAAGCAGTAGATCCACGTCTCATGTAGCTCACTGGTGAAAGGAACGCTAAACTTAACCCAAAAATCCAATTATTAATATCTCATTTGTATATTTTCCACCACGTTAATTACGAATTAAAAGATTAAGACAGTTCTGCGTAGGATCTAAGGATAATTCAAGTCTAAAAACAAAGGACAAATTAATTTTTTCTAATCTAGTATCTTCTGTTACTAGCACAGTTGCTATTTTGGAGCGATGCTGGAAGTGACTAGGGTTACAATCTGTATGAAGAAGGAAGGCGAATTCGAGATACTAACACTAGGCGCAACTGGAATTTTTTTTTTTTTTTTTTTTTGGCTGAAGGAGGTTTAAAACTACAAGGCATTACGAAAAAACAATAAGTAATTTTCAAGTATTTTCACTTATATTCTAAGGAAAAAAGGATAGAACTATTTTTTTTTTTTTTTTTTTTTTTAAATAAGAGTTGTAAGATCAAACTTTTGGGGACCATCAATTATTTCTCTTTTAACGTAAGCGTAATTTTATTAAGACAGTGCAGTGTAGTCTGTCGAATTACTAAGATTGGATGGGTCCGGACCGAGTTGACCGCTCTGAGTGCGTCCATGGTGCAGATAAAAAACACAAGTGTCAAAAAGGATTACTAAGTTTGAGGTCCGGACCCGGTGAATCTTGAGTGTGCAGTTGACTAACACACTTAACAAATGTTAGAAACTGAATTTCTGTTCGTGTATTTGTTGTCTGTGCGTGAAGAGGACCAGCCACATTGTTCAATATATCTAGATTATTTTCATCGAAAATTACGAATTTAGTAAGTCAAAAGCGATTTTGTTTATACTTTTTTAAACAAGCATTTGACAACCAGCCCTTCATTTGTATGACATTATTATTTTTCTCTAGGAAGAAAATAAAACGATAGATGGTTTACTCGTATGGTTGCGCACGAGACGAGACAAGACAATTTTCGTGACGGTGTACGAGAAAAGACAAGCACTTCCAACAGAAAAATATACGCTTTCCGAGACGAGACATTACTTTTACGATTCTTTCCGAGACAAGATAACCTCAATTCTTGTCTCATAGGTAACCTTAGTTCATTAGCTGCAATGAGTTTTGGGTGATTTTCTTGGGTATGACTCTAGACCGAAGTATGATTTTGTTCACAATGCAGCAGTCTTTCTCAACCTATTTCATATTACGAGTCCCCTTTCATTACATCCTCGTGCGACTTCCACAAGTAATTTCCGTTTTATAACAAGTTTTTTGATTATTGGCTACTTATTACTTAGGTCTATAGTTGTATATGTGTGTAAGCCCTAGGAATAGGAATAACAATTTGACAATAAACATGGCCTTTTATTTAAAATTATGTCGTTTAAAATAAGAAATTCAAAATAATCTTTAAAAATATATTTTCCGCAACTAGATCTTAAATTCATTTATAGTGCAGTGATATTCTTTTGCAGTAAGATTGTATTGATACTTCTGAAGCCTTGGATGGAGCATGTAGAATATAAGCCAAGAAGTGGGCCGGAGTTAGATCTTGTTTGTTATTCTGAATTTCTTCGTTTTCTCTTTTAAGCACATCATGCAAGTCATATTCAATAACCTTCCATATTTGGGATGGAAATGCTAGACTAATTAGAGAAGGATTTAGGATTTTGGATTTAGATTTCTGGGCTCTCGGCATCTAAGGCCATTTAGCCCGTCACGTTTGAGGGATGACGTCCCTCGGCGAGCACACTATCCGAGAAAAGGGAAGGATGACAGGATGGGGGAAGGAAGGAAGCGGCCTGGGACCTATAAGTTAGGTACCACCCCGGCATTTGCCTGGTGTGAATGAGGAAAACCCAGAAAAACCTCATTCAGGGTGGCTGGCCTGAAAAAGCCTTTTACACTTTTTCCCCATCGCTCGGGATCGCTCGCACCGAAGGCGAGAACGTTAGAGATTACGCTATGCGGGGCCACCGACTAATTAGAGAACTTCACAACATATGTATATCAGTAAATACAGGAATACATTGCGTAATACAATTAATTGGCTACAAGAAACATCCGCGCCATGCAGAAACATGTTTTTGCAGGTCTATTTACAATAGGTTTAAATTTATTTTGTAAAATCCCTTTACAGATTTAAATTATGTATGTTTAAATTGTAGCCTATTTTTAAAAAGTAGTATTTCTCTACTATGAAAAATGAAATCTAAATCCCGGCATATAGGGTAAAGAATAGCATCACGCTAACAGTTGTATCGTACCACTACAAATTTGTGTAATTATTTGAAGAAGAAACCAGATCTATCAGTATCGTACTCCAAGAGCACGGCAATGGACGCGTACAAGTTACTAATGACTACTTTGAGCCATCATCAAGAAAGCTGATGATGTAGTTGAACTGAGCAACCTTCGTTATATCTACACCTATCTTATGTAGGTAATTATTTGATGACGGAAGGACCTGGAGCTCCAATGATCCACAGCAGACCATCCGTCAATGCCAGGACTTCCTCTAAATTTCCACTCGAAGCGGAGTCAATAATCTTTAACTTTGAGATAAAGAATCAATACGGCTTCTAGAAATGCTTCGAATCGCTTGACAAAATACTAGTTTACACCTGTTGGGTTATCACACAAAAGTTTCATCCGTTATTGATCCGTTAATGGTTTTGAATTTTTTTTACGTTCCAAGATGAAATCGAACAAGTTATCCATTGATGATCTGCCGATGGAATGTTATGAGAAGGTAAGACATCCCAACTGATTTGCCATGTATCTCAACTCCTGGCTACGTGAGCTCCGAAAAGCTTTGGTTCCATCCATTCCTGCACTGTAGTGCATCACGTTCTTGATAAGGAATCGGTCAGTGTTCGGGCAATCCCTCAAAATTTCGAAAGATACTTCCTTGATGTCGCATTTCCTAACAAAAAGGTTACCTTCTGTGATTGCCTTATGTCTTTGAATTTTATTGAGAGTATGCAATCTGATTCGCGAGTCCATTTGCGAGTCCCTTCTAAGTCTTACGTCAGTGAAGAAAAGTCTTTTATAAAAAGTGGGAAGGCGTTATTTTACATGGTGGGTTAGTGAGTGTTGTGAAGTCAAGAACACCGTAAGGGAATAAATGCGGGTATGCCATTTGGAAATAACCGGGATATCTAAATTCATTGAACGAGTTCTCTTTAGTTGCAGGCCAGTCAAGTATTTTAAATTTCAACAAGAATTCATTATTTTCATCAATTTCAGAGTTAACAGGTACCGTAGCATGCAGAAGACATTCTACCATCTTCGTAATCTGTTCCTTCCTTAATCGTTTTTGTCCTCCCGGGAAGCATCACTGTCGATATTCGTCAAATTTGTTTCTTCAATTTTTTCGCCACCATTTTTTCATCTGCTTCTTCGCTTCAATAAAATTCATCATCGTCCTCACCTTCACATTCATTTACTTCTATCACTCTGATGTACTTCCTTATGTCTTTAGTGTTTCAGATGTATTCTAAATTGGTTTTGCTAACCTTCACATTTTTGTAGTAAGGATTGTTCGCAATCAAAAATTCTGAGTCGAAGATAAATTGTCTGATAAATCACGGAGGCAGAGGCGATGGAGGCGAATGATCTTCAACCGACTCCGGGAGGCAGTTTTCTTTTCATTTCTCTCGGAGGATCAGTTGAGAAACGTTTGAGAGAAGTTAATTGAAGTCAGGAAGTGAGAATGAGGAAAATTTAATTGATGTGACTAAATTTCATTTTTACGTGTTTTGTTTTTGAAAATGTGATTAAAAAAAAAAAAAAACTACACTCATACCTCTTACGATGGTTTCAATGGGGTTTGAATCTATCATAGGAACCTCGCCATCCTCGTTTCATGAGCGCCTAGTAGGCCTATATATACACACACACAAACCTCTGGCTAGCTGGGGGCTCTGCCCCCAGTCCCGCCATTTGCTCGGCCTACGGTCTTATGTCCCGTATGTATCAGCCTTTCCATCAATTTCGTGCATTTGCTCTAAATATTTCCTGAGTCTGAACCAGCTAGGGGCTTCGTCCCCTGACCCCGCGCTTACACAGCCTATGGCCTCGCACCTCTTAAACACAAAATTCTACCAAATTTCAAGTTTCTTTTCGTATTTCAGCTATCTAAAAGGTGTGTCTTTGTATCCCAAGAAAACGCCTATTTAAATAACATGAGGAATTTTTCATCCTCCCTTCAGGCCCCTTAAAAACTAAAAATATTCACTTTTGGCAATTTTCCTGTGAGTTAATCCCGGAAAGCTACAATCATCCGAATTTCATCATTCTAATCCCTCCGGAAGTGCCTAAACCTTTTGGGGTGTAGAATATGCTCCACAAATAACATAGAGGAGCCTACAGTATAAATAACATAGGAAAGGTTTTCCAGTTCCCCATAAAATCACTGTACAGTTGGAAATTTTTATTTTTGGTGATTTACTTAGGTAACGCTAATGAACACGTACAAACATAATGAAAAATCGCTAGAACAAACTGAAAGATTATCTATCGTCTCTCTACGAGGAACCATTGACCTTTTGTTAAACATTAGTCTTAATGTATTAGGAAGAGTTTAGTGCGAAGCTTCCCATGAAAAATCCGCAGAATTTGTTGGTGAAAGTGTCGCTCTAGGCATCGAACCGTTTTATTTATTCACTTATTTTTAAATTCTAACATTTATTATTGTATTATTATTGAAGTTAATAATTATTTATGTTTCGATAAATGTAAATAAATACTCATCTAATCAATGACTATTTTGGGTAATTGTTTGTACCATTATGATTTTTGTAAATATTGTAATGTACTACGTGATTGTTCTTTTAAGAATGCTTATATTATAAGAATAAATTGCATTCTAATGCATGCATTATGAATAAATAAATAAATAAATAAATAAATAAATAAAAACATACTGAATTTCAAGTTTTTATTCCAATTCCAAGTACCTAAAACATGACATCATAGGTCGAAAAAGGCCCATTTAAGTAACCTTGGGAATTTCTTCATCCCCCTTTACATCCCCTAAAAATTAAAAATATTCAGTTTTGGCAATTTTCCTATGTGTTAGTCCCGGAAAGCAACAATCATGCAAAATTTCAAGTTTCCACGTCAAACGGAAATAAAGAGAGAGAACATAGAACTGTATCTATAGAGAGAGTATAGTGGGACAAGAGAACGCACTTAGTTTTCGAATTCTAATAGCTTCGTTGTAAAGAAAACCAGAAACTTGTAATTTATGTCTGATAATATTCTAACGTTCTTCTTCTAGTTTGAATATGTTTCATATCATATTAGTTATTTTAAGATTCTGGTCAAATAATTTAACTGACGGCGAAAACACACTTCTCTACCCCCCCCCCCCCCACTGGTGCTGTAAAAGTTCGCACGAGGAAAGTTAAAAATTCGTATGGAACAACAAAAGTGCGAAACAAAGAATACTGTTAAATATACAAGGTGGCCCAAAAGTAGGTATACAGTCCCGTACTGATCAACTCATTACTTTTTATATCATTTCTTATTGTTATCCATCAGGTAGACTTAGTTTCTTTGTTAATTATTCTTAATGTCTTCCTACTTAGACCATTATATCTTAAGCTCGGAACAGCCGAAGAAAATAAACCTATAAGCTAGAATGTTATATTTAATCAATACAGGGGTGTATACCTACTTTTGGATCACCCTGTACTGTAAAAATATGTATTAATACTGCTTAGGTGCAAGGAATGCAAATTATTAAAGATTACGTGTACTACATTGATTAGAACATGTGTCTCCTTAACAAAACCCGGATATACGCTTTCTGATCTGTGTTCCTCTGATAGTTCCTGTAACAATCAATAAGAACTGGACTTAGTATAAGTAAATCATAGGGTCTATCGTAAGCAATTACACAAACGAATCATTCCTAACTTTTACCATTTCGTGGTAAACGATAATTCACATTAATGTCATATGTGTGCTTTTGCCCCAACATGGTGTACGAACTTTTGCCGTTTTCACAGTTTTTTTACTGTACCGATAAATGCTACTATCTACAGAGAACAATTAGGATCATCCAACACTTCATGTCACACTCAAACATGACCTCATCAGAACATCTAATCAATTATTTTACTTCTGATCAGTAGCGCACCCAGAAATTTTTGTTGGGAGAGGTCCAAGCTTTAGAGGGACAATATTAGAATCCACTACGCGACTATGTAGTATTGAAAGGGTATTTATTATTCTGCACCCGAAAAAACGATAAGTAATTGTAAAATACTTCCACCTAGAGAAGTATGTTGCTTTTACGTATATGAAAAAGAGCACAGATGAAGGTAAGATCAAATTTTCATGCTACCATCAATCGTTTCTCTGATAAAACTATAGTTTCATTTAGAAAGTACCTAAATATACTATGTTGAGTTAGGGAGTTTTTTTTTTTTTTTTTTTTTTTTTTTAAAGCGGGTTCCGAACCTGGTGAACCATCCCCGTTGGTGCGCCTCTGCTTCTGTTTATTTCTTGTTATGTAATATAGATTACAAAAAAATGAGCATGTTACATCAGAAGGAACAAAAATAAAACTTAAACTTCACGGCTTCCACGTCGTTGTTTCCACCACCTATGTCTTATATAGGAAACTGCCATGACACCTTCTAGAACGACTCAGTGTTGCTAGCCTCACTTCTACAGAAAGAAAGTTAATGGCATTGCAAACTTTTACACGCCGCTCAATCTCTTACCCTATATTGGAATCATTATGAAAGAAATTGATGGTACGATAATGTGAGGGAAAAGCAGTACTGATTCCAACGAGACAAAGAACTCATCATTTCTTTCGAAAACGAGACGGGACAAGTAGTGCATTTTCAAATTCAATACGAGACAGGAAACATGATAATTCTTATTTCGTTTTCGAGACGAGATAGGAAACATTATAATTCTTATTTCGTTTCGAGAGAAGAAATTTCTCGGGTCCCGTGGACAACTTTAATTCACCCAAGTCTTAGATTTTAAACACTCTTTTATTGTTACATGATTCATAGTAAAAAAACTATAAATTGATAAAGTAATTGTACGAACATAACGAATAACATTTATCAACGTTTAAAAATACGAAAGTCATTACACAATATATTTTATTAATAATAAATGTGGTTTAAATCTTATATTCTATTACACCGTTCGTAGACCTCTCATAACGTGGAGGGATTCTGATAAGTTCTAGACGAAATTAAGAAAAAAAAACGGGGTATACTATAGATTTTGTATGTAAATTTACGAAATGAGGTGAGACAAATTTCGAGACGAGACGAGACGGGAAGGAATACTTTAAAAATCGAGACGAGATAGGAATTTAACAACAATTTACTAGACGAGACGAGGAAACCTTATTTCTCGTTGCACTTCGTCTTGTGGTCAGTACTAAATAGAAGAATCCCGAGAAAACCTATGCACACAATTTTCAACACAAACTCATTGGCTTGGGATCTAACCAGGGAGCTCTCGCATCAGATGTGACTGCTCTAGCGCTGAGCCACCGTACCTCCATTCTTCAATTGTAGTTATATAATCAAATCATAAGCCAATTTTCAACTTTACTTATGATATACACAGTGATAATGGGGCGTACACGTCTGTAGATCTATATAAATATAATTATGGTATAGGTATATTCACTTAACATATTTGTAGTCTAGTTTATACTCACCTTAAATTTATAAAGGAACGATCGTATATGGCGGTGGATGTAATTTATATGTTTGAAAACGATCGAGCGTATACGTATCAAAAAATTTAAAACATCACTATCACTGATTATACTTTATTTTAATTTAGATCTACACACGGATAGTATATGTGCTTATTTACTGGATATATTTGGTTATTCTAAAAATTAAAAAAAAAAAAAAACGGTAAACCTATAGATAATTTGTAAATATGCGTAGTATAACAATAAGAAGCGCGTTAACCCTATAATACCCAGAGTGTGATATCATAGAATCAAACAAATATGCTTTCAAGTACTTCTGGGAGGACAAAATGACATGAAGTTCAGCAATAATCCAGTAGGTGGTGTTGAGCGTACTGTTACAGATGTGTCACAGTGGGCATTAGCAGCAAAACACCATTGTATTCAATATAAAGAAGTAAAATCCCAATGTTACATATATGTAACGCGGGGTATTATAGGGTTAACACAAACTCACACATCAAAACCAAGTTATGTGAGTCATTCCTACTTTTATATTATTGTCAATAGAAAATAGTTAAAGTATTATATGCGAGATCAGTGAAATACGTATTATCCGTACAGAAAAGACTCACAAAGCATGATTTAAACTGACTGTTCCTGGGAACGAAAAATTCTTTTAGCCTTAGATAATATATGTATAGAATCCTAAGATGGTAGTTAATGAAACCCTAATTGACTTGGATTTGCTGAAGATAGGATTTAGTGGTGAAATTTTATTTCTGCGGCGATGGATTTTCGGCTCTTGATGTATGGAATGATTTAAAAAGACACTCGGAGAGCTGCAAAAGACTTCAAAAATTAAATTAGTCTTTATATAGATATTGAAAAAAATAATTTTTATACAGGCATTACCAATGCATAGCCTAAAGTAGGTATAGTCAGTTAAAGACAGTCCAAACATTTTAATTCTTTTTTTCTTTAACATGAACTAAAAGTTTACTCAAGCCTTTAGACCTAAACTGTTAGAATTTAGCTGTTAAAGGGTTATTCGTAAATATAGATATATTGTAATTACATTCTGTATTTCAGAAATTCAAAACAAATTGAATCAAACGAATACCTGACACACCAATAAATCTACAACCAGGAATGGAATAGGCGATATAGATCTACAGTAGTTTACGGTGTATATGCCTACTCTCCTAATATTTTTATGGTTCAGTTTATACTCACTTTAAATTTACGAAAGAACGAGCTTTTAGGCCTGTATGGGGTTGGTATGATGTAGTCTATATTTCTGAAAACGATGGAGCTATAGACAGACACACATACCAAAAATTTTAGCATTATACATTGCCTACAAGATCACTGAAAACTTTTGCTTTATAAATACAATATTTTTTCAGAAAAGGAGTTTTACTTCCTGTAACACAGTTGATCTTGATAAAACCAAGAAATAACGGGATCAAAGAAGAGAAACACGAAGAAATATGTAGCAAAGAGTAGCTTTTCGATGCATTTATAACTTGATAGGTATTTTAATGCTTTATCATGACTTGTAGAACGATTAGAATGCACGATCTAAACTCTTTGTTTTTTGCAGAATAATGTCGCTACCGTTTCAGCGAAATAGGCCCTATATTTTCGTATGCTCAGAATTCGTTATTTTATTTTTCTAAGAAGCAAATGTGCGCTGCAAATTTGTAAATTTTTGGCTGTAGATTAAATTTTAAATTGTATTAGAGTTGTTGTGTTGTACGGAAAACAAGCAATCTATTTTGTGTAGGCAGGTGTTTGTGATTCCTATGGGGAAAATATATTTTTTTTTTCTATGGTCCTCATAGTATGTTTGATTTCTCAATTTACTTTACACAATGCATTAAAATCAAAGAATACATCAAACTACTAATAATTAAAATTGAAATAAGGTTTTAAGAAAGAAAAAAATATTTACCTTCTGATTGAGCCATGGTAAATGCAATGTCAGACATTTAGTTTAGTTTGTAATATAATTTCATTGCTAGCATTTCCGACCAAACTGCATCTTAGTTTAACACAAGACAAACATCTTTCAATTGCAGAAAACAGTAAGAATCACTTTATTACTGTAAATCAAATGTTAATCTTTAGATAGTACGTTTTTTGTTAAATTTTATGAAATCCACGATCCAAGGAACAAAATGGCGGACAGCCGCCATTACAACGAAACAAGCCAGCGCGTATTACTAAATCAAGATTAAATTAAAATATAGGTAAAACACATTATTTTTACTAATCTTTGTTTATTTTTACATTGCGAAATTTATAATGCGTATGATAACAGTAGACAATGGATGGTTGTTAACTATTTTATTTAACTAATTGGAACTATTTTTTTCTGTATTATTCGTATTATTCTTCCAGCTCCTGGTAGGTACATTATAGATGTCGACACATGCAGCGATCAACTGAGGCGGTTCATCCCTCGACCAACAGAGGGTACTACTTGCTGGGTTGAGGTGCCGCTATGCTTTGCTAGGTAGATGGAACAGCCATTTTCTCTCCCTCTTTTAGTAAACGGAGACAGGTTAATTTCATGAGGGCTAAGCAAGGTATTTTATTTGAAAAGGGCTAAGCAAAACAATTAAATTCAGCATACGAATATTCTATCATCATTTTTAAAATAAAACAACTTTCATTGACCTAGTTCAAGAGAAAAAGGAATAAGTAGTAAAGTAGCCTACAATTGTAAGTTGTTCAAACCAATGTTAAATATATGAGCTACGTGACTGAACGAACTTTCGAAGGAAGCAAGACACGTAATCATCATATTGTATTGATTTTAGATAAGTAATCTAGCGGTTTCAAAATCTTACAAGACTGTATACCTGGATATAATAAGACATAGAAGGCGTATAGAATTACTGTCACTTGGCAAAAGAAAGAAAAAAAAAAGTGGTTTTTAATGGTAAGACTGTATGCGTTAATAATGATTGTGAAAGTAGTAAGTAATGAGTCGGAAAATACACGGTTTGAACAGACATTTTGAAAAGAGCTTCTGCTTCATCCAGTCCTTTCTTTCTATTGATTACACTTCACGAATTATGAATACAAAAACATATTGCGCTGTGCAACTCAATATCGTACTAGGAGAACATACAAGATATACAGGATTTTTCACCGTAGATTTTAGTAGCTTAGTGGCGAATACAGACATTAATTTCAATAGGGTAGCGAGTCATAACATAGTGAAAGTTGTCGATGTGTGAGGTTTATATCATTATATTAAAAAAGGAAGAAAGAAAGAGAGAAAGCACAGTTAAAATAAATATTACCTTAGTTTCAAGTGTTATAGTACACGTAACAACCAATCGGTTACAGACTAAGGCTTTATTTTTCAACCAGACAAACTTATATTACATTGAATACGGTACCCTAGAAAGTTGCAACAAAAAATATTAAACCTTTCGATGAACCGAACGTACTAAGGATTTAAGGAGGCAGATTACTAAATATTTTTCAAAAGCTAGCAATTTTTCTTTTGCCAGTTTTTCGTAAGTGAAAAGAGATAATGAAATGTAACTTACCTCAGTAATAGGTAATGTTATTCTACACCCGAAAATACGAATCGGAAGAATTTTCAGTGTTGCCATCCATAGAAATTACAGTGTGACCAGAATTTGAATTACCCAAAAATCTAGGTTGTGGCAACGACTAGAAAAATGAACTGAACGGCAATTGATGACTTATCATGCTGTCTGTGTTCCTTGTTAACTACTTTTTAAGTAATATTTGTATTTATTTTGTAATAAAGAGCACAAAATAGCCTAAATAATTTTTAATTACCAGTAGAATTAAAATACAAATATTATTGTTAGCTTCTGAAAAATGGTTAGCTTCTGAAAAATATTTAGTAGTCTACCCCTTAATGTAGCCGGTTCAGCACTAGTCACAAAGCGACGTCCAACTTTAATTTCGAGGGGCAAGTAGAGGGACAGAGAACTTTCTGGGGGGGAGCAACTATTTTTTGTATATCAAGAACTACTGATCAACAAACGTACAACAGATTTTTCTTCTTATATAACTACTTACCGAAAAATAAGTCACCGCTTATGAAGTGAAAAATGTCACGCACTTGAAGAACATTGGCCTCTCAACATCACTTTAGCCTACGATGTTCTCTTTAAAACCTGGTTAGTTCGGGCTTTGGTTCGGATCCCACTTTAACCTATAGCTCCATGTCTCATAATGGCCAGGGGGCTGTGAAGGGACATTAGAATTCCAAATTATCCGATGAAACAAGTTTCAAAGAGGGCGTTGTAGGGTAGGGTGATGTTAGAGACCAATGCCCGTAAAGAGCATGCGGCTAAGAAATCGGTCGACGATGAGTGCCTGCCGTTTAATGAAGATTGTCGCAGCACGCTGTTTCATGAATGCGTGACAATTCAAATTCATGTAGAAGCAGAGTGACATAAAAGAAGCGTTCAAATGAGAATCGTTCAAGTCCCGAAGTGTTTACCATATCTTAAATACATAGACGATAATGTATTGTTAAAAGGAAAATCCAAGTTCAGGACGATAAAGTCATGCGTTTGAAAGAAAGAAGCTGAAAATGCAACTATGGGTTCGCTGTGCCCCAAAATTCTATCGGAAGCTGGTAGAAAATTTGGTCTTGAGCACAAAGGACATTGAGACAGGATAGATATTATACGAAAAACAAGATATGTGTAGAAACGTCATTTGGGAAGGGCAGGAGGGGCAATTGTACCTTGAATTCGAGAAATACTTGCAAATGAAGGTGTAAAAAGTGCATTTATTTTAGAACAATTTCGCTTGTGCGTAACTTTCCTCCGTACGTTATAAGGATATTAAGGAAGTTTAAGTTGAGAAATATAAAACGAATCTCGAACGTTGAAAAAATTGAAAACATGGTTTTGAAAGAGGAAATTTCTTTAATTTCTATCCCCGTAAATCTGCCTCTGTATACGCTTTTAAGAGGCAGTGTGAGATGAGACCCTACGAAGAAGGCATAATTCATCAAATGGTTTGTCACACCGATCTGTGCTAATCAGTTCTCTTTGTAGTGAAACGTAGCAGGCCTTTTAGTTTGACTGCAGTGCTATGGTTGCTCTAGGTAAAAGCAAGAAAAGACAATGGAGATATTGTATCTAAGAAGTGAAATGAATAATTACGCGCATGCATATAGCGTTCGCTGCAAGATATGGAGCAAAGAGGTTTCGACACGGATCTAATTATCATTATTTAAATGCATTAGCGCCGACTACAAGGACGCTCCAAGGCTTAAACTGGCGAAAGTGCAAAACCTCGTATCTCCACTATTTATTAATTTTAGATTTTGGTTGCATTCAATTCCATACATCTACATCTATGTGTGTGCAAAAGCTCGTAAACGAAAACTCAATAAAAAAAACGTGAAAAACTAACTTTTAAAACCTCGTATCGCATATAATATAATGTAAAAGCAAAACAGTTTTATTGCTATCCTGAAAAGTTTGGTTTTGATGAGTTACGAGGTTTTGCACTTTCTCCGTCGTATTGGAGATTTCACCTATTGGACTTTTGCGTTGGAATTAATTTCGGAATTACGCTCTCAAGCCGGGAAAAATGTTAGATGATCCAGCCTCCGGCCGAACGTCCCAAAACTTCATCAACTTGAAACATGAACAAAACATTCTAACACATTTTGCCCCAGAATATGAACGCTGGTTTGAAATTAGAACACCCAGCATGTTTTCCGTGTGTGTTTGTACGGCGACTTCAACTTTCGCCTAATAACCTTAGGCAGTGGAATTTATGTTAACTCACAGATGTTAACTCACAAGAAAGTGAAGGCAAATCTTGAATTCAAGATTCACTTTTCAAGATTTTCCAAATGCGAAATTACGTTGGTAGTACTGACAAGAAATGACACAAAAATTGTAGCATATATAGACAGTTAAGGATAGTTATATAAGGATACTTAAGTTAAAAGGATAGTTAAGATTACTTTTTGTATCTAAAAGGAACAAGATATTACTTCAAATCAACCGAATTAACCAATGAATGTCGATACTACTACCTTTCCACAGTTAATCTTTATTTGGCTTATACCACAAACACAAGCCGCTAAACTTCCTGTATTCCACAAAATATTCCAATAACGTAAGCCACCTTCGCATTACATTATACCAAATGTATCAATTGCCACTCTTGGCTCATCTACCTAAATGGAAATATCTTAAACCACTTATGGCTCCAATCAAATACATAAACAACTATAGCCACTTATGGCTCATATCCACATATAAATAACTTCAGCCACGTATGACTCCATTCCTACAACTCAGTTACACATATAAACTATCATATAGTTACGCTCTTCATTTTTTCAACCATCGTTCTAAATTTAATTACATTATTCTTTTGTTTACACAATCTATATACTAACTTTTAACACCTTTCACTCCCAACATCTTCCTGGGTATCACCTGTAGGTATATGGTAAAGCCAGGTGTGGCTTATGTTATTTGACTAGTTTTGGGGATACAGAAAGGTTCCTGTTTATTAAATGTAGTGGTATAAGTCAATTAAAGGTAGACTGAACAACAAGTGCTATAGTCACTCATTGATAGACTCTTGTAGATTTGGAAAGTTAACTAAAAGTAAATATTTTGGGCTTGTAAAAAATTAAATAAGAACCTAACAATATATATATATATATATATATATATATATATATATATATATATATATATATATATATATATATATATACAGGCGCGGATCCAAGGAGGGGGTTATAGGGGCTATAGCCCCCCCTTGACGCTCAGGTATACACTCAATAAAATGGGCTTCAATCCTGCTTTACACTGGATAAAGCGGCAAACTATGGTTTAGCCCCTTCCTTGATCATATCCTGAATCTGCCACTATATGTATAAAGGGTGTTAATGAACTATGGCTCCAATCAAATACATATAACTTTACCGACAAACTTTAAGAGATTATTTCTCACATCAAAATAAGAGAAAAAGTTCACATGGACCTATGGCGAAAAGTGCATAGTGTCAGAGTTAGGGCTGTTTAAAATCGCAAAAAAGCCAAATTTCAATAGGCCCTATTTCGAACTCAGAGACTGTGAATGGTGGTCCTTATCAGCATAAAGGAAGTCACACATACGCAATCCAAAACGATATTTCATGAATGTTCAAGGGGTGTACAGATTATTCTCCGCAGGGTGAAATTTCCAGACATGCCATAACCGAATTATATACCTCTAAAGTCGCAATCACACTTAATTGTTCGCATACTTGCACAAAACATAGAAATGCCAAATTTCGCATACATGTTCATCATGTGATGTGAGTAACGGGGAAATTCCGATATCTTGAAAAAGGCAACATTTTCCATTTAAATGAAGTGTCGAAATTATAGTCGAATTTATAGTAGTTGCACACATAATAGAAACGTCATAATTTGTCAGCAGTGAAGCTAGGAGCATAGTTTGTGCTAGAAAAAAGGGCATTAAAATTCGTTTTCGTTTGGAGGTATAAATCGAGAAAATGTGAAATTTTTAATGGCTGTTGCTAGATTTTCAAAATTTCGAGCGCATGTTTATTCCGATGCGTAGTCTCCGAATGCGTGCGTAAACTTGAAAGAAATTTCATCTTCGGTGTAAGAAAGTGCTAGGAGTGTTTTATGGGTGCGTCTAATTCTAGACAACTTGTAGATATGGTGCAAACACGAAATTGCGTTCAAATGTGTAGATTGCAGCGTAAGTAAGGGGAAAAATCGGACATGTTGGAAAAGTCGTCATCTTCGATACAATATGGCGGCTCAAAAATTTGTAACCATGAAAATTGTAAGTTGTGCTCAAGGGAGGTAAGTCAGGTTTTGGTATATTATTAAAGATGGTGTGTAGTTTAAGCGAAGAAACAAATCATTGGAGAAGTCGCCATCTTGAATGCAAAATTGCCAGATTTTTGAATTGCCTTCATTTGGCCTGTTATGTGATATGTTGAGGGTAATAGAACAAACGTAAATTAACGTAGTCAGTTGGCTCTGAGGTAAAGCGTCTGCTTTCTAAGTAGCAGGTCGGGGTTCGATTCCCAGGCAAACCTTGTTTTATCTTGCGTTTTTTCCTTATCGCCGTTGCTTCGTTTTAGCAAAATACTTTCTGTTGGTATTGCGTGAACAAAATATTTTCGTTATTACAGACAGACGGAAAGGATATATTTATACGGTAACTGTTGAGATGGTCTCGAAACTAGGCAGTATGTTCGTGTGAAGCTACGAGACGATACTCAACTATTTAAAAACAAACATATGTAGCTTTGGAGATGGGGCATCACCAGTGTTTCTTTTAGAAACAATGTTCCGGGGGATCACACTTAGTGTTCCCAGGGGCACTGCTGATAATATTCTATTTATTATTCTATTATACACGTATTATTTGGTCTCCTGCGGAGGCACTCTAAGAGCCCCAAGGAGGCAGTGTACCCCAAATTTTGGAAAAAACATTGAGCATCATTTCCACGATATAGTATCCAGACGAGACAAAAATACATTTTGTCTCGCGAGAATAGTGTGTGCTTCAAACCGGAAATGATTGCCAACAATCTCCCTTTTTATACTCCTTGTTTAGATACATGGGTATACCAAGTTTGAAGTCTATACATATATATATATATATATATATATATATATATATATATATATATATATATATATATACCCACCTTTTGACAATTGTCTCGTCGGCAGCGTATATAGTAATAATATATGATATACGTTGAAAAGTGCCCCTTTCGGTTGAGTAGTTTGTGTGCAGGACCGGTTGGAATGTAATGCGATGTATAATAGATTCAAGCTTATAGGCAAACAATATATGATATAAAAATAAACTTTCGAATAATGAAAAAGCGAGAAAAAGAATTTGATGGGAATGGAACCCAGGTCTCCTGCCCAGTAGGCTCACGTGATTCCCCTACACTACTGAATTCCTTAGATTTTCGACTTCCTACTAACTGCTCACATAGTACTGGTACGTAGCGGGCCGGCATCTGTGGAATTACACCTCTAAAATCGGAGTAGTAATCGGGTTATATATGCGTTTTTTAGTATCATTAAGGAAATGATGTCTTGTTAGTTGATTGTAATAAGAAATGACAAAGACACCATTCTAATACACTTGTTATACTATAATGCAAGAAGTGGTGTTGTTTAAAATGCTATAAACAAATTTTTAAAAAGCCTCCAATAATATTCATATTCTAAATTACCTAGTAAATAATCGTCTTCATTGAAAATATAAGAATAAAGATTCAGGGAGACTGTATGTAATTGCCCAGTATATATGAAACATTTCAAGAAGTCTTGCTGCCCAATAAGTACATTTGTACCAAAGGACACCATTATAATACACTGTACTACATTACAGTGCAAAAACTAGTGTTCAATCAAATGCTATGAACTAATGTTTAAAAAGCCTTAACAAAATTCATATTTTTAAATTACCTACAAATCGTAATCTTCATTGAAAATACAAGACGAGAGATACAGGAAGACTGGAAGAAATTGTGCGTATATATGAAACTTTTCAAGAAGTCTTGCTGCAGGTAATATGTACAATTATGCCCAAGGTTTCCATTATAACCCACTGTACTACATTACAGTACAAAAGTAGTGTTCACTCAAATGCTATGAACAAAAATTAAAAAAAAAAATCCAACAATATTCATATTTGTAAATTACCTAGTAAATTGTAGTCTTCATTGTAAATACAAGAATAAATATGCAGGAAGCCCGAAATATTTTCTCACTCTTATATCACAGATATGAATTACTTTTCCTGCAGGTAATATGTACAATTAACAACAACGACACTATTATAATACATTGTACTAAATTACACTGCAAAACATATTTAAAAAATGCTACGAATAAATGTTTAAAAGGCTGCAAAAATTCACATTTGTAAACAGTGAGTGTTTCCGGAAAATACAAGGTTTAATAGGTAGGCTATTGCAAGACAGTGTCCGCTGTTTATGTTTCAGAAAATAAATTCTGTTGTCTCTAATATGTATAGATGTGCGCAAAGTGTACATAATAAGCCATGTACATGATTGCCAGAGTAGAAGTAGTAATAGAGTTCTTTCTAATAAATTGTGTGTTTGCTGTTCAAAGTTAAATGTAAGAAATAATACCGGTTGAATTGAAGTATTTGTTGATAACAGGTGTGTGCTGTAAAGGGAAGTGAATTCTTCAAGGAATAGTTTTCCAGAAGTTGACACCTCATGGCAAAGCCATGACCGGGGGCCTCGGGGCGGAGCACCCAGCGAGCTTTAGCGAGTTTTGAGATATGCTCTGACTTTATGATTGGTCCAAAGTAGGCTAACGATAAGCCTTGATAGCAGTGAACACGGAATCCTTTGGTGCATTGTCGGAAGTGTTACCAAAGATCGTCAGTAGCACGGTCTCTTGTATCCGAGAAAATACATGGTGCAATGTTTTCTTTCAGGCTTATAAGTGAAGAAAACGTGAAATATACCGTGACGAAATACATATCGTCACACGTTATTCCGAACACAAAGAAATATGGAGCTGCCGGTTTCTAACACTTCTTCTTTCCCTCCGAAGCATTGGATGTCCATTGTTGTCAAGGTTTACCTCCTGCCTACTTTGGACCCATCTTGAAATTAGGGTATATGTGAAAAATCTATTGAAAACATATTTGAGAATTACACTCTGTAGGGAATAACAACACCTATTGACAATTGATGAAATGTGCACTTTTGGATTGTATATGCGTGGCTTCCTGTACGCTGATACCCCATCAGGATCTTGCCGCCTACAGTTGGATAATTTGTCCATGCCGTCCAGATGCCACGGTCGGATTGCCGGCGCCGAACACCGGCGTATTTCCGCGCGATTTTCGACCGCGACGAATAGTTGCCTTGCCGACCAGTCGGTAAACAGCCGGAATTGAGCATTAAATGCGCCGGCGCCGCCGTCGGAAAGAGGCTGGCATAAGGAGTCGGCAGAGGGTAAGAAAGAGGCCTTTTCGACTCTGACGGTCGGCAACAGTCGGCAAAGGGCATTTTATTTTACGATTTTCGGCCGCCTCGGCAAAAGGTCGGCAACTTTGAACAAGTAGATCGTCATGCCGTCGCGAACGGGTGCCGGCTGCCTCCGGCGGCCTGCCACCGTCGACGGCGGCAATCCCTCTTTATGACTGCGACTTCCTGATGGGGTAAGAACCATCATCCACAGTTTCTGGAATTCGAAATACGGCCTATTGAAATTTGTTTTTTCCCCGATTTTGGAAGGCCCTAGCTCTGAAAATAAGCACTTTTCGCCATACGTCCATATGAATTTTTTCTCTTATTTTGATGTGAGAAATCACATCTTACAGTTTGTCGGTATAGTTCATTAATAGGGATGCGGACGAGACAAGATTTGAGGCTGTCTCGTCTCGAAAATGTGCTGTAAAAGTGATGTCTCGACTCGACTCGTGCGCATCCCTATTCATTAACACCCTATATATATATATATATATATATATATATATATATATATATATATATATATATATATATATATATATTAAAACAGTATAAGCACAATTACAGTATATGACTAGATATTATATGTTTGACATCGATGTATGAAAGTATTACAGGAAGTTACAAAATGAAGCAACATAAATTCTACAATATTTTGCATAAATCATAAAATAAACAAAGCACCAAGAATCACTAGTAACACGTACATGAAATGCTTTGAGGCACTGCATCGAAGTACTGTATTATGCCTATTCCTTGTGATTCAAACCTTCTTTGGAGTTCCACAATATGTCGAATATGTCAATTAAGGCAACACAACTTCGCTTTCGTTGATTTAGTAACGTGCCCCATCTGGAATTGATACCATTTCATTTCTGCTTGCTCCTGTTTCAAAAGATCTATAAATCTGCACATATTCAAGTGTGCATTCCGTGCTTTCTTGTTTATTTTGGAATACTATGCTTCTGCTCGATTAGTTGTCCTGTCTCCATTGATAGAGTAGGCTTGTGACGCTTAATCTTGTATCTGTTTCTTTCAAGTGTATTTTTCTGGTTTTTAAAACTCCTTCATAAAGAAGACAGATTTAATCAACCAGCCAAAATGTTTAAATACATGAAAATAAGGAAGAAACATGAATGATGTGATGCTGTTTTTACGAGAATTTTCAGGGAGTGACATGACTTTGTCTTTGTTCCAGTACAGGCTGTGAGTATGTTCAACAAATCTATTACTAATTCTGGAGAACTAGTAAATGAGATAACTTCTATGCATTGCATGATGGTGACACACCGGCTTTCCATCGATATTTCACGATATATGACTTACTTCACACCTGTCACTCATCCCTCAGTTTTACCCATAAGAGTGAGTGCAAGTAGGGGACAAGTATTGAAGGTGTACCATCAGGAGCAAACTTGGCTGGAGCAAGACATTCTAGCAACTGATTGGGGATCGGGTGAGAAAATGAAGAATGCTACCCAATTACTTGTTTGGATATACCATCAAGAATTCTTTTCTGAAACTGGTGTACTGTAAATGTAAAACTCTCATGTACTTACGTTAGTCCAACTGTTCATGTTCAAGATTGTTTTATTCATACATGTGCATTAATAATTATTGTAGGGATATCACATTTTGGGAATCAAAAAACAACAGAATGAAAGTGACATGCTGGTATTAATTTACTGTTGAACTACTATCGAATTATACGTTACTTTTTTTTTTTAATCTTTCGAAGCTCGTTCCTTCTTTTTCATGTTAGTCTTTCAGTGTAGTAAATACTTTCCTTTTTTGAAAGAAGCAGAGTTTATTATATGAAATCTTAATTATTAAAATATAAATGCTCGTTGTTTCAACGACTTTTTTCCATCTGAAGCAGCAGTTGGTCTGATCCAAACCAATCATATCGTTTATGTCCCAACAGTGCACATGACAGGGATGATGAGTTAACTTTTGTATAAATTATTTCTATCGTTTATATATATATATATATATATATATATATATATATATATATATATATATATATATATATAAAGAATTTTGCTTAAATAACGTTTTTTCTCCGCATTATTTTTCTAAATAAGTTTACAGAAACTTCCGTATAACGCCCCATTATTTTCAAACGTACCATATTTTGTATATAATTGACACATTTACTTTTCTCTTTGCACCTACTTATTACCCTACCTTTACGTTGGATAAAAATACACTAGCTCTCATCGGGAATCAAATCCAGAACCAATGCACTTGAACCATTTGGCCACAACAATGCACATTTAGAAAGAAGTTTCGATTTTGTTAGGAAAATTGTGATTAGGTGTAACATTTAAAATTATATTTAAGAATGGGTACGGATGAAACGTACTGAATTTTCTCGCTCGAATTTCTTAAACTGACTCGTGTTAGGCTGCAGCTATTACTGAAACATTTATTTGGGAAATGCGAATAAAATAATGTGTTTTGAAAAACTTTGTTCGAAGCAACTTACGTACAAAAGTAAAGTACCCATTGGTCATATTTCTGTTAGAAATATTTATAACTTATGCCATATATTAGAATTATTAAGGAAATACTTGTATGTGAACTATGAGCAAAAGCACTTTCTGAGAAAATCGTCAAAAAAGTCATCCCCAAGAATAAAATATCTCTTGTATATCTTTTCAGGACAAACGAGTTATGCTATTCATGAAATACGAACAAAATTGCCTGACTCGTTCTCGACAAAGTCGTAGGGTAAAACTTGCTCCGAAAAGTAATATACCATTTCTAGCTTTTTAGGATTATGGAATTATACCATATCGTTAGGGTATTTATGTAACATTTATTTATGAAATATGAACAAAATTGCATCAGGCGTTAATGGGAAAATCGTCGAAGTAGAGTAAGCTACCCCTTCTGAATGTTTACAGGATGAACGAGTTGTGTCATATTGTTAGGTTATTAATGATACATTTATTAATGAAATGTGATTGAGAAAATTGTTTGAAAAAACGCATCCCATACAGTAAATTACACCTTATGTATTTTTTTAGAGCAATGATTCATACTACGGTGAAGGGTTATTAATAAAATATATATTTGTAAAAAATAAGCAAAATCTTTACAGCTGTTTTTGAGACAATTGATTTTAAATTTTCATCCTTCAATAAACTACCTTTATTTTTAGGTGTCGGAGGATATAGAATTCGAAAGGATAAAGTGTTATAAAATCTTCATGTCTAGAATTCGGTCCAGATACGTCGAACAGTATGGCCTCTATTTGAATGCATGTAAAAGAGTGACGAACCGACAGACGAACAGATGGACAGACATCAAAATCACTTTTTCGATATGTGGAGGCGTGAAACTTGAATTCATTGAAATCTCGAATTCGATTTTTATCAATATCACTACAATTTCTTCTTTCGTCGCTCGAACGTGAAATACGACACGTAAGGTGATAATTTGTAATCCCCAAAATTTAATGAGCTACGTTTAATGTGTTGCCATGCTAGAAAAAAAAAAGCTTATGCCTGTTTGTTATATCATTTTACAGTTTCTCACGCTACTATATAATGTAGAAAATATGGTATGATTAGTTATTTTCCTATTTTTTGGACGTGGGACGGTGTCCCAGCAGTAGTGGGACATGTTGACATTTGTCCATTAGCTACATGTTGATATCAACACACACATTGACCACATTTCAATATCGATCATGCGATCTCACTAGTGACATTCATTTAGTTTACCCAGTTTCTTTGTGAGTCTCCTTGCACAATTTCAACTTGGCCTGAGTTGTCGCATCCTTATTGGTATGCAACCGTGCACATCATATTGCATCGGATTGAGGGAATATTATTGGTGAATCGGCAATGGCTTTCATGTTCTTGACACTAATCTTTACATTTCCGACACTTTGAACTCACGTTTACTGAGTATGAGTGCTTTACTGGGCATATTTCGTTAAGTGTTTCCACACATGTGAATCACCCCGCTTCATCTGTTGTTCTCTACCGACACTCCAGATGTCTTTCTACAGCATTTGAATACAAATTCGCTACACTTAATACTCAGAACGTCACAGTTGGCCAGCATCCCTACCTGGCGATTATGCAACCACACACAACGGGCATGAAGGTGTCCGCCATTTTGTATTTGTTCAGATATCGACTTAATACAAACGAATTATTGTTACCTGGTAGAGACCCTATCAAATCATATCCATTTAGTCCAATTTTCATTTGGCAGATTATTCGGGACTCCCTACGTTCCTTTGGGGAATTCCTTGCGCGCGTATGGTAGGATTGTGAAACATGCAAAATTCAATACAGCAGGCACGACTTCTTCAGTGAATTTTTTACCCGCCCTCTTTACGTTGGATAGTTTCCGAAGTATTGGCGTCCGACAGTCATTTTTCCACGCTTTTGGCACCTTGTAGATCCGAAACTATGTCCGATAGCCGAAAGTTCAAGAGAACTTTTTTTCTTGTCTCAGTGGCAAGAGTCACCTCCCAAGAGTTTTAACACTTATTTTGCAACACCTAATATATATCTATCTATCTATATATATAGGGTGGCACATTTTAATCTTTCCACGGAAATATTTCGAAAACGGTTGAACATAAATGAACTGAACAAAAACTCAAATAGGAAATACCATGGGGCAAATCGAATGGTTACGTCGCGGTGCCCCCCAGGGCTGCAATTCAAGGGGGCCAGGGCTCAACTTTAAAATTTTAAATGGAAACATGGGGCGAGTGACACCTCGTTCGATAGATCTTTAAAAACTAAAAAGCGATGTGGCAAAAGATTTTTCATATTGGTCACCGTATTGAAAATGGCCGCCAAGATATGTTACCTGTATCAGATAAACGTCCAGTACCACTAATATGAAAACGGTTGAACATACATGAATCAAACAAAAACTCAAATAGGAAAGCCATGGGGCAAATCGAATGATGTTGTCGCGGTGCCTCCAGGACCGCTTTTCATGGGAACTAAGGCCCAACTTG
Source organism: Thermobia domestica (assembly GCF_964235325.1). Taxonomy (NCBI): domain Eukaryota; kingdom Metazoa; phylum Arthropoda; class Insecta; order Zygentoma; family Lepismatidae; genus Thermobia; species Thermobia domestica. The sequence goes on from NC_137468.1 coordinate 111,122,007, forward strand.
GAAATTTTAAACAAAAATATGGGTCAAGTAATAGCTCGTTCGATAGATCTTCATACACTAAACAGCGTTGTGGCAAAATATTGTTCATATGGGTCACCGTTTTCAAAATGGTCGCCACGACATGGTGCCTGTATGATAAAACGTCCAGTACCACTAATATGAAAACGGTTGGAGATAAATGAACAGGATAAAACTCGTATAGGAAATCAGAGGGTATTTATCATTCCACGCCTCGAGATTAATCCAACGGGGAAAAAGATTATTAAAGTATAAATGACATAATGCTAAAGAGGAAATTTAATTCTTAGAAAATTATCTTTCCAATCTCCCTCCATAAGTGTGTGAAGCGGGAATGAATGGTAAAATCTCAAAGGAGTACCCCAGTTTTACTTGCAATAGGTATGGTTTGCCTGAAACACTTATGTGTACAAGTGGCTGCTACTGTAATGAACCAATATTGTGCAGACGACTTTTGAGCTAAACCAACGTTTGTACACATTGTTCGACAAATTGGTTTCGCATTTCAGTTAATTCATTTTTGCACAAATCATTGCTGCAATCAAAATTTAAGGCACCATTTAACCAGCGGTCGAAGTGAGACGGTATGCGGTGGTATACAATAACGCCTCTGGTTTTTCAGTGATGAAGGCATACTGCCTCTGGTATTTCAGTTATTAAGACATACCGTCACTGAAGAGTAGATGCGTACCTTCAATAAATCCATTGTTATACGCAGTAATTGACGAATAGCTTTGCATGCAAATATATTTTACTTATATAGAAGTAATTTGTTGAAAAGTTGGCAACACCAACATTTTTGTTATCTTTTCCCTACCTTTTGTTTTTAAAATGAGATGTCTTCAAAGAAGTTCATCTAGTTTTAAATTTTGATGTACCATATCGAATTGTTTCTTTCGTATGTATGTGTGCGTATTCTTGTCTTAATTCACATAAATGTTGCGTTTTGAACATGAGCGTACTTAGAGGTTGTCTGCTGTGGGGGCGATTCTTCCGAGGGTTTGGAATACCTCTTAATCGAGTGGGGGGTCTGTGAGCTTTCCCACAGGAAATTGTTAATATAAAAACTCGGTTTTTGAGCAGTTTCGTGTATAATTCTCTATAATACAACAAAAGAGGATATTTTAATTTTTTCAGAAAATCTCTCCATTGCACCCCCCCCGTAACTAAAGAGAAGCTCTCTGGTGGTTTTTAGTCATTATGTAAATAGCAATACACTAGGCAACATACCGTCACTGTATTTCAACAATTAGATAGCCGGTATGTCGAATTAAAATCGTGATAAAACATACCGCCTCTGCTTTTTTCCACTTCGAACATTGCATTTAACAAGAATATTACATAAGTTTTTTCCATTACAGACATCTATCTCTTATAAAAACACATTTCAGGTAATTTTGTTGTATAGATACAATTTGCAAAAACTAAGGTTCTCATTTGCAATTTCACCGTTCCTTCCCATCCCGCTGCAGCCATTTACGGAGGACGTTGGAACGATGATTTTCTAGGAATTAGATTTCCTCCTTTGCATTATGGCATTTTTACTTTAATCATCATCTCCTCTGTTGTAGCATTTTTGAGCCGTTGAACGATAAATACTATCTGTGATTTCCTATAGGACTTTTATTCTGTTCATCCGTTATTATCTTCAACCGTTTTCATATTAGTGGTACTGGACGTTTTATCTGATACAAGCACCATGTCTTGGCGGCCATTTTGAAGACGGTGACCGATATGAAAACTGTTCTGCCACAATTTAGTTTTTAAAGATCTATCGAACGAGGTGTCACTCGCCCCATGTTTCCATTTAAAATTTTAAAGTTGGGCCCCGGCCCCCTTGAATTGCAGCCCTGGGGAGCACCGCGACATCACCATTCGATTTCTCCATAGTATTTCCTATTTGAGTTTTTGTTCAGTTCATTTATGCTCAACCGTTTTCGAGATATTTCCGTGGAAAGAATAAAATGGGCACCCTATTATATATATATATATATATATATATATATATATATATAATGAACTTTAGAGGTAGACTATGCTAGGTTACATTTTTGGTCGAAATTGAGTTAAGAATACGTTTTTAATAGACTATGTTCTTTCTAGTAGTATTGCCACGAGACGAGACGAGACGAGACTTCAGGCTGTCTCGTCTCGTGCAAAGCATGTCCCGTCTCGAAAAAATGTGCTCGTCCCGTCTCGAGAGGCTCTGTCCCTTCCCGTCTCGTCTCGTCTCGTTTGTCTCGTAAAAAATATAGCAGCATACCATGGGAACGAAAGTAAAATGTAGCAGACTGCACTATACTAATCAAGATACAACTAAGTTACAAGTATTACCCAGACCACACAAGACAAGAAATGTCACGGTAGCTACACCGTGAAGCCTTCACCTCTAGTGTATGTGGTAGTCGGTTCGATCTCGGTTAGTGCCATGTCAGCTTTGTGATGGACAAACATTGAATGTGTGTGGGGACCGCGGGGGCTCAGTGGTAGAGCGTTCACCTCTGGTGCTTGGGGTCTCGGGTTCGATCCTAGCCCCGCCAAGTGAACCTTGTGGTGGACAAACACCGTGTGCGTTGGTTTTCTTGGGGTTCTCCCGTTTCCTCCCACTTTCTTCATTCCACCATTTCATTCATTATTCATCATCACTGTCTCCTTTAGCCTAACCGGCATAAGCGTGGGACGTAAAACTCAAAGATTTCATTTCATTTCATTTCATTTTTCGAATGTGTGTGTTTTCTCGAAGTTGCCTAGTATCCTACTACTTTCTTCATTCCACTAATTTCCCCATCATCATCCATTCGGCCAAAGTTGCCTAAAGGTCTTAAAAATAAATTCAAATAAGCTCACAAGGCAAGGACAAATAGTTTACAAGATAATATATCTCTGCTGTTAGTTGTCTGAGGCTTCTCCACCCTGACTTTTTTTTTTTTTTTAACCATTCTCAAACATTGAAATTTGTTTCACCAGTTTCAATACACGAATATACAGCAAATTGCTCATAAGTACGTCGAAGATGAAGACACTAATGTCAAATAATGTTTACACGACAAGGAAAGTTCGATGTAAAGGTGTCACTATCCCCGACACTATCGTATACTATCAGCCCACTTGCTTTATAGTGTCTATCTATCTATCTATCTATCTATCTATCTATCTATCTATCTATATATATATATATATATATATATATATATATATATATATATATATATATATATATATATATAGAGAGAGAGAGAGAGAGAGAGAGAGAAAGAGAGATGGAAATATGTGTGTACACTTTGATTTCATATATTCCAGCCTTTAGGTTTCACAGTGTTAACCCATAACAATCTAAAAACTACTTTCCATTTTAGCATGTTTAGATTTGTTGCAATTATTTTTTTTTTTAAAAAAAGCTCGGAACCAAATAATTTTATTGAGTAATGGAAAGTATTTGAATGAAATTTTATATGTTACTGTACAGTAACCTCTACTTAAAGTGCCATAGTAATGGGAGCTGAACGACACATCGGACGAAAGAATGCTTGGGGCCAGTCTTCACCTCCATGGTTCAAATCTGTTCCCATAACCGCGGGGTGTGTGCTACTATGTGGTGGTTGCCCCGTTTGTGTAACAAACTCATGACAGTACACCCAGATTAGCTAGTGGCTAAAAAAATATGATTTTTGGTTCTCCATTTTGGATTAAAGTTTCTTATATTGTCGTGATCTATTCGCAATCATACAACGTACCTCTTCATACCAAGCCGAGCGGTCTGCGGCGATAGACCATGGCTTGAAAGCCCGGGTTGAGTCCTGGGAGGGTCATGTGTATGGATTTTAACAGCATTTGTTTTTTCGTATTGTGTCAGGGGGCGTAATCGTACGGGATAAAAGGATTTCAGTCTGAAAAAATTGGAGAGAATATCCTCCCCAGGATACTTTCATGGGAGTAAAGAATTAGAAAAATATAGGATATGCAATTTATAGCAGGTTTAAAAATATGGTTTCGGTATCCTATTTCTTTTCTGTTAATTATGTTCTCCAATGTTCGAATTTTGATCATTCTCATGATATTTTCTGCTTTCATGAATATTATACCAAATGTTCTTTAAACTTATCAAGTTCGAGAGGTTTTATATGCCTATAAGAAACAATTTCTGAAGATAATTCAGGTCCTAATGATTATTATTCACTAGGAAAGGGAAGTATTCCCCTCCTCTCAACATGCAAGCAGAGGACAATTTCGCACTCTGGTCAGATCAAACATTTCCGCGTAACAAAACAAAGGCCCCCCTGTAAAACCTCTTCACCTAAAGTGTTATTGTTAGTATCATAAATTTGCTGAAAGCAAACAATTTGAAGGGTTCGTCGATAATATCTTTGTCCTTCGCCTCCAAACGAAGAGGTGAATTTTACAACATGACTGCTGTATAATAAGCGAGCGATTGGTAAAAGTATGTTTAATGTGTATGTGTGTGTGTGAGAGAGAGAGAGAGAGAGAGAAGACAAAATTTTAGTTGCAAGATGACATACTTCAATTGCCGTTTTCGGTTCATATAGCAAAAAGAATACCGCCACCAGAGAATAAAGACAAGTGTGGTCTGTTCTGTTATCTTCCACCATCTCAGCCAGAACTTTCAACTACAGCCTGTAATGAGTGTAGACCTTACCCAGTTTTCAAATTGAATAGATGGTGGTGGTAGTTCGGTTTATTGACCTTGTAAAAATCTTCCCTGTCTTTGATTTTGTTTGTCATCATTCCAGCCAGAAATAAAAAAAAAAGAGAATTCCTCAGTTTACAGCAAGGGGAATTGGGGACAAGAAATTAAGGATGATATTCCTGGAAGCTCATGTATCACGATTGTTTCATTCAATAGACAGAGGACACTTTTCTATGAAGGCTTTTCAACATGTTTTCTCACAAAGGGGATTTTCCTTTTGCAATCTATATGACCACTGGCAATTTTAATCTTGGCCATTCCCGCCAGCGTTTTCATTTTCGAGACACGAGACATTTCACGAGACGTCCCGTCTCGTGTCTAGTCTCGTTTTCGAGACGGGACAAGTAGCATGTCTCGTCTCGTGTCTTGTCTAAAAGGGTTCTGTCCCGTCTCGTTTACGAGAGGAGACGAGACACGAGCAACACTACTTTCTAGTGGTGTAATAAGTCCAAAAACATCCTACTACTTTGTTAACTACTTAGTATAGTTTGAAAACCAGCACTATAGGTCTTACTTAAGAAGCCGGTTCTTCCCTTCTGTAAAATTACGAAATTATGACTTGGTTTAGTTTATCTCTGAGGTCCAGATATAATAAAATCATCACCATCAACATAATCACCTATTATCAATCCACTGCTGGATGGTCATTCCAAGTCTTCTCCACAACTATCTATCTTGGGCAATTCTTTTTCAGGTTCTTGAATTCGTCACACCTTCTTGTTGCCAACGTTCCCTAGGCTGTTTTTGTCTCGTGGTATCTAGTCTAGAATTGTTTTCGTCCAGCACATTTTCAAGTCCATGTTAAGAATTATTTCATTAGTACCAGTCATCAGTTGCCAAATAATTCATTACTATATATTTGGGCCACAAATAGTTCAAATCCGCTACTTTTTGATCTTCGGATCTGGCAACACTGACTCAATGGTTAAAATCTACATAATGTGAGGACCTCCATTTGGTTTAGTGGCTAGGAGGCTTTACTTCGGTTCGCGTGGTCCCAAATTCGATTCCCGGTGGGGGTACAGTTGAACGACCGAAGTGGTTCGGATTCCACTATAATCAGTAGCTCCAAGTCCCCTTTAGCGGCCTTAGCATAACCGCGAGACGTTAAACTAAAACAAACCAAACCAAAAATAAATACAGTGAAACCTCTACTAACGGACACCTCTATAAAGTGGACACCTCCCGTAACGGACATATTTTGTAATCCCCAAACACTGTAATAGGATAAAACATATTGGCAAACCTCTCTAAAGCGGACACTCTCTAGTACGGACACGGACAGTCTTTTCTGTCCTTTATAGGTATTACTTACCTTCGTATTACGGACACTTTTTCTATAAATAAGTTGAAAAGTATTGTAAAAATACATTTTTAGTAATTCATACATGTGTCACCAAGAAAGCATTGTGTCATTTTGTCTTCTCAACTGTCTACTCAGCAATCCAGACGAAGAGTCTCTGTTTAACAACACTCTCATGTCCTTTGCTTGCATTCCACTCCTGCTCAAGCTGTTTTAGACACAAAAGTGATTGACAGTTGCCCGCCGTTTGGAATAACACGTTATTCTACTTTCCTGCTGGAATCTCTAACCAAGCAGAAGACAAGTTCGGTAGTTTTTGCCCGCGGGTACGCATATTGTCACAAAAAGACACTACTGGACTGCAATTAATCCACAAATTAAAGCGACATACTGAAAACCTAAATGTAAAGTGCACAGAACTATAACATCTTATTTCCAACTTGTGCCTCGAACATAGAGTATTGGACAGCAGAGGACAACACAGTACAGTAACATTTTGGTAATATTCGTGAATACATGATTCATCCAAAAATATTGTTACTAATTGCATATTATCTTCTTTACTAATTTACGTAAGAAAATATCAAAACCTCTCTAAGGCGGACACCTCTCTATAGCGGACAATTATTGATTCCCCACGGCTGTCCGCTTTAGAGAGGTTTCACTGTATAGCTATATGGTATGGATCGAGTTTGAGGTGGTCGGTGGTCAAACTAAAACAAGTGAAATGTAATTAGGGTGTAATTAGAACTTTTAATTAAACACAGTTTTAATCTAAAGTGTACACCAAGCTTAAGGCTTAGGGGGAACAACTAGTGTTACTGAAAAGTTACTTATCAGTTACATTTTATTTCAGTTACAACTTGCATTTACATGTATTGCTGGAACGAAAACTTTGACATTATGAGTGGCCCAGAGACTATGAAAAACGTCGTCTTTTGAAAATATTATTGTATCATAAAACAAATTAAGAGTAATTTAAAAATATTACGCGGATCCAAGATATGATCAAGAGAGGGGTTAAACCACAATTTGCCGCTTTATCCAGTGTAAAGCAGGATCGAAGCCCATTTTATCCAGTAAATACCTGAGCGTGAAGGGGGGCTATAGCCCCTTGGATCCGCCACTGTATATATATATATATATATATAAATAGAGAGAGAAAGAAGGCTATATACATCAGCAGTGGATTTTGTTTCGGGAAAGGCTTGAGGGCTGGGAAAGTAATATTTTTGTATGTGCAATACGCAAAAATGATCACAAATTTATTTCGGGAGGGGTTTGAGCCCGAAAGCCACTCCTAAATACGCCACTGTACATCAGTCAACTACATTCAGTCCCATATTATCTAACACAGGAACGAAACAAATTTTAAGTAAAGGCAATTTTAATAGCTATCAATATCAATATTCGAGACTACCTAAGTCTCTTCTCGTCTCTATAAAGGCCCGTCTCGGTAAATAAAAGTAGGTCTCGGTCTCATTCCTAGAAATACCATTTGACATACAGGAAAATATGAGATGTGCACTTCCTAATAATAACGATAATAATAACAATCTCATCATAGAAGAGTATATTATTTTACTTGTTCCTGTTTATATATATGTTAGCTGAAATGCCTGTTCTTCGCATCGGGAGGATAGGTTTATGAGAAATATTTGAATCCCCTTCCCCTTAGAATATTTATTTTGTACATTACTAATGCATTTAAGACTTCATTCTCTTATGTTTTGCACAATATAGAGGTTCTTTGTAACATTTAAAACATGTCTACAAATAATTATAGTAGTACTTGAAAGGGGAAGGGGAGGAAATGTTGCAATTTGTGCCAAAAAAAAAAAAAAAAAAAAAAAGCTGCGTTAGATTTGGAAGTTTTTCTGTACCAAATAGGAAGAAAATACTAGTTGAAAACTCTTTCTTTAGTAATGCTTATCTATGTTCGTTATTGTTGGCTAGGGGAGGCCAACCAAAATTACTCCCAATTAGACCAGTATCTCCTAAGGCCGTATATGATTCAGATAAATGTTTAGATATTTTTTAATTCCAGCTTGGATAAATAATTATTCAAACAACTATTCGTTACGAGTTTACTTTCTTTCTGTAACGAGATTGTATGAAACTGGAACCATTTCTTAAAGTGAGATTCAAATTACAGTACTCTCTTTTTTTAGTTTTATTTTTTAAATTAAATTAAATTTTATTTTATTTTATTTATTTATTTTTTTGTGAGCAGTAATTCGGATCCTACTTTTAAGTAGTAGTCTCGTCTCAAAGCCCCGATGATGAAAACAGACGTTACGTACGCTCTACTCAATCCATTTCAAATTCTAAAACAACATACATGTCTGGATAAAAGTTTTAAAAACACTTGTATGTACCAGTGTTAGTCAAGAAGATAATGCTACGTGTTATATTGCAGCTGCTAGACAGTAGTATGAGAGCAAGGATCGAACAGCTATAAGATGAATGGGAATACCATATCAATCCAAACCGACGGTTTTAAGGAATCTAGCTGATACAACCTATAGTTCTTAGCCAACCCGTGGTAAGTTAATTAACAAAATTACAATGATAGCACACGAATTGTACTTACGATATACTGATATTTGGAGGTCTGGATGTGTATCCAGTGACTTCTGGGTATGCAGTATACAAAGGGAAGAAAAAACAACTAAGAACAACAATAATACAATGAAGAATAAGGAATGTAAGGATAAGAAGAGAAAAGTATGTTGTTATACATAAAATTGATAACTGTAAATGAAATAAACACTTTATTCTAATTGCCATATACATTACTTAATTTGCTTTGTATATACAACACGTTTGAGGGGGCCAGCGCACAGTAGTTTAGATCACACAATAATAAACATGACTTGAATACAGACTTGGAATATGAAAATACGCTGTAGTTATCAGAATAACAGTAGACACATGTTGGATAATGATTATAGTTTGGTTGGCTGGTTGGTGTTTTTAATTACTTTTCAATAGAGACCTCATGCTACATCTGCATAGAGGATCGGAACCATATGAGCTCCAACTGGAATTAAATGTGGATCTTGGATCTCATGCACTCAAAGCCATAACGCACCACTGTTGCGCTGATCACTCTTCCCTATCAGTTTCTTTCATTGTTAATTTTGGGAAACAATTCATGCTGATTCAAAATTCTCAGCACCTATCTCTCTCCACCATACTTGGTTTTGAAGAAGTTTGGAAAACACACTCTCAGGATTCCTTTCCTTTCTGGAATTGATAAACAAACAATAGATACTATGCAAGAAAATACACAACATAAAGTTTATCATTTATCATATTTACACAACTCAAATTCGTTGTAGTCTACACTTTACCTAACATTGATTTTTTAAATCAGAGTTAAGTAGTGCCAAACAGAATAAACAGGAATTACAAAGCTTGTAAGTGTATGATCACTTCAAACTAAAGACTTAAATATTAAATGTCAACAATACATGCAACCACCACATTTAAACTGTCAAAAGATCAAACATCGTAAATAATATTTAACAAGATGAATCATATATGTTTTTAAAGTGGCAATGAAACATACGTCTACAAGCATCATCATCATTATTATTATTATTATTTCCGATACCTTTCGCGGTTGGCATTTAACTTAGAGTATCCTCCTTTTCTCTTTCTTCAGATTAACCTTATCTGAACCATTGATACGTATGGTAGTCAGAAATATCTTCCTCTCGAGATGAAAGATTAAGAAAATGATTTAATTTGGAATTGGGCAGAAAATGAAAATAATTATCATGGGTGGAACTACACCTAGTCTTCTAATCCGAGCAGAATTTGGATACCCTGGGAGAATCATTGCAACTCAAATTTACAACGCATTTTAATTAAACATAGAGTACTTTCATTCCACAGTAATTTAATTTAGGTCCTACATTGTTAATCTACATAATTATTCTGTTGGCACTTTTATTAAAAAACATCACCTTCAATGAATCATTTTTTTCACGACTGAGACCTTGAGTTTAGTTTGAAATATAAGTAGTAGTAGTAGTATTACCAGATTATGTGATTTGCTTAATGTCAAATGTGAGTTCCTAAATTGCGAGAGTATATGCGTTTGAAAGATGTTTACTTTAACATTCTTTTGAGCAAAGGTGATAAATGTAAGCGAATAATAACAAAAAATGGAGGCATAAAGACGGTAAGAAGGAAAAAAAAAACGGCGATGCTGTTCACCATAATCTCACATGTCCTTGGATCGAAGCACTGAATGTTTTAACCAGAAGTCAGTACTCTATTACTAAGCCCCACGAATATGTATTTCCTAGATATATATATACCTAAATAGAAAATATTTGAAACATATACAATCTCCAATTTCTCGCTAAAGGAACTCGTTAACGGAAGTTCGAAATTCACTATTGTCTGCGCAACAAGCGCTGACCTCTGACAGAAAGTTGCACGTGTAGTAAACAAAACGAAAGGGAGGATTATTAGCCAATCACTGCAATATTTTTTCACGCTGTTTCTAGGCAACGACCAAGCTGTTGCCGTAGTTGAGGGTTCATTCTTCTGTAAATCCAAATAATAGTTGTTAGTTGCCAATAGTTTCAGTGTGTGCTGTATTTACAAAATAAATATGACGACTGAAAATTCTGGAACAACAATGTAAAACAAAAGTGGTTCACCACATAGACGTCGATCACGGGAAGTGTTATATAACATTCGGTGCTGTTTTGAAGACGAAAAAAAGAGTAAAGGATCTCATTCATCCCACTTTGAATTTTCTCCTTGATTCGTTACGGGAAGATAGTTTATTTATGGGTGAGAAGTCAACTTTGAGGAAAGTACTTTAAAAAGATAGGGTTTCGATATAAGAAAGTTTCAGGAAGGAAGATTTTATTCCAGAGGGAGGATATAGTTGTTATGTGCTGTAGGGTTTATTATTATTATTATTTTAAGGGAAATTGCAAATATCGAACTCGAGCAAATAGTATGACTTGACGAAACATGGGTCAATGCTAACCATTTAAATAGTAAATGTTGACTCGACACTTAAAAGTAAAATGCCTGTCCTTATCGGTAGAGTGAGATTGATTGTATTGCATGCAGGCACATGTGAGGGCTTCATACCAAACTTCCTTCTTCTGTTTAGATCACATAGTTAAGACAACAGACAACATATTTTTACGGCACAAGATTTCTCGTCTTGTTACCTAGGCACCACTATTTCCCTTCAAACTTCACGATTTTGGTTGGCTATGGCACGAAAGATAAACTATAACGAAAATGATTAAATACAACAGTTAATGACATTTTTGAAAGTATAACAAGAAACCAAGCCTAGTAAATCATTTGCTGTTGATAATTTTCTGTTCTGATCTGTCTTCTAGTTACTCTAAAGAAAAAGATCCTTTAGTTGCCTTTAGCGCAAGAATTTGTATTCGAAGTATACGGAAGCAGTAACTTAATATATTTTGGGAGAGCCAATGACTAATTAGCCTAACTTTCTAAAAGTTTCATGAAAATTTAATTAAAGTGCTTTTTGGTGTTCGATTCAGTATCAGAATATTGTGAAGTCTCTCCGTCAGGTGAATAAAAATATTGAAGCTGCTTAAGTTTCGAAGCTGATGTAAATTCAAGGTAAAAACAGTTTATAGATATATTCTTTACTTTTCTTGAGGGATATCAATATTCCAAATACTATTATTGTTGTCATTTGGAAATAATGCGTTCCTATTATATTTCTACGATTATAAAATTATGACTTGTTAAACGTCCTAATTTATCGCCAGAGCTGCTGTCTGTTGCGGAGCGTTTGGCAACAGCGCCTCCAATACTCCACACGCTCTACCCAACTGTCAGAAGCCAGCTCTTGTTACACAGATAATAGATTTTGGAAATACCCACCTCAAATCGCTTCCTCAATCCATCGATTTAGAACCCCCCTTCCCTCTCATATGTGTCTGACATTAAATTTGTGCAAGTATACTAGACGTACATACCGATACTATAGGAATCAAAAACACCCTTTTTACGAAATTTCGTGCCCAATGATACAGAAGAAACAAAATAATACTTAAATACCAATGAAATTATGCTAAATTAATTTTTTCCGATTTTTTGGGGATGAGAAATGGACCGGGGAGAAATTTTTGAAAAATGTGAATTTGGCGCCATTTTCACTTTCTGGCACTCAGCATCATGGAACTAAAATTACCATAACTTCCTTATTTTTCAAGTTATCGGGTTCTTCTAGGTGTCAAATGAAAGATTAATTTTTGCTCTTTCAGTAGATCTTAAGAACCCTTGCAAGAGGTTGCAATGTCCAACATTAATGGGCATACAAAGCAAATTTTAGGGTTTTTTAAAAATTTGGCCATTGTTCAAAAGTTACAACTATAAAACTTTTGAAACTTTTTATATACAATCATCTTAACACATACATGGTATGGTTAAAAAATAAAAAGGGTGTTTTTTGTATTTTTGTAATTATTATTATTATTATTATTATTATTATTATTATTATTATTATTATTATTATTATTATTATTATTATTATTATTATTATTATTATTTATGTATTTTACATGTACGGAAATATACAGTTTTAGGTTTTGTTTCAAATTGTGCCATTGATCTTAACTTACAACTATGAAACTTTTGAACCTTCTTTATATAGAATTATTTTAGTACATACATGATATGGTTAAAAAATTAAAAGGGTGCGTCTGGTATTTGCAATTATTATTAGTATTATTTGTATTTTAAATATACACAAATATACAGCTTTAGTGTTGTTAACAGATTATGCCCTTCCCCTGAAGTAGTGATAGCCAATTCTGTAATTTTTACTTTCCGGATTCCGGAAAGTAAAATCGGAAAATTTTTGGAATTCGGACAAATTCCGGAAAGTGAAATTTCCGATTCCGGAAAAGTTTGGACATCCCTACTCTGAACTGTCACACTTTAAAACTTTCAAATAATCATCTTAATAAATATTAGGTACGCTTAAAAATAAAACTGGTGTAATGTGTAGTTTTGGTATTACCATAATATTATATTTTTGTACTTTAACTATGATTTTCTTTTTTTCCCAATTGTACCACTGCTTACAACTATCAGACTTTTGTAACTTTTTATAGAATTAGTTTGCATGATTAAATAACAAAAAAGGGCCTTTTTTGTAATAATTTTGTGGTTTTGTGAATGGAAAATATAGGCGTAGCAATGTAAGGGGTTGAGTGATTTTACAAAACCTATCAACAAAAATAAGAAATAATAGACTAATGTACATAGATTAAAACAATAAACATACATACCGGTAATACTTCTCACAATTACATAGATTTACATACAAAATGTTGTGTGCTATATTTCAAAGCTCATTGTTTTCACTGATGATATGATGTCCTTTTTAAACTTTGCTTTCAGTTGCATAAGTCCGGGCTGATTAGCTTACAAGAGATGGTCCAAGAACTTCCCAGATGATATTTTCAAAAGATACCCAACAAAAGTCTTCATTTTCCGGCCAGTAGAATATCCCTTTCCGGATCCTGGCTTTTTGGGCTATTTTTTAGACTTTCAGTCAAGCAGCTACTGTATTATCACTTGCATGCTCATATCATATACCAGAAGCGGGAAAAAATGTCAAAGTGAAAGTTTAGGAGGGAAATTTTTTTCTCGAACTTTGGCCCCCCTGGACCCCCCTGTGTCAACGTAGCCATCTAAAAAAAATCTGATAAATAGTACTTGGTATACTGAATGTGTGTGCCAAATTTCAAGTTTCTATCTTGAATAGTAAGGGAGGGAGAAATTTTATCAAAATTTCCCACCATGCCCCAAATTACCACAAAACATTATGATCTCAGGGAAAAAAATTCCTGAGACATCCCTAATTACCCTAGGGTCATGTGTCGCCCATATTCTCTTCAGCTTAGAACTGCCTTTCAGGCGGTACCATTCACATGTCTCCATCGCGTATCTAAGGCGGGAAATTGCAGAAAAAAGGGATTTTTTTGTCTAAATTTTCCTTTTTTCAACTTTTAGCCCCTCTGGACCCCCCCTGTTTTAACGCAGAAATCTGAAAGAAAATCTGTTAAATACTACTCGGTGGACTGAATGTTTGTGCACAATTTCAATCTTCTAGGTGTAAAAAATAAGCCCGCCAGGAAAAAAAAAATCAGAAATTTCCCCATGTTACCCTATACAGAAGTATATTTTGAAAAAAAAATCACTGAGACGTCCCTAATTACCCTAGAATAATAATTCGACCGTCATTCTCTTCAGAATGGAACTGCCTTTCAGACGGTATGACTCACGTGTCTCCATCATGTATGTGAGGCGGGAAAATGACGAGAAACGGGATTTTGGGGGTAAAAATATCCCTTTTTCACCCCTTTGCCCCTCTGGTTCCCCCCCTGTTTTAGCACTGACATCGGAACAAAAAATCTGGTAAATACTACTCCGTGGACTGAATGTTTGTGCAAAATTTCAATCTTCTACGTAGAAAAATAAGCCCGCCAAAAAATATTGAACATAGGCTTAGAAAATGAGAAAATAAATTTTTGACTTATGACGTCATCACCTCCTATGTCTGGACGCAGGACGGTCTGAAACCATACGTAATGTCTTCTACAAGGCCTCTGGACTTGAGAAAAAAAAAAACGGACGAAACATCTCAAATAGAAGAGAAATAACACAATGTACCATGAAAAACGCGTATGGTACAAAACTGTACCATAGGATCCCGAAAGGGATATAGAAGGCCCAGAGCTATTTATGAATTGCACTCTCACATACAAAAATAATAATTACAAAAATACAAAAAAAACATCCTTTTTATATTTTAACCATATCATGTATGTGCTAAAATGATTCTATAAAAAGTTTCAAGTTTCATAGTTGTAATTTACGAGCAATGACATAATTTGTAACACTATGTATTTCCGTACATGTAAAAACCATCCTTTTTTATTTTTTAACCATACCATGTACGTACGTGTTAAGATGACTGTACAAGAAAAGTTTCAAAAGTTTTCATAGTTGTAACTTCTGATCAATGGCACAATTTGTAAAAAACCCTAAAATTTGCTTTGCATGCCCATTAATAGTGCATGAATTTTAGATCAAAACGTGGGGTATATACAAAAAATTCATACAAGCAAGGAACTTTGCACAGTTGTAGTACTTGACCTCCTTATCAACATACTAAAAGCAGTAACGTAGCGTGAAGTTTTGAAATGGGTAGGCTGAAATTAGATTCGTAGCTAGAGGGTGGGTAGAAGCGGCCTAGGCCCCTGAAACTTGCAATTGTTTGTTTTATGTATATATGAGTATAATGAATTCAAGTTGTTCCCCCCCCAAAAAAAAAACTCTCCCGCCCTTATTTAAACGATCACGTCTTAGTGTTCTGGCCACGGACCTGGCTATAATGCTTGATAGAAAAATGCTAATTCATGCAATATATTTTTCATATAATGCAAGAAAAAGTGTAACAGCGGTTCTGCTTCATATTTCCCTTACATATACGGTTTCCTTACATATGCGATACTCGCATATCACACATACACTGTATTACTATTTCAAAGAAACAAATAAAAACGGATATAGGACTATCTTCATTATAAATTCCCGAAACCATAGACCCAAAGTTAAGCTCGCCACCTACAACAACACATATCAGCATATTAATGGAAAACAGTAGTGCTGAAGCTCACAGTCAATTGATGTTTTTTTTACAGAAAAACTTTTTTTTTTCGATTGAAAGTACAAAAAAAAAAAAGTATACCTCATCTGAGGCCTCATCCAATATCAATCTTCGCAAAATTTGCCGGTCACAACGCAACGCAAAAAATTAAACAAGCAATTATAACTTCTATGTCAATTATCGCCAACTAAAATGTAAATTTTACGCTGCGATAACGCAAACCGGTACGCAATACGGTCCCTGATATTTTAGTACTATTCATAATAAGATTTTTATTCTTTTTCTCTTTTTTTTTCTTTGTCAGAACTTGTGACTGAATACGAGCCCCTAATATTTTCATAGTCTCTCTGTTTTATACTTTCTTACAATACCGCGTCCTGTCGCTTTTGTTTCCCAAACACCCGAAAGGCTAGCCTTTCGTCAGCATTCATCCACTTTCGTTGCATCGTTGTGACTTCGTGTATTGCTCATGGTTTTCGTCTGCTGAGGTTGACGGGAAAGCGACTGACACCGCCCCATTCTCAAGATTACATGAGAAAGGAGGAAGGCTAGCGGCACATAGCCTACAATGCGTTCTTGCAGAAGCTTCAATCTATTCTGGCGTGATGTTTAAAGAGTGCATCATAAAATAAATCCATTTTAATAAAATTAATTGTATCAATCTCCAAAAGCAACATTTCAGGCTGATTTTAACAAAAGAGACACTGACCAAAGCTTAAAACTTTACTTTATTTTAAATTATAATTTGTAACTGTTTCGGATATCTAGCATATCCTTCTTCAGACACGATCGAAATTAATGAAAATACAGACATATATATAAATGTTGTTATAACAGAGTTTATATATATGTCTGTATTTTCATTAATTTCGATCGTGTCTGAAGAAGGATATGCTAGATATCCGAAACAGTTACAAATTATAATTTAAAATAAAGTAAAGTTTTAAGCTTTGGTCAGTCTCTCTTTTGTTAAAACAATTAATCCAAAGCCATGAATAGTCTTAATATTCAGGCTGATGTATAAATAAATGGATAGGCTAAGCCTTATAGCCTTAATGGACACTACGTCCCTGACTAAAAGTCCCCTAAGATTGACATTGAGCTTCGGCCGCCATATTGGAAAATGGCCGTCGATTTTTAGTTTTTCGCCGATAACTCCACAACGAACAGAGACAGCGTAAATCATAAACAGCGATGATATGTAGAGAATGGAAAAACACACATTTTGGTGTATAATACATCTCTTTGTCTTTATTCGTTCAGGAGATATGAAGTTTTAAGTAACGGGAACTTTGTGCAGATAGCGCGTTTTCTCTGATAGAATTCGATCACTGTAGATCGCATACTTAATTAAATTGTGCATTAAAATGGAGAGGATAAAAATAATACAGATTTTGATATATATATATCAGTAGCGGCTCGATACCATAATCTGAGGTAGTTCTGCACAGTTTGCTTTTTGTATATTAAATTTCCCGTCTGCAGTAATTAATTGTAAAATGTACACGAACCGGATATCTTTTAGCACTCTAATCGTTATACGTAAATGACAATTTAATTGAAATTAACAAATATATGTACAACTTTACTGTATCGCAACCAAAACACTATTGTTTTGTTTATTGGTTGTCAGTTTCGTATTTAGAATTTTGTTTCGAGAGGAGCTAGACACATCATATAAATAAGCACTTAATTTTTCCTTTGGGATGCCTACAATTTAAATGAATTTCGGGCAATCTTGAGCCCGATAGCTCCTCCCTAAATACGCCACTGTTGCGTGTAACAAGCTTTAAAATACCATATCCATATCGTAAGAAACACTGTTTTCAGATACCATAACAATTTCGGATTCACGTAATGTCTACATGTAGAAATTTTATTAATACTACTGAATTATAAATATTTTATCATTTGTAAATGAAGTCTATCCGACGTGTCTTCTGCTGTGCAAAATGTCCTATTACTCTATCATTAAAGTTCGGCATGATGGATGTGAAATCACGCTCGATTGATAAGGCAGCCAAAGCATTGATTCTTTCCTGACATATTGTGCTTCTCGAAAATGTTTCAACTATTTTAAAATTAGAGAAGTAACGTTCTGCTTCAGCTATTGTCGTTGGGGTAATTAGAAGAATTTCCAAAACGTTTACGGTTTCCTTAAAATTGTCACACAAATTGTGTTTGTTCAGAAAATTTGCACAAACTTGAACATGGAACACTATTGCTTTCAAGGCGCACAACAATTACACTGCACACCGTTATCAAAAACAAGAGAAGGGAGCCTTATGTATGTCACGTCGTGTGTCTTCGGCTTCTTCGGAAGTATTCGTGAGTTCTGAGCTGCTGGGAGTGCAGCTCTAGTAAATCCTATCCAAGAAACAAGGAAAACGTAATACAGTGCGGCTGGTGAAGATTTTGGTTTCAATGCTAAAGCATGGGGCAATCCGTGCACAGCTCTTGCAATATTATTAAGCTTCAGAAGGCGTTTCCAGTAATACTACGATATGTAGCATATCCAGCAGTAGAATTTCAGAACACCGTTAGACCAAATATCATCATTACATGTTATTACCTTGATTAAATTAAACACAATTCAATTCAATTGAAAATACATTTATGCCACTAAAATAGCTGGTAGTTCTGCAGCTCTGCAGCACTTATGGGCAAGCCGCCCCTGATATATATATATATATATATATATAAATACCTGGCTTGTAAATCACACAGTAATAACATTTGTAAATCAAGTAGCGATCCGTAAAGTTTAAAATAAATGTAATTATTTTGTAGTAGACATAAACGTCTATTGAGCATAGTTTATTTTTCTTAACAAATCTCTAACTTTGACTTAATATTTCTGCAGCGTTTATATTGTTTTGGAAAGTGCCACTATCTTTTTATATCTAAAGATGCTAAAATACATTAGAATACAAGAACTTATATTGAAAATTATTATTAAAAATATGTTCTAAAGTTTGTTCATTTGTCTATGTAATTTAAACATTAAATTCATATAATTCATCATCATTTTGTTGCGAAGTAGGAACATCTAGGTAGTTATCACACGAAACACCTGACAATAACCGCTCATGGGCGAACAAGGCAGCCCAGCGTTGAGACAAGCACAATTCTTCTTACAATTATCTTTACACCCACAAGACATTATTTGCAATAACTCAGAAGTAGCAGGTTTCATATCTGAGGAAACCGGCATCAATTTGTTGTTAGATTGTGTCCATCCCCAATATGTAGGTTGTAATGAATTCCCCTTCCGTTCGTGCACTTCATGATATACACGAAAAAATGTTGCTTTGTGGCTGCACTTGTTGGGAGTAGCATTGCGAATTCAAATATGGAACTTAGTGTTTGCTTGCCGATGAGAAAATTGTACTCATAATAATGATGCTCATCAAGACTCTAGCTTTTCTTGGCACCATAGAGTTGAAGCAGAAATCTTCTACCAGCCTCGGCTATTGTTTCTTTGGTAGACAATGGATCACTGAACACTAAAACTGATACGCTCAAATCTTTATCTTACTGAAGAAGACGCATGAAGTTTACCCTTTCAATATAGAAATGAAAATGAAATGAAATCTTTAAGTTTTACATCCCACGCATATGCCTGCTACGCTAAAGAAGACGGTGATGATGAGAAATGAATGAAATGGTGGAACGAAGAAACTGAAGGAAACGGGGGAACTCCAAGAAAACCGACGCACACGGTGTTTGCCCACCACAAAGTTCACTTGGCGGGGGCTGGGATCAGAGGTGAACGCTCCCAGAGGTGCCCCAAGCACCAGAGGTGAACGCTCTACCACTGAGCCACCGCGGCCCCCAAATTTGTTAGAGCAACTCCATCAGATAAGAAAAGGACCATACGAGCTTGTTGCAAAACGTGTAAGAAAGAAATAGTTGGTTAAGCTCAAAGAATGAAGAATCATTATGAAAAATGCAATGCTGTGGAAAAACTGGAAACCCAAACAGATGATAGAAGTATTGATCCCAAAACTGCTTCTGATGATTTTAACGTCAGTGATGTGGTTGAGATGCAACTGGGAACTTCAGGTAAGAATTAATCTTATACAGTAAAACCTGCCTTCAACGGACCCTTTATTAAACGGAAAACTGTCTTAAACGGAAATATTTCACGGTCCCATGAATTTTAGAGTAAAAAACGTGTAAAAGTCCCTTCATTAAGCGGAAACTGTGTTATGCGGACAACGGAAAGCAAAATAAACCTTTAACGGAAATTTCAGAGTTCCAGACTACAGTGTTTAGAAAATGTTTTGACATTCTGTGAGAGGGTAAATATATACTTACATGTCTGCGATAAATTCTTCGTTCTTTTGTTAATTTTTTCTGGGCATTGTTGACCTTCCCCAAGCACTACTCATATTCACCCCCACAATTTGTCCGTAGTCCCCTCACCTTAACCAAGAATGAAACGGAAAGTCGGAAGGAGAAGACGAGATGGAAGAAGAGGAATACGGTACCGAGTTCGAAAAGGAGTGTAGAATAAAGACGTATCAAGATGATCTCAGAAGTTTAAAGGAACTGCATCAATTTGCCTTACGGAAAAATGACTCTGATTTACGTAGTATAGTTTCTCAGGCTAAAGTGTGTACGGAAAGTAGAACAGCTAAGCAGCAATGTATACAGAAAACTCTGCTTGACTACTGAAAAAATAAAGAAAGCATGTGCATAGCATATTTTGTATTAATTTTAAACTTTTTGTGTATTAATTCGCAGAAAAAAGAAGCATTGTAATTGAAAAAGGTACGTACAACGTACGTACAATATTTTCTCAGTGTGTTCGTTATATGCATGTATTTAAAAAAAAAAAAAAAAAAGACAACGTCTACCTCCATTAAGCGGAAACCTGACTTTAACGGAAATTTCTGCGAGTCCCGCTTGATTCCGCTAAAGACAGGTTTCACTGTATCACCAATTTCTTTTTCATTATAGGGGAAGGGGAAGCAAAGTGAATATATGAGTCAAAGCGAATAACGTAATTTACAGTCAATTTAATATAGATGACAGGAAACGATTGACCAAGTCTGTGACATTAATTAAGATATCTTTATTATTGCGATTACCTAAAAATTCAGCTTGAGTGCAGGTCGTAATTGAGTTTTCTTGAAAGTGAATTGTTGCCGACGTTGAACGCACTGCTCTCTGTTCCTCGATTCCTTTAGTCGTTGACTCTTCAGAAAATCATCAAAAACAACGATGCAATTTTCACTATAATAAGATACTATGTACGACATTGAGCAGTCAAGAATATCACCCTATGTCGCTACTTTTGGCCATATAATAGAATGCAGAATGTCCTCCATCTAAAACATGAACAGCATTCGTTGATACTTTGAAGTTGCTTTCTTCACATTTAAAAGGTGAAACTACAGATTGCTTGATGCCCTTTCTCATTAAGATGTTATCAAATAATGAAGGTGGTTTTGGCAAAAAGTCATATCGGAAGTAATCTTTCAACTGACCAGTTCCTTTTACGACATAGATAATTCTATGGCTATTAATAACTACATTATTGACTTAGATTCTTATTCATGCATTCATTGAAGCCAAAGGGGTAACTTTGTTCCTCCGTTTCAGATTAACAGTACTGCAATCATTTCAACGCACAATTTGAGTAAGTATGCAATCTATAGTGATCGAATTCTGCCAGAGAAACCGTACTATCTGCACAAATTAACAAAGTTTCCATTACTTAAAACTCCATATCTCCTGAACGAATAAAGATAAAGAGATGTATTATACACCTATCTCTGCTCATTGTGAAGCTATCGGCGAAAAACTGAAAATCGTTGGCCATTTTCCAATATGGCGGCCGAAGCTCAAGGTCAATCTTAGGGGACTTTTAGTATGTTGATAAGGAGGTCAAGTACTACAACTGTGCAAAGTTCCTTGCTTGTATGAATTATTTTTTGTTTTTTTCGCAAAATTCCTGCACTATAATGTCAAAGCTCTGACCATGAGCTCTGCTGACCTTTTGCAAAGTTTCTTAGAATCTACTGAAAGAGCAAAAATTAAGCTTTTATTTGACACCCCGATGAGCCCAATAACTTGAAAAATTAGAAAGTTATGATAATTTTAGTTCCATGATGCTGAGTGCCGGGAAGTCAAATTGGCGCCAAATTCACATTTCTCATCTAAAAATCGGAAAAAAATAATTTACCATAATTTCATTGGTATTTAAGTATGAAAAAAATTTGAAGAGAATCTGGAACACTGAAGCACATTGTTCTGGTGAGTTCACACGGAATGACCCGTATGTGTAACGTAATTTACACTTCTCCCAGCCGTTTAGACTGGAATTTCCTAAATTACTGCAACTAAATGTCATATACTCCGTCGTCCTTCATATACAACATTTCATCACCAACAGTTCCGAAAAATCTAATCCTGAACATGCCCAGTTAATTCTCTCCAGTTCTCTTCCCAAGACATACTGAATTTTTTTCTTCACTCTTTCTGGATGGAATTTCCGATATTTGTGCAGGTGAATGAAATATTCGAATTCTGAGAAAGGGAACAATAACTCGGGATGGAAAAATACGAGACTGGGAAGCAATAATCAAGGCTGTAGTCAAGGGTACACGGCGGTACACGCCATATACCCTCTGCTTAATCTTAGTCATTAGAGCGTACCTTCTGCTTCAAAGCATATGAACACTTGAACACGTGGCCTCAAATCACTGTGCTGACAGTAAATCAAGAGTTTCTCCAAAACGCGCTAGTGACAATTGTTGTGAAGAATCAAAAGATGCACTTTGGAGTGCTTTTAAGTAAACCAGTGCAAATAGCTCAAGAAGAAAACTGTAATATTAAACATAAATAATAAAATCTTTAAGGTAGCGTTATTTGTTCAAGCTTTTAAAAATCTTTTACCAGTTTTATTTAATTATTAAGAGTTTTCATGTGATAATTGTGGAGTAGGTTTGACTTAAGAGATGTGAATAGCTCCAGAGGAGGAATTTATTATTCCAGAGGAAGTTAATAGTGGGTGTTCAAACTATTTTGTTCAAGTTTTCTATGTTTCGTGTTGTTAGTAGTGATATTTAAGGTATTTAAAAAAAATGTTCTAGTGACAAGTGTGAGGACAATTATAAGTTCTATTGAGCAAACGGACGCAAGTAGCTTCCGGAGAAGACTTTATCAAGGTTAATGTCATATTTTATATTTTATCCAAAGTTTTCATTGTTACTGTTGTTACTAGCTACTATTATTTGCATATTATTATACAGGAAGGAACCAAAACACAAAATCGTAAGTTTTAGGATGAAGGGATAGATCGATGCAAAATTGCGCATTTTTGTTCTGATTGTGAGAAGATATCCAAGCGTCTTGAAGATCGATGGCTGTGATATTTCAAGTGCTTAAAACCTTGTTCTCTGCTGAAGAGAAACAAACTTGTTTGATAGTTTTAAACTAAGGTATATGAATATTTTCAATATCACGCCCATGTTAATGCATAACTTTGAGCAATACAGAATCTATTAATTGAAATATTATATCATGTCTTAATGATTTTATAGAGTTAAATTTGGGCACATTTTTCTTACTTCTGGCAGATCGGGCGCGATATTTTTTTCTGTCTCTACTCGGAGTGAGGTGGTTCCTTATCCTACACCAATTTATGTTATTAATGGTGCGATTTAAGTAAAGTGTGCCATCAAGAAAGTAGCATGAACTGCTTTTAAACTATAGGACAGTAATGTATCATTTTATTTTAATTGAATTAATACATGTGTTATACATGGTTTATTAAAAAAATATATATATATGGCAATCATAGATGACCACAAAACAGCGTATGCCATCTGAAAAATTTTAGGACTACAGCACTGGTAATAATAATTATGAAAGCATAATAATTACGAAAATATTATTCTTTAGTTCGATTCAGTAACCAGAAATCATATTACAACACATGAATTGAAGTGATAACGCGAAATAATGTTGGAATGAAACAATTTACTCATTCCTATTGAGTAAACGGATGGATTGATTCGAGTTTAACGTCCCTTTCAGCACCGAGACTATATTACACCTGGACCTACAACTTAACGTGGAATCCAAACTCAGCGCGAATCAAACCCAGTCTTTTGTGCCTAAGACATATACGTTAACCATATAGCTACAAGGAAAGTCCTTGTTGGGTAAACCAGAAAAACAATAAAACCCAACATCCAACGTTAAGTTTGGATGAGGACAACCTTGATATGAATAGGGATTGTGTAATCAATAGTTTCATTAAAAATTGGGTCTCAATGAATTAAATCTAGTTAGTATTTAAATCTTCCGTTTACGTTTATAGACACCATAAAGGAACACCTGTTCTTTGGGCGCAGAATTTGGCAACAGTAGGGCTTGGTAACATTTATTTTCACCCAATTAGTTTTAACTATCTTAAATTGACCTAATTGACTCTGTATGTTTGGAATTTGGGAATGGTTAAGGGTAATTTATAAAGTGTTCTGTAAGTAGTTTTAATTGCATATTTTTTGTTGTTTGTGTTTCATATTTTTTCGAGTTTTTTGAATGGACTTAAATAGATGATCAGCACAAGTTGAAAGCAGTGAATCTGGATTTAGGTTTTATCAGAAAAGGACTGATCTGAATATGAATTCTTGTTCATCTTGTTACATCGATGTTGATCATTTAAAGTTGACAACAGTGAAAAGTAGCAAGGGCTTTTAAAGTTATTCCAAACAAACACAACTAGGGCGCATAAGGAAGCAAACTGTTTCATTTTAACAGAAATGTGCCCAGACGTTTCCCTTCATACATTTTCTTTTTTAATGAAATCAAATTATTGACATATTATGTTTGT
The DNA here is from genome assembly GCF_964235325.1 of Thermobia domestica. Taxonomy (NCBI): domain Eukaryota; kingdom Metazoa; phylum Arthropoda; class Insecta; order Zygentoma; family Lepismatidae; genus Thermobia; species Thermobia domestica. The sequence continues at coordinate 111,146,584 of NC_137468.1, forward strand.
GCTTTGAGTTTGCTAATTTAATTCAGTTTTAACTTGTTATTTTACTGTTTGGAGCAAAAAGTAGACAACAAACATGTAATAAAAAATAATAAAAAACTACAAAGCACAGGCTTTCACAATGTGAATAGCATACGAAGAATAACATCCTCAGAACTACATGTAGACTGTACACAGTTCTGATTCAAAAACTGGTGGAAAAAAAGACCACTAAATAGACCGCGAACAATTTACAGAAGCATCATTAAATAAGGTGGGAAAATGACTTGAAATGGGTTAAATTTCGATGGTGGTTTCTTCTGTAACGATGGGCGTTTCTCAACACACAATGAGGTAATGTAAAAATTATTCACAAGGAAGGAATTACGGCGGTGTCGCGCAAATCCATTGCAGACATAGTGCATCTGAAAGAGCATGATGAGATATAGAGATCACCAAAGCTTTAGGCGCTACGGACGATAGGGAGAGAAGCTACGGGTCCTGGAACTTCAAAAGTTAAAGAAAATATAATGGGCAGTATGTAACTTGATATTGAATATCTTGAAAATGGGTAGAGCAATCGGCATGAAACATTGGGTATTAACAATGACACAAAGTAGAAACAAAATGTATAAACAGTGTTATCAATTTATAATTAAATGTATTTTCCTGAAATTGTAATATATATTAAGTAATACCAAATTTAAAAGTACTAGTAACAAAGAAAAATAGAGCAAGGTCAGGCGCCGAAGTGTTGCAAACTATGGACACTATATCAAGTTAAATGGGGAAAACCGACAACGTCCCGGCTGAATCTTGTGTATTTGCGACAATTTGCAACACTGCGGTCTGTGCTTTACATATGTTGTGGAGCATTATTAGTGGATACGAAATATGCAATAAATGGGATGAAAATAAATGTTAGAAAGACAAAAGTCATGGTGATTGAAACGAAGCGGTCCGTGTCAAATATGACAGTAGCAGGGAAGAAAATGGAACAGGTAACTAGTTTTTACTGTCTGGGTAGTATTGTTAGTGATGATATGAAATGCAAACGTGAAATAAAAGTAAGCATAAGAGGTATTTAGCGCAAGAAGTATTTACGAGGAAGAAAGACCTATTTTATGGATTCTTGAATAAAGAATTAAGAAGAAGAATCATACAATGCTTCGTGTGGGGTACTGTGCTGTATGAGGCAGAAACAAGGACATTACGCAAAAGCGATGAAAACAAGATTGGAAGTTTTCGAAATGTGGGTATGGAAAGGAATGAAGAGAATTAACTGGGTCGAGCGGAAAACGGATGAAACAGTGTTAGATGTGATGCCCCAGTTTTCGCTTTTAATCACAATTTTTCAGGTCATTGATGTTTAATGGTGCTTATATGTATATTTGTCCTGCACAGTTACGTTTATTATTTGTGTTTCAATGTTATTTGTTAGTTTAAATATATTTTGTATTAATTGAGGTAATCTAATACAAACCGTACCGAACCTGCACCGAAGATTACAGAATAGTGATTGGCAGTGTGAAATAATTTTGGTGCCAATGTATATTTGTTAGGAGAAGAAATCGTAATTATTACGATAGAAAATGTGAAATCTCCTACAAGTAAAAGGAAGTTAGCAACTTCATTCTAAATTCAATTTCCGAGATTTTTGACGAGTTTCCTGAATCCTCTAAAAGGACAAGACTCTGAATAAGTATTTAGAATATATTTTTAAACGTTAAGAAATAAAGCAAATTGCTATCATATTTGTTGGCATAAATGAAGGTAATAATGACGCAGGAATAATTAGCTAATTCCGGCAGGATTATCCTGCCACAGCTTTCTTCCAAATGTTCTTCATAATGCATTAAGTAAAATCTTTAAGCCAAATCTAAATTTCTGTATACGTAAACTAAAACTAATAATTCTCAAATGTGGGACATTTAATTGTGTTTACTAGTATTAAAAATGTCTAAATTTTGATATCAGTATTTCGTAGAAAACATAATGTTTGTGTCTGACGTTACTTATAATTTTAGTCATGAAATGACGATTAAGTTAATTGTTGATTAAAGAATAAACGCCAAACCTTATGAATCGATGACATCTTTTTATTAATATGGATTTTATGAATTTTCATGAAAGGAAGTACAAGTCTAATTGTGTGATTGTAATTTGTAGCGGTGAATAAAAATAAGTAATATGAAAAGTGAGGCTAACGTATAAATATGAAGAATAAGATAAGAAAATAATAAATAAATAATGAAGCTACGTACTAAGAAATGGATGTATAAATAAGTAAAATGATAAAATAATTAAGGAATCTAACTAACACATATAATTGTTTATATATATATATATATATATATATATATATTAAGCTACAAGATAACAAACACAATTCTAATTTATAATTCATGAAAGCTAACTAACTGAAGTCCATACAACTGAAAAGTTATCGAAGAAAGAAGTCTAACTAACTATTTATGATCATGACCAACATCTGAAGTTGAAGATTAGTGATGATGATAGAAAATAATAAAATTATGACATAGTTTGAAATACATTTGTCCGTTCAAGAAATGTTTTAGTTATTGTAATTGATCATTATTGGACCTTACTATTTTGGGAACAAAATATACAAAATAAAATTTGAAATTAGTTAGTTGCTTGTTTTCAGTAGTTAAGTATGTTTGTATATAGAAAGGTCATGTTTTATGTCATAATCCTTTAAACCAACTACCCTCATACACAAAGGTCCGTACATTCTTATGTCTGCTCTCTGGGGTAAGGTCAACTCATTCAACGAATTTGGATGCGTTGAAGTATATTTTTCTAGAACAATGTTTCTAGTGGCGACTCAAGGGCTTTAGTAAGTGTCACCTATCGCCGGTCATAATGATCACTATCGATAGCGTGGCATTACAAATACTATCAAACCGATGCGTGAACAAGAGGGAGCAATACATAAAAATGGTGAAGCAGAAAAGAACAATTTTAGATGTAACTGATAAGAGAAAGAGAAACTAGTTGAGATGTTGGCTCAGAAGAAACTTTATCATGAGGGACGTGCTAGAGGGTATGGTAGCAAAAAAGAGAGGGAAAAGGGCGAAGGAGGGTACAGTTGATGGACGATATTAAAACAGATTCGCATATGAAGACGAAGATGTCAGCTGAGGACCGTTGAGCATGAAAGCTTCTGTTGCAGCAAATGATCTGCCATACCTATGATGATGATGATGACAAAGTTTTCATTTTTGGATAGCATAGTCGCCTAACAATCTAGAAAGTTCACCAAACAGTAACGCATTGAAAGGTAATAAAAGAAATATTCATTGGTAAACAAAAAAATCAATCATTATGAGATTTAAAAAAATAAAGCAGGATTATTTATTTTATTTCTGCTTTAAAAAAATTAGAGCATACCGTGGTTTGGTATTATTATTATTTTATTATTATCGCTTCTCGGCCTTTGGCCCCATGGTCGCTCTATTATGAGAGGATTTCCTCATTTCCTTCGTTTCTGGTAATTACCATCTTAAGCGACTGTCCCTTTCTCCTAAAGAGCCAAAGAGAGTTTTTTTTTCTTAACTTTGGCCGGTTGGGACTGTTAACACCGTGAGCAGTTAGTCAACCATTCACAGTGGTTACGTCCTTCGGTCGTGCTACAGTGTTTGTGTGCTGCAGTAGGGCTATCGGTGGCTAAAAAGAGAACTTTACATCTTTCCTTTCTTTTCCAACTCTAGCTATCAATTGAAGGGACGTAAGGTCTTTTCTTTTAGATCCTCTGGCAAGTCGAGAAGCATTTCTTGAATTCATCAATTTGACTCCACTCTGGCCAGGGAATGTGATTTTTTTCTTTGCTTTCGTTTTGAGTATTTATGATTTTGTTTGATGGCACCGTCTTCGGATAATTGTCTATTATGTGATTTAGCTGTGTGAGGCAGGCTGAAGACAGTAAGATGTATTTTATGTTCGAGCAAAAGTCATTTACCTTGTTTTGAACAATACAATGATGGAAACAATGTTCATATAAATGATTACAAGTGTAATATTTGTGTTCTGAAATTGAAAGCTGGACAAGATCGTTGTCCTGGGGTGGCCGGAGGTTCATCTCTGGGTAAATCAACTGATGATTCAGTAAATGTGCAAGCGAAAGAAAATTATTTGTGTTCTAGATTTAAAGGATCATTTACTCATCTTGAATCAATATCTAAGTTGTTTGAACAGGGTATAAACAGAATAAGACGAGAATTACAACATGAATTTGGCATAATAAAAGAGGAGCTTGATCTTTTGAAAAAAGAGAACTTTGAATTAAGGAAGTTACTAGTAAAGAAACAAGTTGGAAGCAAAATTATCTAAAACGAATGATGAATCTGTATTAGATGTAAAGGATAAAAATCAATTCCCTGCTTTATCAATAAGTAATAAAGTAACAAATATGAAGGTCTCCCTCAGTCGTCTCAAACTTGGACTCAGGTAACTGTATGAAATAAAAAAAGTATAAAAAGTGAATCAACTAAAAATTGGAAGCGGACCAAATAATTCCAATTTGGTTTCTAATCTAACAAGTAAAGGCACTCTCCCAGGAATCGGGGATCCGGAAGCTGCGCATATATTTAGAGGAGAGCCACGAAGGAATACTGGTGAAATATGCCGGGCCGACAGCAAAGGATAAATCCAATATGGCCGCCCGAAGGTCATGCCAATCGACTTTTGCAAGCAACCTCTCATCCACTTCCCATGGGCAGATTGACTTAATGTTTTGCAGATTGATATATGCATGAGCATTACACATCTGTTGGTTTGAAATTTCGCGGGCGTTGACATATTGAACCCAATATGACCGATCAAAATGTCAATGTGTCAACGACTCGGTCTGGAAAACGAATTGTACTATGGAAGTACAGTATCACTAGACGTGTACGAAAAGCATTAAACGGTTCAAAATATCGCCATCTGAAAACCAATATGGCCGAACAAAATCCTGAACCAAACAGCTCGTACTGCAAAGACGAAATTTGGTGTAAAGGTGCATTATCACGTGCAAGTTATGAACACATGACAAAATATTCAAATGTCTCCACCTTGAAGCCAATTGTCGCTAAATATGCATTGAAAATAAGAGAAAAACAATTTAAAACAATCGGTAGGTCAAATAATTTAGATTTAGGCAAAAATTAAGTACGGATGGTCGTCTGTCTAATGTGCACTACGGAAGTATGAGGTATAAGGTTTACTTGTACCTACTTACCCCAAAATCACGTATACATACAAAGATATGATCGTAGCAACCCTCACAGATAGGAATAAAATGCATGGATCCGGAAGATGATTGCAGTGACCGATAGAATGGCAAAAAGAGAAGGATTGGATACACGATGTAGAAATTGTGATCCATTTGTATTATTTTCCTCACCTACTAGTGGTAATGGATCTTTACACCAAATTTCGTTTTTGTAGTACGAGCTGTTTGGTTCAGGATTTTGTTCGGCCATATTGGTTTTCAGATGGCGATATTTTGAACCGTTTTAATGCTTTTCATACACGTCTAGTGATACTCTACTTCCATAGTACAATTCGTTTTCCAGACACGAGTCGTTGACACATTGACATTTTGATCGGCCATATTGGATTCAATACGTTAATGTCCGCGAAATTTCAAACCAATAAATGTGTAGTGTTCATACATATATCAATCTGCAAAACATTAAGTCAATCTGCCCATGGGAAGTGGATGAGAGGTTGCTTGCAAAAGTCGATTGGCATGACCTTCGGGCGGCCATATTGGATTTATCCTTTGCTGTCGGCCCGGCATATTTCACCAGTATTCCTTCGTGGATCTCCTCTATCTAAATATATGTGCAGTTTCCGGATCCCCGATTCTAGGGAGAGAACCTTTACTTGTAAGAAAAAAAGCATTATTTGTAACTAGGTTCAACCCCTCTGTTGAGGCAGAAGTTGTTGAGAGTATTGTAAAATAACTTAATGTAACTGAAGTGACTTGTACCAAATTGAAAGCAAAGTATGATTCTTACTCTTCCTTCCATGTTGAGGTATACGAACAAGACTTTTCTATTATAAGTGATCTTGAAGTGTAGCCTAGAGGTCTTTTAATTGGTCCTTTCTTTGGAAAATTACGGAATCAGGATGAACTTCCTAGAAATACCGATTCTCATGCAAAGCATGGAAAGTTAAAATTTGGTACTACAATGTACGTGGATTGCGTATTAAAATTAACGAGTTCTCTTCCTCAATCTCTAGTTGTGACTATGATATTGTGGCTGTAACCGAAACTTGGTTATCTGAAATTCATGATGATCGGGATTATTTCCCAGGTTACAACGACTTATCAAAAAGATAGTCGTAAACCTGGTTCGTTTGCTGAGGTAAAAATTCGAAGTGGTAGTATTTCTTTGACATTAAAAATATTAGCTTCGATATTTAAATACCATTAATCTCACCTTTTTAATAAAACTGACAACGTCTATAACCGATGTTAAACTGGTTTATTATTTGATATAACTTATAATATCCTTTTCTTAAAACTGTTAAGTACACAAATTCACTGACTAGGTAACCATAAAACATGTCCATATCAACAACTATCCCATAATAATCTCTTACATATATTAAAAACATTCTTCTTTTGTTAAAGTAGAAATGAACATTCTACTAAGTATAGTGCATATGTATGAGTACTTTCTGCCCAAGGTACAGGTAAATATTACACAAGCCAAAGTATTTTGTTGTATAAAATGTCGCTCGACAAAGGGACTGAATATAAAAGTCATGAGTAGGCTTGGCTTTTATCTTCAAGAACCACTGGTCCGTTTACATTAGTGTTCTTTACATTACTCATGTCCCTCATATTTTAATCGCACCTTGTATATCTATTCATTATATTTCACGTATACATATACATATATATAAATACATTCCTAACAAATCTTTCATTTCATCAATACTTATCTTTAACAATCAGGTTTTAACACAAATTAATATAATGAAAACAATTTTTGTGCTTGATTAATCATGAATTAAATTATAATCCTTCACGTTAATAAGAAAGAATTCAAGTCATTGAAAAATTATCGTTGATGAATGAAAATCAAAGAAAATAAAATTGAACAAAAATCAAAAATTAAACACAATCTACGTTTGAATAAGCACATGTAAGTAAATAAATCTATTTTTACAGAAACAAAAGACACCCTTTTGTTATTATATAAATACATTTTTATTATTGTTATTATTATTTTTCATTCCTATTTATTTGAGCAAGAATGTCAGGTGCTACTAATTCTTTCACTAGATGCATCCATTTTTCCTTTGTATACGGAGTAGGTTTCCAAACCTTTAACTCATCTATATTGCGAAGTCCAATTGACATCCCCGTTTTAGCGTTCAACAATTCGAAAACTTTAGGATTTATTTCCTTAAAACATAAATAAGGACCTGAGAAAATGTCACAAAATTTGTAAATCTTCTTTAACAACATATTACTTTGCGGATGTTGTTTAACAAAAACTAAGTCATTGACCTTGATCCGATATTTTCCTTCCTGCAAAGAATCTACTTGTGAATTACGTTTCAAAAACTTGTTATGTCTTCGGATCTTTACCATATTCACTAGATTGGACGAATCTATAATTGTCGAATCTTCCAATTTGACATCAAAATGTTGTTCCACAGGGAAAATCAAATCAGAGCCATTATGAACATTAGCAGGAGACACACCTAAAGTGTCTGATATAGAATGGTTCAAAAGGTACGTAATTTGGTTGACATGCTTAATCCATTCAGCATGTTTATCCTTACAAAAGTGCCGAAACAACATACCAAAATTGCGATGTACATTTTCTACCACGGAGCTACTTGGATGGTACGGAGTCACAAAATGAATTTTAATGTTGGCCTTGTTCATGGCTTTGAGAAACACATCACTTTTGAATTGTGAACCGTTATCGCATAATATATGCTCGATAGGGCCACAATGTGGAATATATACATTCAGAATTTTATTCACGATAGCAGCGGAGGTTGCTTTACGCAAGGGATAGGCTACCACATATCGTGAAAAGATGTCCATAGTTGTTAACAAATAAACTTCTCCAGTAGCTGCTCTGGGTAACGGTCCATATAAATCAATCGATAGAAATGAATGTGGTCTCTCTGGTGTTATTGAGAGCATTGGTTTTTGTATAGCCTGATAATTATGCTTAATTTGCATACACTCAATGCAGTCATTGATATAATTTTTGACTTGAGCTCTCATTCCCTTCCAGTAAAAGGATTTATTAACCAAGGCACATACCTTCACATACCCAAAATGTCCGAAATCATCATGGTAGGCCTTTAGTATACGTGCTGTTAACGTAGGTGGAATGCAAATTTTGTTCCTAGATTTGAATTTGAAATCTTTAATAAGTAAAATCCCGTTGTTTAATTTAAATCTGGAATTCCAGTGTTTGGGACAACTACATCCCTCGCCACATGAAGATAAATGTTCCATGATTTGTTTATATTCATGATACTTCATTTGATGTTCTCTTAAATCTTCTATCGAAATGGTAGCTATTTCATCCTGTAAGATCTTAAATTCGTTAATGGACAAAATATGTTGCTCTTCTCCAGGAAACAGACGTGATAAGGTATCTACGGGTCCATTATCTATCCCTTTAATGTGTTGTACTTCGAAATCATAAGCTTGAAGATCTAACGACCAGCGAAGTAATCTGTTATTATATCCTTGTACGCTATTGAGGTATCGCAATGAATTATGGTCGGTAAGTACTATAAAATGACATCCGCTAAGATATGGAGCGAATTTTTGTATTGCAAAACGTATAGCCAAAAGTTCAATTTCGGTCGTGGTGTATCCCTTTTCAGCTTTCTTTAGAGTACGACTAGCGCAATGTATAACAGCTGGTTCCTGAATGGTTGGGTTAGGTTGCCAGAGTACTGCAGAGATTCCAAGCTGAGAACCGTCACACTGTACATAGAAAGGAACGTCGTATCTGGGGTGGTTCAAATGGATGTTTCGTTTTATGCACTCCTTCAACTTATTAAAACTGTGTTCTTGAATAGGACCCCATTGCCATGGTACCCCTTTCTTTATGATCATAAATAAAGGCTGGGCTATCTCAGCGAATCGCGGGATGGCTTTGCGAAACCAATTAAAGAGTCCTAATATTTGTCGTGTCTGTTTCACATTTACTGGCGCAGGTAAATCTTCTATGGCTTGAACTTTAGATTGACTGAATTGTAAACCAGAGGCATCAATTTGGTACCCAAGAAATTCTATAGAATTCTGCAGAAATTTGGATTTCTGTAGATTGATAGTAAGGCCTGAACTTTCCAATCTGTCTAAAACTATATCTAAGTACTTCAGGTAATCATGTGGATTTTTCCCCATGATTAAGATGTCATCAGCATACGTTATCACGTTGCTACGTAAGTCTTGACCTAGAACTTGGTTCAAGCAGGATGCTAATGCTGCACTACCATTGATAAGCCCAAAGACTACACGATTGTATTCGTACAAGTGACCTTCAAAACTAAATGCTGTATATGGTTTTGAATCTTCATGTAACTCGACCTGATTATACGCCATCACTAGATCTAGATTTCCGAATACAGTGTTCCCTTGTAAAGAAGCTAGTATTTCTTCTACTGGAGGATACCTCACTTGTTCCAGATCAATGTGACTGTTAGTACGTCTCAAATCTAATACCACACGTAGAGAACCATTTTTCTTTGGAACAACATGTAGTGGGTTAAGGTGTACGCTTCTTGAAGGCCTAATGATCCCATCTCTTAACATATTTGCTATTTGCTGTCGTACATTCTCCCTGTATCTATATGGAATTATATAGGGCTTGGTTACTATGGGTTTATCTGTTTTAACTTTAAAAGAATAAACAAAATCCTTGCAGCATCCAGGACGTTCTGAAAAGACATTTCTATGTTTATATAAGATGTTCTTAAAGTCGGCTATTACTGTGTTATCAGCAAAATCAAGGCTGCTTTCGAGAGATTTAACATGTTCAGAAAATAATACATCGTCCTTTATATTCATCAAAATTTGTTTGTCTTCCAATCGTGGATCATTTAATTTATCACTTTTTGCACTAATAGAAACATTATTCACTATAGGAGACATATCATTATACTGACAAGCAAGATTATCTAATTTTGGAAGCAGTTTCTGAACAATTTCCTGAGGTATACCCGGTATCGTCAACGTTTGGTTTTTAAAATCAAGCATGACACGTAATTGGGATAATAAATCTAAGCCCATAATTAATTTCTCGTTAAGATCCTTTATTACCAGAATAGGGATTGATATTTCAAAATCTTGAATAGATATTGTCACACGAGTAATTCCTGCTACTCTCTTTTTATGTTTACCGGTAAAATCAACTATAATAAGATTCTCAGCCTTTTGTAGCTTAGGATTCGAATAATTACTAGTAATTGCTTTCCATAATGAATACGATAATAGAGAGGCATTTGCTCCTGTATCAAGTAGGGCTTCGGTACTTAACCCATTGACTTTAATAGGTATTTTAGCTGTACTATATGACTTTAAAAATACAAAATTTTCTTCAATATTAAAACCATCATTGACAGTATCATCTTCAAACCAACAACGATTTACAACCGGTATAAATTGGTACTGACACCTATTAATTGCTATTTCAGAATAATTATTTACAGTGACGTCATTTGAAAAATCATTTTCATAATTAGCATGAACATGTAAATTGGAAGATAAATGTTCGTAAGAATTATCGTTTAAATTTTTAGATAAATGTTCATGAGAATCTACAGCTGACATGGATTTAACCCCTACCACATCAGCCGCGATTAGTTTAAATTCATACTCGTGTATGGTTCCAATAAGGTACACTGTACAGCACAATCGTGATTATGTCCCGTATTATTGTTCTGTACAGAAATTACTTCAATGCCTGGATCTTGATGCGAAGTGCCATCTCTTGTCCTTCCATTACGTCTATCCGCGTAGTTCGCTGTATTTCTGGAATTTCGCCATACATTACGTCGATTTTTAAATCTATTTTGACTATATGGTCTAACATACGAATTGCTACTATTAATTAGGTTAGGCGGATTCCCCACATAACCTTGCCTATTGTGCTCATTTTGATTGCTAGAGTATACTCGGCTTAGGTTAGGTTCTGTATTATTCACACTCCGAATATTTAAATTCCGAACAGGCACCAAATGATCTGAATTATTCTTATTTTTACCTATTCCTGATTGTGGATTCATGGCATGGTATTGAGTTTCGTAGCATTGGACAAGCATCAATAAATGGCTGAAACTCATACACTGTGTGGAAAATAAGATCTGTTGCAATTTAAATGGAAGCAAATTTCGAATCGATGCTATTATTCTCGATTCCGATTGCAAAGGATTAACGACCTTTAATTCGTTGTAGACATTTACAACAAACTCTACAAGAGATTTGTGCAATCGAGGATTGAAGTGTTGATTTCTAAGGGTGGCATCTCTATTTGCCAGCAAAAAGTCATTTTCATAATTAGCGATCAATGCCGCTTTGAATTCCTCATATGTACTAATGTGATCACGTATTGCCTTAAACCATAAGGAACAAGGTGGGAGTAATACATGGGGTATTAATTTCATATATTGTGATCGATCGATAGACATTATATTGCATTCGTCTTGGAATTTCTCTAAGAAAGAAGTAGCATTCTCATTACACTTACCACTGAATTTGCTCATCGCTCGGATTTCACTCATTTTAACACTTAATTTTACCTTCCTTTTCTCATTCCTTGTTCTTGTTGAGTGATAGTTCCTATCCGTGACATGCTGTGTCGTGACACCATCTATGTTTCGCTCATCAGTACTCTTCGGACAACTTTCTTCTAGTATAATATCTTCATCAGATCCCGGCGAAGGCGAGTTCATCTCTGGTGAGCGGGGCAACTCAAAGCGATCACTACCCAAGTTATTTCGGTAAATGTTGTCTTTAGCCTGTAGCGTTCTAATCTCCTCCTGAATAGTAGCTAATAACTGTGTATTTACACGTATGTTATTAGAATTGTTGCTAACCTGGATCTTTTGCTGTTTAATGGAAGATTCTATTACTTCTAAATCTTTTTTTAAAGCACTAATTTCTTGGTTTTGTTGATTGTGCTTTTCTTGACAATCATCGGATATCCTTTTTAACTTTTCCTCAAACTGTGAGGATATGTCGTTCACCACCTGGACAATTGTCTGTTTCGTTTCATCTGATTTCTGTTCTATCCGTCTACTTAATTCTTCATATTGCTTGTTAGCTTCGTCAAACTTCAGTTCTATCTTATGTTCCATGGTCTTGTTAGATTCGTTGAATTTCTGTTCCATGGTCTGCTTTAATTCTTCATTTTGTTTGTTAGCTTCGTTGAACTTCTGTTCCATGGTCTGCTTTAATTCTTCATATTGCTTGTTAGCTTCGTCAAACTTCTGTTCCATTCGTCTACTTAATTCTTCATTTTGCTTGTTAGCTTCGTCAGACTTCTGCTCTATGGTCTGCTTTATCTCGGTAGACATCTGCATTATTTGTCGCTGTAAAGCTAACAAGAGTCGATCCTCTGATGACAAACCTGGTGTTACACTAGTTTCACCTTGGTCACTAGTATTTGATTCCTGCTGCATTGCTTCGTTGTCCATTTTTCTTATGATTACCTTACCACTTCGCAATATGGTTAAGTTCTTATTCATTAACTGTAGTATAAAAGTAAATTCAACCTTACTCTTCTTCTTCGGGAACTGAATTTACAAAGTCCCGGGTGAGGTAAACCAAATTTTTACAACGACTTATCAAAAAGATAGTCGTAAACCTGGTTCGTTTGCTGAGGTAAAAATTCGAAGTGGTAGTATTTCTTTGACATTAAAAATATTAGCTTCGATATTTAAATACCATTAATCTCACCTTTTTAATAAAACTGACAACGTCTATAACCGATGTTAAACTGGTTTATTATTTGATATAACTTATAATATCCTTTTCTTAAAACTGTTAAGTACACAAATTCACTGACTAGGTAACCATAAAACATGTCCATATCAACAACTATCCCATAATAATCTCTTACATATATTAAAAACATTCTTCTTTTGTTAAAGTAGAAATGAACATTCTACTAAGTATAGTGCATATGTATGAGTACTTTCTGCCCAAGGTACAGGTAAATATTACACAAGCCAAAGTATTTTGTTGTAAGGTATATATACTTACTTCAGAGCGGACAGGTGTTATAGTGAAGAAACTGGTAATAGAGGTGGTGGTTCTTCAATAGCTGTCAGATATAACTTTCAGGTGTTTAGAAGATAAGATTTGGAAAGTGTAAATGAATGCGTCTGGATTGAACTTAAGTGTAAATCAATGAAAAATCTTTTGATCTCTTGTATTTATTTTCATCCAATATTTCCTTTTGAAGTATTTGAGAACTATCTAAATTGTATTTCCAGTAAACTTAACCTGTTAAAAAATTATGTATTAATCTTCGGAGATTTTAATGTACTTAAAATAGATTAAAGAGCCCTTACCAGGAATACACTATTACTCTAAAGTAAGCTTTCAGTTATTGTCAACTTTTTTGGATAACAGAAATCTAAGTGTTGAACCAGCAGTATCGGATTTAGACTTAGTTCTAACAAATGCATCTATAGTGTCGGAAAGGCATGATGAGTATATGGTGGCTCCTGATGCACACCATTATTCAATTGTAACTAAAGTATTTTTATCCAGTGTTTGTCAAGTATATGAATTCACTGAAAGATTTTTATATGCTAAAGGTGACTATTTATCCTTGTATTTTCTAATTGCTAATGCTGATTGGTGTAATATATTGTTAGATAATGATCTCAATTTAGTAGTTTGCAAACTAGATGAAGTTATTAAATCTGCGATGGAGTGTAATATTCCTAAATCTAGGATTAAAAAATTAAATTTCCCTTATGGTATTCAAAAAATTGATTCCTTTATGGAAAGTAAAAAATCAGGCTCATTAAAAATTAAAAATTCTCAATGTGAAAATGATTACATAGTCTTTTCTAATTATAGAAGACCTTTCAAAATTCAACTGAATGTGGATAGGCAAATTTATTTTAGTAAAATAGAAAATGATCTTACTACTGACCCTGAAAAATTTTGGAAATATGTAAATGGTTAAAAAAAAAGTAATATCTGCAATTACTGATAACGATGTTTTGTTGACGGATGGCAGTATGTTGGCTGAAAAGTTTGCTAACTATTTTTCATCAGTCTCTGAAACCTTCTCGGTTAGTGCTACTAAAAATCAACTTTTATCTGTAAACTTTGGTCAAGTTAAACCCCAGAAATTACTACCGTCAAATGGGGTGAATAGAAACATGGGGGTGAATAGAAACAAAACTCCCAGATTAGTTTTAGATTTATCTGGACGATAAATTAATCAACAAAACTGAAATTTCTTAACATAGTCTTATATGGCTAAAGTGTTCACAGCAGAGATAAAATGTTTTAGTGAGTTGGAAACACTGCGATAGACGGCAGCAGCGTTAATATGTTACTGAAATCCTACATGGTATTTTGGCGCTCTTCAAACTTTCTTGGTAAGTACGACATTTTCATATTTGTTGCATTTGAACATATGCCTATTTTGTAGTTTGTTGTTTCATTTACTGACGTTCATAGTAAAAGTTTTCCTTTTGTAAATTATTTTTAATCGAAATTTAACTTTACTGGGTTATTGTTATGATTTTTAATTAGTGGGGTGAATAGAAACACTTCTTGAGGAGTGGAAAATTCTTGAGAAGCGGAGAAAAGGACAGGAATGAGTCAACAATCTCTAAGAACAAATTTCCAAGTCTTCTGAAAAAAAAAAAAAAAAAAAAAAAAAAAAAAAAAAAAAAAATGTGTGACAAACTGAAGGAGGAAAATATCAGGGCTGGATTTCAAAAGTGTGGAATTTTACCCCTTTGTCGAGACCAAATACTGAGGATGCTGCCAAAAAGAGAGAATGAACGAGAAGGAACAGAACAGCAAAAGACATCTCAGACTGTAAACCGTCCCCTTATGGATCTTCTCAAGAGCATGAGAGAAGATGAAAAAATTAAACAAGAAAAGAAGAGAGTACGAATAGATGTTTCTGGTAAGAGTTTTGGTTTGTTTTCTGAAAATGATACATTTTCATCAAATCACAACGAAACTCAACCTATCGTTGTATTGTCGGAAGAGGAGAAAGACAACACTCCAGAAGACAACATTCCAGACGATCACGAACTAGATGATGGTTTTCTAAATCTGGTGATTTTGCTGTGGAAAAGGCTTATGAGAAGCTAAAGCTCGATGATACTATTCACTACCCAAGTGCGAAAATGCGAACATGATGGATAAGTGGGAGTGTTTTATAAGAGAGTACATAAACAATGAAATTTTCAGAAACTTCTGAAGAATCGTTCTTACTACATGAGGATATTGTTACGAAACTGTTGGGTTTTATTAGGAGTTCGTTAGCACGCTTTAAGTATATGATAAGTTTCGGGTTCCTTCGTGGCTAAGCGGTTAGCGTACGCGCCTTTGGCGTGGGAGACCCGGGTTCGATTCGCGGCGGGAACTCATGTGGTTCTGATTCCATGTTAATCAGTAGGTCCACGTCTCATGTAGCCTCGCTGCTGAACGGGACATTAACCTCAAAATCAACTCAACACATGATAAGTTTCCCTGGTGATTTCAGTGGTTTAAATCTTATTCAAATATCATCAAATCTGTATGGTTGTTTGTACCTATATTGTGCATTGTATTGTTTTGTAAGTTTGTAACTTATGCAATACTGGTCTTATTGAACTTATATCTTGCAGGTATCAAATAAATAGTTCGTTTCAACAAATACGCTGTTTCTTTTTACCTTTCCAACAGTATAAAAGAAACAACAACGAAAATAAAGTCATTGTTTCTATTCACCCCTACCCATGAGGTCAATAGAAACATTTAGAAAAATCAAGGTGAAGAAAAGTGGAGTTGATAAATTAATATGACGTTTACTGAACTTCATTAGCATATTAAAACCTGTTTTTGGAATAATCTGATACGCGAAATCTTTAACATCACCATACTTATATACTCATATAGCCAAAAATGTATTTCTATTCACCCCATTTGACGGTACTCAATATGTATTGGAAGATATCATAACTTTAAAGATTAAATCGCCAAGTGGGATAGATGGAATTCCAGCTTTCATTATTAAGGGAATAGGTGAAATAATTGCACCAATATTGTCTTCTTTGTTTAATTGGAGTTTATCCACTTGTAATTATCCTAATGTATGGAAAATTGTTTCTATAATATCCATACCTAAAACTAATGGAAAGTCTATTCATGATTTTCGACCAATCTCTGTAATGAATGTAATTCCGAAAATCTTTGAGAAAATAATGTATAAATATGTTTATAATAAGGTAAAGAATGAAATTAATATAAACCAACATGAATTTATGGCTGGTAAATCTGTAATAACTAATTTAGCAAGTCTTAGGCATTATACGCTTCCGATCATTTGGGCCCGTGGTCAAGTTGACGCTATTTACTTGGACTTAGCTAAAGCATTTGATAAATCACCTCATCACTTGCTGATAAACAAACTGAAAAGATATAACTTGCCTAACTGTATTATTGATTGGTTGAGTTCATATTTAAATGAAAGGAAATTTGTGGTAAAATATAAAGGGAAACTGTCTGCTATTCAGAGTAATACCTTCGGGGTACCCCAGGGTTCTAACCTTGGTCCTCTATTGTTTTTGCTTTATATTAATGACATTTGTGTTGATTTAACTTGTAAGTATCTTTTATATGCTGATGATATTAAAATTTTCAGTCAAATTAAGTCCAAATAAAACCAAGATGTTTTGCAAAAAATATAGATATTATAGTGAAATGGTCCGAAGAGAATTCTCTACCCCTGAACTTTTAAAAAACGCAAGGAATAACATTTTTGAGGAAAGTTAACCCTTTAATACACAAATACAGGAAAGGAAATTAAAACTAACTAACTCTATGGCCTATGGAACCCGGAGGTTCAGTGCCGCGTTCACAAAAGCTCTCCACTGACTTCTATCCTTAGCTAATTGCATCCAGTTTCTACTTTGTATTCCTATCTCTGCGAGATCCATCTTAATATTGTCCTCCCATCTGCGCCTTGGTCTTCCTAATGGTCGTTTTCCTATGGGTCTACCAGTCAAGACTTTGAAAGCGTTTCTACTTTCTTCCATTCTAGCTACATGACCTGCCCACCTAAGCCTCCTAGACTTGACGACCCTAACAATGTTGGGTAAACCGTATAAACTATGTAGTTCCTCGTTATGAAGCTTCCGCCATTCCCCATTCTCGTTCCTCTTGGGTCCGAATATTCTTCTCAGGATCCTGTTCTCAAATACTTTCAGTCTATGTTCTTCCCTCAGAGTAAGCGACCATGTTTCACAACCATACAGAACAACAGGCATGATTATCGTTTTATATATTTTAAGCTTCAAATTCCTCGACAGAATTCGCGACGACAAGAGATTTTGAACCGAATAGTAACACGAATTCCCTGCTTTTAGTCGACATTTAATTTCTTCGTGAATATGATTTTCGTCTGTTAATATTGATCCTAAATATTTGAAAGTATCCACTTTATCAAAAGCATTATTTAATATTTTAACGCCTCCACAATTTGCCGTATTACAGTCCCGACGCACTTCCATGTATTTAGTTTTCTCTGCATTTACTTCTAAACCCATGTCCCTGCAAGCGTTTAATAAGATCTCTGCATTTCTTTCTATTGTTCTCCTATCATCCCCTATTAAATTTACATCATCAGCATATGCCATAACCTGGTGAATGCCGTTCAACTCTAGGCCCTGGTTGCTATCTTTGATTTTCCTTATGGCGTATTCCAGCACAAAGTTAAATAATAATGGCGACAACGCATCTCCTTGTTTCAGGCCATTTTCGACGTGGAAGCTCGTGGACAAAAATTTTCCTACCCGGACTTTACTTTGGGATTCACTTAAACATATCTTAATTAATCTAATTAGCTTTCTCGGTATTCCAAGTTCTGTAAGAACGTTGTATAATGTTTCTCTTCTAACCGAGTCGTAAGCCTTTCTAAAATCAATAAATAGTTGATGCACCGGGGTATTGTATTCCCACTTCTTTTCGAGTATTTGGCGAATGGTAAATATTTGGTCGATAGTTGATCGATTTCGTCTAAATCCGCACTGATAATCTCCAATAATTTCATCTGCGTATGGGGTCAATCTTGCTAACAGAATATTTGAAAGGATTTTATAGGATGTTGACAGAAGAGAAATGCCTCGATAATTATTACAGTCAGTTTTGTCGCCTTTCTTGTGAATTGGAACAATGATTGATTCTTTCCACTCTTGTGGCAATTCTTCCTTGTTCCAGATAAGGAGAATGAGTTTGTGTATCTTGTTCCACAATTTTTCGCCTCCAGCTAAAATTAACTCAGCCGGAATTTCATCTACACCCGGAGATTTGTGTTTCTTCAATTTCTTTATAGCGGCTTCCCCTTCTATTCGATTGGGTTAAGTTATCAGTCCTTGTCCGAGGCTTTTGTGCATGTTTCTGAACAGGTACCTTTTTTTTACAGGATGAGGGTGTTAGCCTTACCCAAACCCCCAAGCTGGAGGACCACTCCTAGTCGTCTGTCCGCGACTGCTTATTCAGTATATTCGCAGCTAACCTCTATATCTAGAGGCCTTCTCCTCGATCCGCAACCTGAGGACGCGCCATGCCGTGGTGACAGGAAAGGAAATTAACATATCCAATTTGTCTAGCATTAATATTAGATGAAAAATAGCTTTTTCAGAAAAATCTTCAGGTTGCAATCTCCAAAGCTAGGAAGAATTTAACAATGCTGAAATGGTTATATCGAAATTTTACTAATATTAACACCTGCAAAATTCTCTATATGTACAATGTTAAGTCTCACCTTGAATATTGTACGGTAATTTGGAATAGTGAAGCAAAATATTTTATTTCCTCGATTGATTCAGTTCAAAATTCATTCCTAGCCTGGTTAAAATGGAAATTTAAAGAAGTAGGAGGGGCGATCTTGTCAGACATAAGGGCGGATTTTAATCTTACCCTTCGCTCTGACAGGCGTCGGTTCTTTGACTTGAAATTTCTTCATGTAATTCTGCACTAAGATTTTGTTCTGGAGAACTTTTTCTCTGTAAAAATTACTTACAGAAACATTAGGAATTTTGTTCCGTTTATGAGAAAATATTTAATTAGGTCTTCAATATATAGAAGTATAGAAACAGTTAATAACTTTTACCTTGTTCTTGATGTGTTGAGTTTCAAGAAGGTGCGTACATTATTTTACAATTTTTTAAATAAAATATGAAATTTTTCAGTATTTTGATGTTTGCAATTGATTGTCTTAATTTTGTTTTGTATTTTTATTAAGTTTTGGATTTGTTATATATATATATATACTGCATTTTTTCCTCAATTATATGAACCTTTTTTTTTTTTTTTTTTAAATTCTGAACAGATACACATGTTTGTTTCTTATTTTTTGGTATTTCTGCAGGTCACTTTTGTGAAGTATTACTACGCGAGTTTTGTTTTTTATGAGTGTTATGGAACAATCATTTGTCTTTATTTATTTATTTTTACTTTCAACTTCACATTCAGTAATTATCTGCTTTCTTATTTATATATTGTTATTCTTTATTCTATTTTTTTTTAATATTTGTGCTTCATTTGTATCTTTATATTAAAATGTATAATCTCTTGATATAGTCAGTATTGCACGCGCTTTTATATATATATATATATATATATATATATATATATATATATATATATCTTTTTCTTTCTTTTGGCGCACTAGTGGCTGTATGCTGTTTGCTGCCGAATAAACATTTAAACATTTTTATAATTGTAAGTAGTCTTATTAATTATTAAACTTTTCAAATCTACTAAGTAGTATCTACAAATTAGATGTAGTAGGAGGGTATTTGTCCTACTCTTGTCAAATTCAAGATCAGACACGTAATACTAATTTAAAGAAGTTTGTTATTCCATTTTAATCAACTCTGTTATTCCATTTGAATCATCTAACAACCATACAGGAAATAAGACATCAACAATGACTAACCTTGCTTTGAATACTTCCACGATGTACAATGTAATTTCTTTATTTAGATGTGTTTGCTTAATGCTTCCTTCTAAACACTTAAAGTGAAGTTCCTGCCAATCTTTTATCCAGTATAATATATTCACTATAGCTTTCTGACCATCAAGAGGTTCCATACCAGTTACAGTTACAGTTGGAAGATTATCTAAAAAAAAGACATGGTAATTACTCGAAACGGTTAATATATCATGTATAAGTATATTTGATAACCATATAATAAAATTTAAAAGTTCCCTAATTTTCTTCTCTGATGTTTGCTTTTTGTCTATTTAAAATTACAGTATTTCTATTTTATATTTCCCCACTTCATTGAGTATCTCTCCCAAGGTACGGACTTTTATAATCATTGTGACGCTTCCATTAAGAAAGATAAAAATAAAGAAACAACAAACATCTATTACATTTACGTTGGTATAAGTACAAATGCCTGTGATAAGACTCCAAAAAGGATAAAAACATGAAGGAAGGTTAAAAACTGGTTAAAAGGTTAAGATATGTTAAAAAAAAAAATCTTCTGTCAAACATTAAAACACACGGGAATAGAAACTCACTGACATTGTACACTGCTGTACAATGTCAGTGAGTTTCTATTCCCGTGTGTTTTAATGTTTGACAGAAGATTTTTTTCTTTCATATCTTAACCTTTTAACAATTTTTAACCTTCCTTCATGTTTTTTTATCCTTTTTGGGGTCTACCACAGGCTGAAGAAGGAAGTAGCATCTTCCGAAAGCGCTACCTGTTGCATGTAGAAGAAAATTCTGCTACATATTTTTTGCGGTGAGTAGTAGCCTTTTTTTCTTTTTCTCATTACTTATATACTGTTCTGTGGTTAGATCAGAATCCATTGAACCTAATAACTCGAGTTCACCGGAAGTGGCACTTACCATTATGTTCGCCCGAACTGCTCAAATGTAGACTGATATTGAGTTGGTGCGATTGAAATATCCATTTTATGTTTGGTGGGAAACAACTTTTTGTAATGAAACCAATGGATTGATCAAGATCACAAACTCTGTACATGTTTAGAAAACAGCTGTGGGTGCCGAGTCATCAGGAAGCAGGTGTGTTGTTGAACATGATCGTGTGAAAGTGTAGCATGGAGAAGACCAATTTAGACAGATTTCAGTTTACGAATTCAAACTGGGATATTCTACACATCTAGCAGTGAAAAATATCAATAGCATATTTGGACTATGAGTAGTGGTTCATAAGTCGTTGGTTTGTAAAATTTCGTGCCAGTGACACAATATAGGAAAATGAGCTCCGCGGTTACCGATCGACGGCATCTTCTGATAAGCTTCTCAAGAATATCGTGGAAGCTAACCCTTTGAACAGTGTTCGTGCAATTGGAGACAACGTACAAGATACCACTGTTGTTCGGAGCTTCTGTGCAACCGTTAAGGAAAAGAACCTAGACTTATAGGCTCCACATAAGTCAGCACCGGCCAACAAGATTCGGTGTCTGGAGCTGTACACTTTTCTGAGTATATGGAATAACCGGGAAGGTTTTCTGCATGGGATTTTCACTTGTGATGAAAAATGGATCTCCTATAACAATCGTAAACAGTCAGATATGGATACATGATCTACATCGAGGGAAGTTTCCGAAACCATAGGAAGTGTTGCTGCTGGTAGATGGGACGTGTTAAATCATGTCTTCCTCCGTCGAGGCAAAAATCATCATTATGGATTGTTACAGTGCTGAACTCCATGACATGCATTACAAACTTGTCTGCAAGCATCCAGCAATGGTATCCTCATGTTCTACGAGAATTCACGCCGACGATGCTCAAAGGACAACCCATGAGTTGCAGTATGAACATTTCTTACCCACTGTATTCTCCTGACGTCCTCTAACCGACTGGCACTCTTCCAGCATCTCGATTATTTCCTAAGAAGGGAACTCTTTCCTGAATATTGGGCGCTGCAACTTGCGATAGAGGATTTCTTTGAATCGCAAACTTCAGACTTCTTTCGTCATGGAATCCGACCATTGGCTGAGCGATGTCATTGAAACTGCAGCTAAAGACTACTTTGAGTAACCAGGTAATTTTTTCCTTCCTTTGAAAACGACACACGTTAGTTTGATATTTCAATCACTTCCAACCAATATTTACATAAGCATGATTGCTTGTTGCTATGATTCGGTTTTATTTTGTGACAAACCTCTCGTAGTGCAAGTATTTTCTTGTTTTATTAAAAGGATGTATGATTTCATACTCTGCTAAGCATTTAACCGATTTCGGAGATTTTAGGGTAACTTTTAATTGCATTTACATTAAACAAACAGAGCTAATAATAATTGAAGACTTCTCTTCAAAACTTGCCTTCTGTATAAATTAGTTAAAATATAGTTATGTGTAACATATTGTAAATAAGAAAGCTGTTTGTCATAAGTTGAAACTAGATAACACACTCATGCCCTTGGCAATAAGCTAAGAAAGCGGAACTGCACATGCTGGGGAAAACACATGCGACAATTAATTATAAATTACTTTTTAATTGTTTATTTAAAAAAATACAGTATCATAATTTGGTTTCAAAGATGATGCAAAGTGAACCCCACTCTATAGCTATATGTAACTATGTCAATATTTAAAAAAATAATAAATAAATAAATAAAAAAATTAATACGTTATTTTTTTTCTTTGGGTTACATATTGTTATTCAGATTAATAAGTACATTTTCCTGAATAAACCTTATAAGCCACTTTTCCTTAAGATTTTCAACAGCATCAATCTACGTTTTTGGTTTTGTATGCCTTAATTCGCTTTTCAAAAGTGTTCGAAATTTTGCTTTAATATTACTTTCTTTCCTTTTCTTTTCCCCTATTAATTCAAAAATTTGTCGTCAATTACTAATATCGAAAACTATTCTCAATCATTATCAGTTGCTATTTTTTATAACAGGTATACAGTGATAAGAAGAAAGTAACTATACTGCAGGCAAGTACACTGTTAGATAATAGTGTTCTAAATAACTTAGAAAACAAAATGGTTTGTTTCCTAGTTAAGGAATGCCAGTATAAAATTCACATATACGCAGAACATTTAGATGGAAAGCATAATGAAAACACTTAGTTTTCATGCTGTATAAGCTGGAGTATTTATGGAACTGTAATCATAGGTACTGTACTTATCCTCAGATTTTGTAAACTTGAGAGTTTTATTGAATTTTATGTATGTTTGCAAAAATCAAGTTCCAAATGTGAGGTCCTGGGTCGTTGCCCAATTCGCCCTATGTGAAGGCAGCCACTTCTCATAAACCAAGCTAAGTTTACGTATATTTTTATTTCTATATGTTGTTTTTTGGTGAGTTCTGGTGAAAACCAATAGAGAAATAGCGTGTGGGACACATTATAGTTAATAAGAAAGGGTTTTACAGACCACGTAATCTAGCTCCTGAGGACACAATACATATAAGTGAAGAGACAACACCGAGTTCACGAGTGAGAGATAAATTCGAACAAGCATTTCAGGACATGAGGAACAAGAAACCAGTAAGGATAGACAATATATCTATTGAGATAATTAACAACTTTAGCGAAGAAGGATATAAAGAAATGTTTGTTATATGCTATGAAATATCTGAAACGGGAGAACAGTTGGAAACCTGTATACAGATAGTTAAAATTTTCATTAGGAAAGAAAGAAAATGAAAAAAAAAAAAAAAGTGTGTTTTATATCATGAGTAACGAATAATGAACAAGAGATTATTACACCAAAACAAAGGTAAACTTGAGTGGAAACAATCTGGATTTAGAAAAGGAAAGAAAACAAGAAATGACACTGATTTACTTAGACAAGGGTAGAAAGATTCACTGAAAAGGAACGCTTTCATGGTTCATGGGAATGCGGAATTTGAAATACTGAGTTTATTTGTGTTTTGCATTCTTCTGTAACCGAGATTATGCAGGATGAGACCAACTATTAACACGGGCTACAAACCAAGACCAGGCTTGAATCCAGTGCAGTTGGCGGGTGTAGAGACCATAATCTAAAATCAACCCTTACATAACAGGGCGCTCCCACCATACTTTTAGCCTCCAAAACAACTGATTTCAGAAGTTGATGATACACAAATATTGTTGACAAAAATGTAAAGGTGAATGCAATATACCTCCAGTCGGTCACTGTGACGCCCATTTTCCACACACACACATATCTCATATTTGTATAGACAGGATTTTCCAAATGTGTGCATTTTCATGGATAAGGTATCACGCCACATCAAAAAGAGCAAGAAACAAATATCTATGCTTTTCCGTTTACTTACGTCTGCTTCCAATTTTACTGGAGGCTGTAATTTATAACTATGTAAAGAGAGAATTTGTCCTACGATTATTATAATTTGAGTTGTGCTCCTAAAACTAAACATGTGAAAGCTTAATGAATAAATGATTTAAGCCTAGGTTTATTCTGAGGAAAAATGTCCGAGTGAAACATTCAAAATACAGATGTAAAAATTTGCATAGAAACACAAGAAGATGAGTAAAATTCATCCTTACAACAAACTTACTTATGATATCAACAAACTTCGTTGAAATACTCGAAAGAAATGCATTATTTCCTTGGCAAGCGAGCTTGGTCATAGCTTCAATTGCCAACGGTGATACCACGTTCTGACACAGTACATCTGGGAGACCTTCAAGCCAATTTTCTAAATATGGATTCCTAAAATGAAAAATTGTAAACTTAAAATTAAAAGTATAAATATTCGACAAATATATATATATATATATATATATATATATATATATATATATATATATATATATATATATATGGACGGCTTCTCCATTTCTTTGTAGTGTCACTTTTAAGTACAAAGTAAATAAGCTCTCCTAAACACAGTAAAGAGGATAACGCGATTCATGTATAGGATATGGATAGCCACTGTTAAAGTCATCGTTATCCGTTAAGATGTTACCTGATTGAATCCATTAATGAACTCGGCTAACATAATCACTCTAGCTGTCTACTGTATATAAAAAAGCTGTTGTGTGGCGTAACGGAGCGGCACTACAATCTTATAATGTCCACTAGCGCGATCTTAATACATTATAAATTAACACAATAAAACTTTTTTTTTTTTTTTGATTTAAAGAATCTTCTTTATTTCTTGGGATTTAAATCGGTGAAGAATAAGGAATGAATTCACTCTCAACAATAAATAAATAAATAAGAAAATAAAAATGAAATGAAATCTTTGAGTTTTACGTTCCACGGCTATGCCAGCTAAGCTAAAGGAGACGGTTATTATGAGGAATGAATGAAATGATGGAATGAAGAAAGTGGGAGGGAACGGGAGAACCCCGACGAAACCCACGCACACGGTGTTTGTCCACCACAAAGTTCACTTGGCGGAAGCGGGGTTTGAATCTGAATCCCATGCACCAGAGGTGAACGCTGTACCACTAAGCCACCGCGGCCCCAATAAATAAATAAATAAATAAATAAATAATCAACATATAAGACGAACATACATTCGTCTACATATCTTAGTAGAATTTTCGGAACATAAGAAAAATATCTAATTTTGATTTTTAAAAAAATGGTATTTTTTTGATTGAGGCTCAAGAATCATTCCCATTACTTACACTGGAAATCGGTCAAAGATAAGAAACGTGGTTGGTTGGAGTTGACCATCCCTTTCGGCACCGAGTCTAAATGAGATGTAGACCTATAGCTTAACATGGGATCCGAACTACATCAGACCCACCGGGAATCGAGCAAAAAATATGAAACTGATTCATATCCAACTTAGTATTGAAATTCTTCCATTCAATAAATAGGATGAAATTATACTTCTGTTACAAAGTAAGAAAAAGTTTTCGTTTAGCTTTCACTCAAGACCAATCTCTACTGCTTAAAGAAAATAGATATGGATAAAACGTGGAACCACAACTTAATATCATACTTATAGTATGCTCGCTTATTTTATGTAAAGCACTGATGCTAATACAGTACAACTTGTTAACCTGGCCATGTGCCTAACTTGATCTCATTGTTGAAGAACCTGAATTTTCGTACAAGACATGCATTACTTGTTATTCTTTACGTTGGCAACCTATATAGCTTAGAGGTTGGCTGTATTGAAGTATGATTACTCCTGTGTTGCTAACGTTAAAATTCACTTCTGCACACTAGACGCCACCTAAAATGCTACTAAAATGAAAATTCGTACCCATATATGGCCATTTCATTCCTTAGGTGATCCTTCTTTTACTATTATTATTTCTCTGAAGGTCTATAAACAAGGGAGAAAGGGGAAAAAGTTGTCCATTGAGTGCGTGATCTGCTCAAAAATACAGATACTGTTTATGCCTATTTTGGAGAAGTATACTTACAGACCGACCTCATTAAGTCTTCCAAATAATTATGCAGTTCCATGACATTTGGTAGTCCAGTTCAGATACAGCTATAAGTATATTTCGTATCCTTCATGTATTCGAAGCATTCTCCTTCTGAGAAACACTCACAAGAAATTAATAAACAAAACGATCAGATTTATGTCGTGCATATTTTTGAAGGATTTTTGAAACTGAAGATCTTCTATGTATTTATTATTACAGGAGGAAGGGATAATACAATACAGAATCTACCATAGCGGTACGGAATCTTGAAACTATAACATTTCAATCGCAGTGTACTTAAGGCAAACTGAAGTAGTAATATATTACACACAATGTTTTTGTATTGCAAAATCAATTCTTACTACATGCATTTAGCGCTGAAAACGAGGAGTTGAAACAACGTACTCAAAAGTTCAGTTCAATTAAGTTCATGTTTTACTTTACTCGTTTATTTAATTTCATAATACTCTAAAAGTGACGAAAAAATACTAAAGAAATTTTGCCACACTTTAATAATAACTATCACTCAATTTTCTATTTATAAAATAAAATATAATATATTGATAGTATTTATTATTATTATAAATATACGTATTAATAAAAATATTTTAACATCAACAGAACTGAAATGTATTTTCAAACAAATATAGGAAAAGACAATGTTTGTAATTTTTAGATTAATAAAAAATCAGCTCATTCATTCATAGTAAAGACAAATGTTTGGATAAATATCTTCCTTAGAGTGTATAAGTTAGTATCAGAAAAAGAGAAGAAGAAGCAACAATTATGTTCATTATATAAGTTAGGATTCTTAAATGGGTATTCTAAATCAACGGTAGGTAAAATGGGAAAAACAGGCTTTTACGAGGGCTATCCAGAAAGTAGATTACGTTTTCGTCTGTGTCCGCTAGGGGCGGGGCTAGCGCGGCCATCTTGGGGTCAGAGCGTTGCGCAGCTCAGTCGGCATCTAGCCGTGCTAGTGAGAGGTTCGTGCTGTGCTCCGTTAAGATACTGTGACGGTTTGAAATGTCTGCGTTAATTGAAAATCCCGCGAGCTGCGAGGTGCGTGCAGTAATAAGGTTTCTGACAGCAAAAAACTGTAAACCGATAGAAATCTATCGGCAGCTGTGTGAAGTGTATGGGGACAACATTATCACTGAAGGTGGAGTGCGACAGTGGGTCATAAGATTTAAAAATGGCCGAACCAATGTTCACGACGAAGATCGAAGTGGGAGACCCAGCAAAGTGACTCCCGAACTTGTCGAAAAAGTCGATGTTAAAGTCCGTGAAAATCGAAAGTTCACAATAACGGAACTTTCTTTGAGTTTTCCACAAATTTCGCGAAGTTTGTTGCATGAAATCATCAGCGAAAAGCTTGGTTACCACAAGTTTTGCGCAAGATGGATTCCAAAAATCTTGACAGAGGACCACAAAAATCAGCGAATGGCTGCAGCGTTGCACTTTTTGGACGCCTACAATAAGGATGGTGACTCTTTACTCGATCGCATCGTTACTGGTGACGAAACATGGGTGAAACACGTGAACTGTGAAACGAAATTGCAATCAATGCAGTGGGGGCACACAGGTTCTCCCCAAAAACCCAAGAAATGCATGCAAACAATGTCGGCAAGGAAGATGATGGCGACTGTTTTTTGGGACAGAAAAGGTGTGATTTTGGTGGACTTCCTGGAAAGAGGCACTACAATAAACGCTCAAAGGTATTGCCAAACTCTGCAAAACCTCAGAAGAGCAATTCAAAACAAGCGCAGAGGAATGTTGAGCTCTAAGATCTTGTTGATTCACGACAAAGCCCGGCCCCACACGGCAAATGTCACGCGTGAAGTTCTTGAATCTTTTCAGTGGGAGTTGTTTCCTCATCCGCCGTACAGTCCCGACCTGGCACCGAGCGACTTCCACCTATTCCCAGCAATGAAGAAGTGGCTGGCTATGCAGCGTTTTGATGACGACGAACAGCTGCAAGAAGAGGTAACGAAGTGGTTGAAGTCGCAGGCGGCCGAATTTTTCGACGAAGGAATTTCCAAGCTCGTACATCGCTACGATAAATGCCTTAATTTGAATGGTGACTATGTCGAAAAGTAGTATTTGTGTGTGGCTTTCATCTGTATATAATAAAATTTGTTTCCTATACTTTGTTGATTTTTTATTCCAAAACGTAATCTACTTTCTGGATAGCCCTCGTACAATATAGTAAAATTCAAAAAATTATTATAGACAATAAAGAGAGAAAAAAATTACAACTGGATAGTTATATCGTTATGGTCAAAAATATCATTCGAACCACAGAAAGTGGCTCGTAAGTACGGTTTTAGGGTAATCCTAAAATCAACCATGAATTTAGGAAAACACTTAATGGAATGCTAAAGTTAGTCCACTAGTCCAAAAGTTTTGGAAAAAAATATGTATAACAGGGTAATTAAATTTTTATTGAAAGAAAATGTTATCTCAAGAAAACAACATGGCTTCCTTAAAGGTCGATCTGCAAACACGGCAATATTTAATTTCATTGAGAAAGTAAGAAATATTGTAGATAAGAAAGAAAACTGTATAGGAATCTTTCTTGACTTGTCTAAAGCTTTCGATACAGTACAAGACAGTTTACTTTTGAACAAACTGGAGAACTGTGGAATACGTGGTAAAGCAAGGGACTGGTTTAGTTCGTACTTAAAAAATCGTAGGCAGGTCGTAGAAATAACGCATAAGAATAATAACATTGTAGAAAGATATTTATCAGATGAATTATATATAAAACATGGAATTCCACAAGGATCTATTCTAGGGCCATTGCTCTTCCTTTTATATATTAATGATTTTGAAAAAAGCATATCTTCGGCAGATGTCACCCTTTTCGCTGACGATACCACTCTGCTAGTGAGTGGAAAAAATGAAAAAATATTGGAACAGGATGCTAGGCAAACACTAAGTGAAGTATCTCTTTGGATGAAGAACAATAATCTCTTTGTTAATGTTGAAAAATCCATTGCTATAAATTTCCATAACAAGTGCAGTAAACCAATATACCCTAACCTATATCTGAACCAAAATAAAATTAACTATACAACACACTGTTTGTTTTTAGGTCTTACTATAGATCATAACCTGACATGGGAATTTCATATAGAGTCAGTTATTAATAAATTAAATAGAATATGTTATGCACTAAGGATTATTAGAAAGAAGGTAAATTTAAAATTAGTTAAAACCTTGTACCATTCGTGTTTTAACTCTATCTTGCAATATGGTATCATGTTCTGAGGAAATTCAAGTCAGATTTAATTTTTTCAAAATTCAGAAGAAAGCCATAAGAATACTTTGTGATAAGCCGAATTTTTTTTGTAGACATTTGTTTAAGGAGGTCAATATACTTCCTCTGGATAGTTTATATTTGTATCGTCTCTTTTTGTATTTGAAAGAACACTCATCGGCATTTGTAACAAATAAGGATGTACATAATCATAATACGCGAAATAAGAATGATTTTCATTTGTGTAATCACCGGTCAGCAATGTATCAAAAAAGTGTAAGTTATGGTGGTGTTAAGTTGTACAACATGTTGCCTATTGATATAAAGTATGAAGAAAATATGAAAAGGTTCAGACAAAAGTTAAAATTATTTCTATTAGAAAATTCTTGTTATACGATTGAGGAGTACGTTAATATCATGACAAGGTAATATTACTTTATTTTACTCATGTAAATTTTTGTACATATGAAGCATGTTACACTTACTTGAGGACATTCCTCGTACTTGTAAGTTCATACAAAGAAATAAATACAATACAATTAGGAAAGTGCATTCAGACATTTATGAAGATAGTTGTCATTGTTTTCATATCGCAAGATTTATTTACATTAGTATGACTAAAAGAAATATCGCAATAGGATAAAATAACATATAAGGGATTCTAAAGACAATGAATTAGCAGGTAAGTTTATCTAGTCGAAAGATCTACTGATTAATCTTATTTTAATACAACTACGAAATGAGAACTAAATTTAGATAGAGGCATTCTGAACAAACAGAATAATATTAAAAGTATCAGATATAAAAATTTAAGCAATCTATAATTTCAAATTTACTGCATGATTCCCTATAGGGAATTTTCCACATATATACAAGCACTTTGATAGAATTGGTATTCAGCTACACTGATATCAATATGGTAGATATTTATGCAGAAATGGAGTTCAAGAAGAAGAAGAAAAAAAAACTGTTTCCTTTTAT
This sequence comes from Thermobia domestica, assembly GCF_964235325.1. NCBI lineage: Eukaryota > Metazoa > Arthropoda > Insecta > Zygentoma > Lepismatidae > Thermobia > Thermobia domestica. The sequence goes on from NC_137468.1 coordinate 111,177,385, forward strand.
ACATTAAAGATAATACCGAATTAACAGAAGGCAATTCAGGTATGTGATATTCAATATATCAATTCAACTTTTCTTCTAAACGAGTGATGGCCAAATAGAAATCCGCGGGTAAGTGTGTTTGACCCAGCCCGCAAATGAAAATGAAAAATGTATGATTTGTTCCTCTTTTTAACTTCATGCGTAACAGGAACAGCGTAGCTGGCCATTATAATCCAGACCTAACTTTTAACTGTGAAAATATTTTATTTTGTCTTTTGATTACCAAGCACATGATACAAGGATGTTGGTACTGGCCTGATTTTTTTTAAAAATGCAGATTTCATATAATTACACTGTGCAACAAATTTAAACTTTTTTTTCTGTTCTTGAAATGAAATTATGTGATTTTAACTACATGACAGGTGCTGAATTAATTGGTCAAAACCAAAATGTTCCATCACGTCACGTTTTTGTTGGGCAAACCACAACACATTATGCGAAATGTACATATTTACATATAATTACTATCTAATGTAGGCTGGGAAGGCATATTATATTAACATTAAATTTTGTTGACTTACCCATTAAAATACTTTCTTTGATCGCTTACGCTTGTAGACATCTTCTGGAATCCCTCTGACGATAGACCAGCAATATTCAGCAAGATACTTTCAGTCCATTTTCCACTGTTACGCTTTTCAAATATGACAATGTTTTGATGAAACCGTACTCCGTGTTCATCACTTGCTACGCCGAAGTTTTGAGGGAAAAAGTCAAGATGCGAGTGCAAAAAGTGTAATTTTAATGATACGTTGCATCCCATGAGTTGAAAACTCCGCATCATGTCACTAATAATAGCTTCATAATTTTCAGCTTTTACATTTCCAAGAAAACCTGAACATACCGGTTTAAATGACAGCCAACGTAATTTCTCAATTTCAGAGAGTTTAGTTTCAAAGTCTTCATCCTGCACGACTGTTTTAATCTGTGGACCAACAAGTACTCATCCTTAATTTCGGGCATTTCTCGTTAAGGTGCGTGAAAGCAATACCTTCTCTATCTAGTGCTTTAACAAAAATCGTCATCAACCCAACCTTGATATGTAATGGCGGCAAAAATACATCTTGAGGGTTCATAATTGGTTTACGAGATATGTTCCTGGTACCAGGAATGAAATCTTGTCTTTGAGGCCAGTATTTAAGGACGTAGTAGTTTATTTTGTCACGGCTGCCCCACTCACATTAAAAAAAACTTAGGTATCCTTGTTGCATTCCTGTGATAATACCAATAAGTTTCAAGTTTACCTACACATGCCAATTGAATTTTTTATATTCAATGAAATCCAATATTGAGCTCATAAATTCATACGTCCTTTGTATGAGCAGCGTATGCTACAGAAGCAAAGTTATTAACATTTCCAATGTGGAGAAGCACTGCTTGAGACTTAGTTTCGAGCTGTTAATAAGTGCTACTCGGTGGGATTATGTTCATGTCCTAAAGACTGAAATAAGCCATCTACATCTTTACAATAAACAACTCCTCCGTTTTCAACAAGCTAGTCCTCAAAATGACTTTGTCGTGTTATAAACAAACTGATTTTAATATCTTGAGCTAAGAAATTCCAACCTTGAAGCCTGGAGCCCAATACTTCCGCTTTTCTTTTAGGAAGATTTAAGTCTCGTATAAGATGGTTAATCTCTTCCTGTGTGATCAAGTAAGGTGACGTTGACTGGGATGCAGTTCTACACTTTTCCCGTTGCTTGGAATGTCTGAAGTATCATCTTCTGAATCAATAGTGTAATGTTCTGGAGCTTTAGATACTGGAAGATCTTCACTGTGGGGAACTGATCGAATAGCTAACTTTAAATTAGGGTACTGAATCTGATGTTTAGAGGAAAAGTCCTTTCCATCTGTCAAGCAACAGTCAATACACGATCTATTTGTTCGCACCAAATCATACGAACAGCAAATTTCATAAAACTATGTTTTCCTTGTAGCCAGCTTCTCAAATTCCAAGAAAACATAGTACAACATATGTGCGGGACCCGAAACTTACCCTAGTCTCAACCCTACAGCTAAAGTACAGTTCATAAGCCTTTTTAATTAAAGGTGTACATTTAATCAACATTTTCTTGAAACCCAGATACACAGCACACACTTCCACAAAAATGCACAACGCGGCAAATCCGACAACTCCTAACAAAATACTACTCAAGAAATAACAATACAATCGAACCAAAAATTACTTAAATGCTAGAACATACGGCAGCAGATTTAGGCAACACAAATCTGAACTCGTTTATTACTAGATATTAATGGGATACTACCTGAAATGAAGATAAAGAGTGGGGAGAAATATGAGAAACCAGTGCTCCCTATTATAATACAGAAAAAGACTCGTATGCAGTAGGAGAAAATTGGAGGATGAGGAGAACTCCTCTTTAAACAGTGTAACTATTCCTTCTGTAAAGAAGAAAAATTGTCGCTTGGATGATTTTTAAATGAGAGTGTATTTTACGATATACTATAATTCAATTTATACAACTTGTCCCATGTGACAGTTGTTTTCCTCTGTTTTTATTCTTCCTGCACGTGGTCATACCAATCAGCCAAGAAGGACTGTTTCTACGGCAACAGCACGTTCAGCCAATTATAGTGGCTCATTTCTCTCGCTCTGCAGTGGTAAACATTCCACCCTCTCCGCACGTTGCCAGTTTGAATATAAACAAATGCACATTGTTTTAGTCGGATGTCAACTTGAGTAGTGGACCTGCTGGTAGCATTCGTTTTAGTTCTCTTTTGTGTCATTTAATTTTATAAAACTGAGATTTACTTGCAGTGAATAATTTCGTGTTTCGTGTATACGGTACTTCAGTGTTTAGTGCATTATTTATTTCTGATTCTCTCTCTCTTTTTTGTGCGTGTGTGTGTATGTCCTCTAAAATGGATGAAGTGGGAGAAAGTTCAAATCTTGTTCGTCGAAGAAGGGGGCGACGAAGAATTCACTCGCCTATAAAGAAATATTCAAAAATTGGACAGGGTGTCGCTTTACGAGGCCAAGCTCGCGAGATGGTGTGTTCACTACGTGAATACTTTGAGTGGAAAAGAAAAATGGTGGTCCTCTTATCGATGTAAATCGAGTTACAGAAAGGACAGCGGCTACCCTTAAAATCATCAGAAAAACAGTGGCGCGAATTGGGAAAGAAAAAATAAGGAAAGAGGAGGAACTTGAGGAGAAGGAAGAACAAGGAAAGGACGAGCCTGGACCAACACAGGTACTGCTTGAAACTCCAGGAAAACATCGCTGCTATGAATAGAAGGTCACAAATCTCGATTCATTCCAGCGGGATGCCCTTCGTCGCCACATTTACTCTTATTATATGCGCAAGGAGCATTTTACATTAAGCAAGCTCCAAGCCAGCCTTAAAGAAGCAAACTTGTTCCACGGAAGTAAGTTCTCACTTAGAAGCTGTTTCATAGATCTGGGGTTCGAATTTAATAAATTCTCCAAACGCACAGTGCTGATGGAAAGAAGTGACATCGTGGCTTGGCGTTGTCGGTACCTCAGAGTTATGAAGAAATGTGATTATAATAATGTGGTTTGGTTAGATGAGACATGGGTCAATGTCTCATCTAACCCATTAGATGAGACACATTAGAAAAAGGCTGGACCGATCATACTGCGCATAGTACAATGAACGCACCAATAGGGAAGGGGGGAAGAATAATTGTTCTTCATGCTGGCACATCTCGTGGTTTTGTCCCAAACTGCCTCCTCATTTTCAGATCTAAAAGAACTGGTGATTATCACGAGGAAATGAACTTCGATACATTTACAAAGTGGTTCCAAGAACCTCTTTTGGAAAACATATCCCCTAAATCCATCATCGTTATGGACAATGCCCCATACCATTGTGTTATGCTCGACAAACCTCCAACAACTCAGTCCCCGAAGTCTGAGGTCTTGGACTGGTTAAAGCGCAATACTAGTATGCAGTTAGAGCCTGACATGAAGAAGGCAGAGCTTCTAGAACTGGTGACCATATACAAGCCCAAATTCCCTTTGTACAGAATCGACGAATTAACAAGGGAAAAGGGTCACCAGGTCATAAGACTTCCCCTCTACCACGCCCACTTCAATCCTATAGAAAATATTTGGGCGCAAGTAAAAGGATACGTTGCGAGGGAAAATAAAAAATTCACAGTGGCAGAAGTGGAAAGACTTACAAAAGAAGCAATTGATAGTGTCACTGCGGAAGACTGGGCTAATGTTGTTGAACATTCGAAGAAGCTCCTAGACGAGCAATGGGATAAAGAGGTAATTCTTGAACGGTGTGTGGAGGATGTGATAATATCTGTTAATTCCAGCTCCGAAAGTGACAGTGATTCTTCACTGGGAGTATCCCCAATCACACAGTAAACGTAAGTACATTTCTTTTTCTTCTTTACTACTATATATATATATATATATATATTAATTTTTAAAATTATAGCAATACAAATGTCACGAGTTTAAAATGAAGACGTATTGTTTGCGATATGTGGTATACAAACGTAAGTTCAGTAATTATAAAAAGGTTCAGTATTGATGTTAGTAATTTAGCTACAGCTATATGGAAATCTATGTTTTCTGCAGTGAAAGTAAAAGTTTCCTATAGAAATAAAGTCAGAGGGAGGAATGGTTGGATTTACAGTACTTTAATATTGTACCAATGAAATTTACAATAATGTTTGTCTCCCTTATAAGTGCGTTTTTAAATAAGCGTTCTACATTCAGTAAATGTTGATATGGAACAAGAAATAATTCACTCGTTCTACTCGTGTAGTTTCAATACCCGACGCAAAAGCTGGCAACGCAGCGTCGAGCACCACGTGCACGCAGCGAGCTGTCACACGGGACAAGTAGTATCTATTGCACTGTACATATACAACAATTTTTATTTTAAGCACATTTTTGCCCTCCCCGCTGGTCTACTGGGTAGCTCGCGCGCCTTGGGTGCATGGGATCTCGGGTTCGATTCCCGGTAGAAGAGCACTGAACGACACGATGACTCGGATTCTACCTTAAACTGTAGGATCACGTCTCATATAGCCTCGCTGCTGAAAAACTACACTAAATTTCAATTCCTAAACCAATCATTAATCATATTTCATCACCACCCGTAAATATATGGTATATCACAGTACAAAATTTCAAACTTTTCAATTTTTCACAAACTTGGTATCTGATACATAAAAAGTAATTACAAATTCGATTTTCTCATGCAAAAATACATTAGAAAAACATATTTTCATGTCAAGGACAGATTTCGTGTTGCACAGTGTTATTTTCAAATGTTCATAGCACAGGTTCTAATTGACCTACACACACAAACCAATGAGAAGATTCAGAAAATGCATGACTTACACACATCCAGCGAATCGTCGTCTCAAAGGAGGCGAATGGAAAATGGAAGTTCGCCTCAAAGACTTTGGTTGGTTGATTTGGATTTTAGTGTCTTATTCATCACAAAGCCATATGAGCGTGGATCTACAACTTCATGTGAATCCGAACCTCATGAGCTCCCACTGGGAAAAACGAATTTAGGTCTCTAATATAGCCATACGTTACCCATATAGCCACGAGGGACTTCGGTTCTTATTTTGTTCTTGTTCGCAGTCCACATTGTTCTAAACCAATAACCCCGAAGAGACTTCAGAAATCTTACAGTCGAAATTGTCAGTAAAAGGGTAAACTAAATGAATATAATAATAATAATAATAATAATAATAATAATAATAATAATAATAATAATAATAATAATAATAATAATAATAATAATAATTATATTATTATTATTATTATTATTATTATTATTATTATTATTATTATTATTGTAACAACTTTCTTAGGTTAGCTCTACAAGCAATTTCAGTTAACCATTCTGTAGCTGAAAAACATGTTTATAAAATTTCATTCACTCACGACGAAAGCTGAAAAAACTTCTCGTTACCTTGATATAAAGCTTCATGACTTGAGTTCAACGTCCCTTTCAGCAGCGAGATTATGTGAGACGGGACCTACTATAACTTGCAATCCGAACCACATGAGCTCCCGCCGCGAATCGAACCCGGGTCTCCTACGCCAAAGGCACGTACGCTAACTGCTTAGCCACGAAAAAACTCTCTTCATGACTTAGGTTCATGAAAAATTATCACAAAATTTATATTAAACCATCGTTTCCGTAATATCGTTTTCCTATTACTTCTTCTCGTAACAATGAAAATGCAGATTGAGAACTCTCAACTTACCGCTGAAGATACTGGAAACGTGGAGTTGAAACGATGGTGCACAAAAGTTCAAGTAGTTCAGATTTTATTTTACTCGTCGATTTAACCTTGTAATAGGACACCACAGCTTCTAAAATTGGCGAAAGATCAACTTCATTTTCTGTCCAACGTATTTCAATAAAAAGACAGCGAAGAACTTTAAGCGTGTTTTTGTCATCGCCATCACCCAAGTTTTCTGTATTAAAAAAAAAGCAACAATTAATTTGTTTGGAACTAAAAGTAATCTTTAATTTAATGAATAAAGTAACTGAAAAAATATTCAGCAGGACACACAATAGAACAATACATGAAACAGTACTAATATATAAGAACTAACGAAAGAAATACAACATTAAACACAACAAAAGATTATATATATATATATTAGCAGAATAGTAACTTAGCTGCGAATGTGACAGAAGACATCATATTTCTGGATTCGACTGGGTAAGGGTAAAAACAGATTACGAAATTAAGAGAAAAATGTAACTATTAAAGTGCTTTCAAAACTAGAAACAAATTGACAGCTCAAAAACACGTGCCGATTTGTTTTGAAGCAGGGAATCTACGTCACATAGTTATTGCGGTCACTCAGCGAGGGTCGAATCATAAGCGTCCTTTTAGCAACAGTGGGTGGAGGGTTTCCCTGACAACAGACCTTAACATTCCAATGTTGTCGCTACTAAACACGTTTTCAGAAGGAAAAGCTATTTTAGTCTTTCGTCTCCTTGTGCGTGGAAGTGATTTAAAAACACACACACAGCCACAGGACAGTTCCAGCTGATGACTCACCGGGATGCGCACGATGTGGCAGCAGCGTACCACGTGCTTCTCCAAACATCAATTTGTTTCTGGTTTTGAAAACGCTCCAGTTTATCGTTTTGTGTAGAATATGTGGTGGAGAGCTCTTGGGAGTTCAAAATCCGAGTTTCATAAGCAAAAAATACTACTAAGAGGATCGCAGTGTTGAGTACATATCAATATTACAAGCCACTTGATCATGACCCGTTTTGAATTTCCACACTGGACACAGAGGCGGATATATAATATAATCACAAAGTTACATGCGTTACCAATTATACGAATATATATATATATATATATATATATATATATATATATATCTGTGGCTTGGGTCTAAAAGGACCAATGTCACTTTTTGGCGAAAATAAGATTTTCAGTAATTTGAATGTCTCTATATGTGTATTTTCTTGTGTAAGAAGGGCAACCGTCAACATGAAATAGTTTTTTAGGAATAATGTAGGAATGATTTTCACTGAAGTCCATCAAACGACGGCTGTCTCTGACTCAAGATTTTTCTTTCTGTCCTTTAAGAAATGTGACTGTGCTTTGGAAATAAATGAATGTGGCACAAGCTTTTCAAGCTTTCGTATCAAAATTGTCACATACTCGTCCAGTGTGACAGTACTTTTCACCAATTCTGTTCTGTACGTTGATACCCACTGGTAATATGTTACTTCCTCCCCAGGATCAAAATCCTCGAATTTTGCAATCAGAAGCTGCCTCAAATTTTCGCTGGAGGGACACTCGGAACAATGCCTCAGCATGCAATCCCGACTGTACACAGAACAAACCAGATGACGGATCAAATCTTGATATGTCTCTTCTATATGACATGCATGCAGTAAGAGAATGACGTTTTGATGTATTGTACACACGCACACGGAATGTGTCCCAGCAGAACCTGCTAATACACACCACTTAAAATTTAGAAAATCCAATTTTAATGTTGGGATGTTGATGTTTAAATGAGGAGTATAATTCTTTTAAATTCCCAAGTAATAATCGCTTCTCAATGTGTACATTTTTTGAAATACTCACTGTTTTTCCAGGTAGAATTTCGGAATATTCATCATCAACGTAGAAATTCTTTACTATTTGAATTGTATCTTCACTCAGCTGTTTTTTCCTTTCTCAATTCAGGAATAGCTAAAATTTCTTTATTCTTCAGAACTTCCCTTGCTTGCCGGACAGCACATTCACTCACATTAAATTCATCGACAATCTGTTTCCTGCTCCAAGATGAGGGCACTAAAGTTAACAGTTGTACTTTTTCTCTTCTAGTGATTTTACCTTGGAGTTTGGCCTTTATTAAATCAAGAAGTTTATCCATATCATGAGCCTTTTGTTTCACATCTTTTGAAATTTTACAAGACAAATCTTGTTTAGAGACAAGCTCTTTTCCCACAACTTTACTTATTTTACTTTTCAGAGCAGAACTTCCTGAGTCAAGCTTTCTTTTAGCATATATATGCAGGCTTGCTGTGTGACGGAATGGCATGGAATTTTAGAAGTGACTCCCCTAATGCTGTAAGTGAAACATTAAGATGCTCTACAGTTTCGTTTTTTGCGACAGATTCTTCTAAAACAGATACATCGTGTTCACTAAATCACCCACGTCTTTGCATTCAAAGGAAATCCCAAGTTTGTTTCTGCAATTATCGCATATCTTTTGTCCAGGAATAGCCTTTACAGAGTCAATGTTTTTATTAATTTCATTAGCAAAATTAACATTTACTTTTCGCAAAGCCTTAGTGATTGGTTTTTTGTGGCAATTAAATGGATCAAAACAACTTGTCTGATAATGTTATACTTCTTCAAGTAATATGTTTTATGATGTTCACAAACACTAGTTAACAAATCAGAACTGATTCCACTCTTTTGGGATAACAATTCTTTATTGGATGCACTGATAATAGAATGCAATTTGACCACCTATGTATAGCTGTTTTTGTGGCATTCACTTTTAGATCCCTTTCCTACACTGTACTGTTCTAATTCACTTCGCGACATCGTTGTAGGCCAAATTATCACTTGACAGGATGAACAACACTATCTTGCAACAACCCCAATAAGTATTCAGTCTTAAGCACTCAACACGACATAAACATCTGCACAGAAACACAGCTGAAACCGAAATGAACAAGTTACTGTACGGCCACAATGTAGAATCAGGCAAGATTAGACATGTTCCTACTCGCATTGCTCAGACAAGATTTTTCACGTCAGCTTGGTAGTTCAAGACACAACTTGCATGGTCGCGTTAACTAAACGATTTTCAATCCGTAACTAGTCCTGCATTAGATTTGATAGTTTATTATGCATCGTGTATATTCACATCTAAAAGTTCTGAGGTGAAGAAATGAAATTTACTCCCCTCCCACAGTTGAAAATTCGGTCAATCTCACTTCGTCCCAAATACTGAAAGCTACACAATAACTCTAAAAATAACAGTGAGTTTAGAACTTCAGATGGAAAAAGTATTTTATTCGGGTGCTCATGAAACGAACATTTGTCCTTGTGTATAGGATGTCTCAAAAGTCCTCTGACATAGGGTAACTCGGTTATTACCAGAGTTACAACAAAATGTAAGAGGGAAAATCGTCTCCAAATATGATGTTTTCAATCTAAAGTGAAGGAATTTTTTAAATCGAACTAGCCGTTTGGGCTGTACACTCTTTATGTACTCATGTACTCAATGAAAACGCAACATTGCCATTTACCTGGACCCACAACATAAGTGAATGAAGTTACTGTCTTTTACGCTAACGTATCGATGGCCAGCCCCCATTTAAAACATGACCCCTATTCACCATACTTTTACAAAATTGACCCACCTCCCCCAGCCCCTCTATTAATGGCAACGTTGCATTTTCGTTTAACGTTGGGCGCATAAAGAGCGCACAGCTCAAACGGCTGGTCCGATTTAAAAAAATCCTTCACTTTAGATTGAAAACATTATATTTTGAAACTGTTTTTCCTCTTACATTTTGTTGTAACTATGATAATAAAAGTTACCCTATGTTAGGGGACTTTTGACATACCCTGACTTCTAACAACTACGAACGTAAGATCTTTGACACTATAGATACATATATCAACAAATATATTAAATAAATGTATACTCTTCAAGTCATACAAAACTTTGCATTATGACTAAAAGCTTGACTTAGTTTGTGCGGTTAGGTTAAGTTTGGTTGGCAGGACTTTTATCTGGCACTGGCTTCCCCTTGACTGTTACATAACCTTCATTTCTACTTTATTTGAAAGATAATGGACTGTAGATTTGTAAAATTAATTCAATTTTAACATTAAATTCACTTTGATTATATTAACAGTTTGGCATACAGAAAAAAAAAATATATATAGAATTTCGAGAATGAATGTTTCTAGCCTGGTTATCCCGCTTCTCTGAAACCCCACACATTTCAACACAAACAACACGTATACTTAGTGATTACTTGAGACCTGTGTGAGTGAATCGAGCAATAATGTGCCAATACCTTGCTTGCATCAATGGCAATAACACTTTACAGATGACACGAAAAGCTGGCGCGTTGGCCTTGAAGGGTTAAACGAGAATTACTAACCGAAACATTCAAAAAACCACTAATTTCATTTTACGGTCTCTTAGAACATACCTTAAGGTTCAATTTAAAAAAAAAAGAGCGGCAAGGTAATTGGTCCGCCTCACAGCGATAATGCGCATTATGTAAAATTACAAATTTACACAAAAAATAACTATTTTGAAGTGAAAGGGTGCATTTTTCACCCTTAATGTACAGCAATCTTGATGGTATTTTTTAAATTAGCTCTACAGACTTACATAAACCTCAGGTAGAACTTTTCAAGTGATACATTGCTTAGATACTGAAATATGAATTTTTGTATTAAGCTCTACGAAATATTAGATGGCCTCGAGAACGACTGGGATGCCTGAAATTCTGAAACTTTGGTCTTGTATTTCTCACAAACTATTAGGATTTCGGAAGAAAAATTTTACAGGTCTTCATACCTTAGTAGTGTTAACAAGTACACGAAGTTTCATTAAAATCTGAATTGGTGGGTGACATGGCCTGGGTGATTTGACGTGGAATGAGTCAGCAGTTCTTCCCCTTTCCGAAACAGGACTTCTTTTTATTATTATTATTTAACAGCTCACTTAGGAGAGAGCCAGAAACGAACAATAATCTTGCTTTTTTTTTTTTTTTTATTTTTTTCGTTAATTTTAAAATATTTTAAACCAAGCGTCTGGCTGGTGATCGTTGGCTGTGACTACTATATAAGAGCAGTAGAATCATAGGTGAGGGAGGATTCCAGCTCGACCGTCTAAACAGGTACATGGTTAGGGTTCTGTCCAAGAGGGGACGGATTTTTTTTCTGGAATTCTTATTATTTCTCGATCGAAGACGCGGCTGGAGAGTGACACGGTGCAGCAAGATGATGGCTGTATCGTCGGGATGCATCAAGTATAGTTGTGACATATATTTAGACCACGACTCTCTTAAGAGGAGGAGAATCTGGGGGGCTACGGAGACTGTTGGTCTGTAAACTGTACCACACAGCAAGAGGGTTGTGTGAAGGGGGATGCGAATCAAGTCGCTGAACGATTTTTTTAAGTAGTTTTCGGTCACGCCACTCCTTTAGAGGAAGGAGAGGCTAGGGGTTCGAATCCCGATTGACGCTTCACGAAGGAGGCGAAATTAGACTAATCTGATGCTTTAGTTAAAATCGTGATTCTTTAGTATTCTTCCGACAATTTTGGAGGATATGCGCGATAAATGGTTCTCTCCTATAAAGGGCTGGATTCATTACTTCCCGATAAATGATCCGAGACATTTTTTTTCTCTTAGTATGAATAAAGATTTACTATATGTTAATCATTGGGCATTTTCCTTTTATCTTCCCATAAATGTTATTAGAACTTTTTTTGTTAGCTTTTTTTTTTTTGTGTGTGTGTGTGTGTGTGTGTTTTGAAGCTTTGTTTAAACCCGATGCATCTAGACCAATCTGGGTACGTTGCTTAGAGAGAGATACGAGGGTGGGCTGATAAGTTCTCGGCCCGACCCAGAAGGACTTGAGCTGCAGGCATGAAAGTGTGAGACTATTCAACATAGTCCCCTCGAAGGTCAACACACTTGGCACTTCAATGCTGCAACTTCTCAAACTCCTCCTCCCCCCCCCCAAAAAAAAAATAATCTCAAGGTCTGCAGAAAACTTCCGCAGCTGTTATCACATCTTCATCACTGTGAAATTTCTGTCCTTTCAGTGGGGTTTTGAGTTTTGAAAACAGATAATAATCAGAAGGGGCAAGGTCTGGCGAGTAAGGTGGGTGGTCAATGCACTGAAACCCTACGTCCCTCAGAAAATCCATTATTCTGCCAGCCTTGTGGAAGGGAGCATTGTCCTGCAAGAACAAGACACCTCGTGTCAACTTTCCCCGGCGCTCTTCTTTAATAGCGTCCGTCCTTTACCTTAGCCAGCAGACTGTAGTAATACTCTGCAGTTATGGTTTGGCTCTTTGGAAGGTAGTCTGAGAGCAAAACACCATCCTTATCCCAGAATATTGAGGCAAGCACCTTCCCTGCGAACTTTTGTGCTTTGAATTTTTTGGGCCTTGGAGATCCTAAGTGGCGCCACTCGCATGACTGCTGTTTGGTTTCCGGATCAAAGTAATGCAACCACGTCTCATCCTGGGTAACAAGCCGATTCAAAAAATCGTCCTTGGAGTTCGCAAAATGCCGTAAAATCACCTGCGATGATCTCACACGTTCGCGTTTCTGATCCGCGTTCAAACATTTCGGAATCCATTTCGCAGAAAGCTTGCGCATGTCCAACTGATCATGGATTATTGACCCAACACATTCTTTGGATATGTGCACTTTGTCAGCTATCTTCTGAAGCGAAATCCGTCTGTTGCTCAAAATCGGGTCATGAATCTGGTCCACTTTTTCCGGAGTTGACACTGACACTGGCCTGTCACACCTGTCACCATCTTCTGTTCAAAATTCACCACGCTTGAACTTCGCACACCTTTTCTTCACAGTGGAGAATGAAGGGCACTGTCTACCCAATGTGTCTAGCCTGCAACCATGGATTTCCTTGGGCGACTTCTGTTGCAGGAGGGAACTTCATTACACCTCGCAACTCGTCTTTGGTGAATTTGACATCTGGCTCCGCCATGGTTCATTCAATTACCTGTAAAATAAAAACCGTTCATGGTAGAATCGTGAAATTTGGTACTTAAACATATAAAAGATCAGCATTCACATGACATCAATTACAGGTCGTACAGCACGACAGTGTCATCAAAAGCTTCAAGAGGCGTGTGGGGAATCGGTATTGCCGTACAGAACAGTGGCACGGTGGGTAAAAGCCTTCAACGAAGGTCGGCAAACTGTGGCAGACATGCATCGGGTAGTCGTCCTTGCGTCTCTGAAGAAGAAGTGCAAGCTGTTGCCGCGTTAGTGGACAGTGATCGACGCCTGACGATTCGTGAGCTCGCCCACGAAACCGGATTAGCGCATACGACTGTGCTTCGCATCCTGAAGGAACGCCTGGCATGCGCAAAATTGCTTCACGATGGGTTCTGCATGAGTTGACGGAAATGCAGAAATGGATGCGTTACGACGCTGCTCAGACGCACTTGGAGCACTATGAGCGCGAAGGCGAGGCTTTCTTACGCCGTATCGTAACACTGGATGAGACATGGGCCAGATCTTACGAGCCAACACTGAAACTCCAATGCAACGAATGGCGTCATTATGGGTCGTCGCGAAAGTCGAAAGTGCGTCAGAGCCTCAGTGTGGTGAAAGTCATGGTGATTCTCGTGTACGACTGTGATGGTGTTATCCTAACGCATTACGATCTCCAGGGCAGACCGTCAATGCCCAGTATTACTGTTCGTTTTTGGAGAATCACCTGCGACCAGCTTTGCGAAAGAAGCGGCGACACTTTCTGTGCAACCTACCCATCATTTTGCACGACAATGCGCGGGCGCATACAGCGCAAGCTGTGGCTGCTCTGTTCGGTCGACGTGATTGGGAAGTACTGTACCATCCACCATACTCCCCGGACTTAAGTCCTTGTGACTTTGATTTGATTCCGAAGATGAAGGAATTACTTCCTGGCATTCGCTTCAGAACTGTTCCAGAGATTCGACAGGCAGTAGATCGCTCCATTCGCACCATCAACAGAACGGGCTCTGCTAACGGTATACTACGCCTTCCACATCGCTGGTAACGGGTTTTTCACAACGCTGGTGACTACTTTGAAGGACAGTAACAGGTGCAAACATGTAACTCTTTTGTATCGGTTGTGAATAAATAGTTGCCACTATTTAAGTTCCAACTCTCGGACAATGAGTTTCATTTAGAAATATTTAATACAAGGTACAGGTTCTAAAATCTTGCTTTTCTCTCTAGAATGGAAGTACATAGAACAAAGACAGTTGTTTTAAAAGACGTGGGAATCCAATAGTAGTATACAGATGGTAGTATCGGAAGTGAATTGGAAGTCCCTGGCATCGGCTAACGTTAACGTTAAGGTTTTATGTGTTAAAGATGCTAAAGTTCGTGTTAGAAAAAACAAATTGTAATTTAATGATAATTTTTATTAGTAACACAATTTACGTATTAACATGCTTTATCGATCTGTTAATTTTGGCCTGCTATATTATTAACTGCCAATATCTATCTAGTAGACAAAACACATTTACGTATCTCTTTCAAGCTTTAAATTACACATAGTTTCATTGGATCGAGCAACGACCTTTACAAATATGTGTGTCCTATCCTTTTGAACTGACTATGTGTTACATTACATTATTTCCAGCATCTTTTAAAAACAAATTTTATGTAATAAAAAAGCATACTTACTTGCTACATATCCTAATACTTTCTGTAAAACTTCTTTATTGAAACGGCGAATCATACAGCACGTGAGATAACATATCATCATATTTTGACTTCCACTATTGGTCACATCATTCGCAGAAACGTAATCCTTTGACATTCTCTTCTTCGACTTCGCTGACGATATTTGTAAATATGGGAATCCACTTAGAAAGTAGCGACTGAATTCATCGTAATATGAATTCTTGAACCAAGGAATCTGAAATTAGCATAGAATTATATAATTGAAAAATACTTCATCTCAAGACTGTAATTCTACTAGTAATAAACTGCCCAATAACTTCGATTACAGATAAATGTCATTCCCTTCACTTCTTGGATTACTACATTAACTATGAAAAATTGAGAGAACAGTTTAACTTTGATATCACCAATAACAAGGAAAGTCCTACTTAAGTACAAGAATTACTTTGTAGATCAGAATTCTATGAAGTCAAACCTGGGTTTTCGTTAAGATCATAGAGTCAAGTAATGTAAATGTGGCCGAAACTTAGACGGTAGTCAATGGAGACAACGAGCGTCGTGAAGATAAATGGAAAGCTACCTGAAGAATGTGGCAGTGCACTTTACAGTAACAACAGGAATAAGATTAACGATATGCTGAACAGTCATTTCCCAACCTAAAATCGTAACCTGGTTGGCTTAAGTTCTTCGGATTTCCCTAAAACAAAGTTTAATTTTAGTTTGAGAAGTATCGCAATATCCTAAGCTTAGTCATCAGTTGATACTCCTGTCAATTCCTTTCCTTTTATTGTTTCTAATAAAACTCACCAGATTGTATTCAAAAGACTGGAATCAATTACGTAAAAGCGAAGAAATACACGTCAAATATTGATCACTTTATCACACTAGTATATATTACTCATTATAGTTTTGGAAGCGTGTCTAGCGATGACACATTGCTAAAACCATTATACCAGTTCTTCTAATGTAATTATTGTTTTCGTCAGTGTATGTCTGATTTATTTGTACATGAGGATCACACTGTGTGCAAATTTCTAACAATTTTTTAGATGTTGCATAATTTCAGTGCTCTAATAATTCGGCCATCAATCTTCTTTGATAGTTGATATACACTTTCTAACTTTTTTTCGTGTTTCTTTTGTTTTTATTGTCTTCTACAATATATTTTGTTTGCCATAGTTTAATATCTCGTGATTATACCCCGTATACTAAAGGAGACTGTGATGGAAGTGAACGATGATGCAAGAGAGAGCTCTTTCGTGGCTAAGCGGTTAGCGTTCTTTGCTGTGGGAGACCCGAGTTTGATTCCCGGCGGGAGCTCATGTGGTTCGGATTCCATGTTAATAAGTAGATCCCGTCTTATACAGCCTCGCTGCTGAACGGGTCGTTAAATTCAAGATCATCATCATCATCACGATGATGCAAGAATTGGTGAAATAACATGATAATAACTGAAGAATCTTGATAAAACCTACAGACAACGGTGACCACAACACACATGTCGTAAGATCAAACTAGGGAACCTCACACCGGAGATCGAGCACTCAACCACTGAGCTTCAGTTCTCCGTAATGGATTAGTAATAGCAACACTTACTAAGGTACTTATCTTGGCGTCAGACTCAAACCAACACATATACTCCCACAGAAGTTGAATTATCTCAAGAACACAACGAAGAACCTCTGCGGCTTCTTGTGATAAAGGCCCTGAAATATAAAGTTACGAAATCTATTTCATTTGAAATAAACTCATATTATTTATTATTTGCATGTGTGTTGAAACATGAATTACAAAGACATATTTCAAGTTTCGACTAAAATAAGTATAAGATATTTTATCTAAAATTCACTGAAAATATATGTGAATGTAAAGATTTACTACGTAAGAAGGAGAGACAATATGAAATGTAACACTATGTGAAGCTAAATAAAATGTAAACACGTTTATTTTTTAAAGATCTTTTATAAAATCTGTATTATTTTTCTAATTTAAAAAGTGCATTCCAGTTACAAACTACTTTTACATGTCTTGTCTAAAAAAAATCTTGTTTTATAAAACTCCGAACATTTCGTATTGGCATAAAAAAAAAAAAAAAAAAACAACATAAAAATTTGTTTCAAAGAATGACTAAAGAGAGGGAGATTGAAACTTTATTTGAAATTATGGAAACGAAACTGTTTCGTTAATGCGATACGTACGAAACGTTAGAAAGATGCGTATATGTTTCAGGAAACCTCAAACTTTTCGTTTCAGAGCCAGAAATTACGTTTATATTATCGTGTTTTTTTTTTTTTTTTTTTTTTTTTTTTGCGAAATTCGGCACTACTTGCGATAAATGCGAATAAAAACGAAAAACGGAAGTCTTTTTAATTATTGCTACTTATAACTAAAAAGCGTATTTCCAATATTATTTAACTTAAAAATGCTGCATTTACGAAAAAGCTCTGCGAGTTATTTGATCCAGAAACTGTTTCACTTCATAGAAAGTGTTAAGGTATACATAAACAAAACTGAACTGTTGTTTAAATCCTTGACTGTGTTTTGTGGTGAAAATGTTCATGATCTGTTGGTTGCTTACCGTGAGTTTAAAAGTAAGGTTAATGAAGATCTCAACTGTGAGGATAAGGAAGTTAACATTGTATTATTGTTAAACAGTTTAAAAGTTAACCACAGGTTTTTTGCTGTCAGCTCGTTACGTTTAATATGCTTGCCAGTCTGGAGTGTTGATTCCAAGAGATTCTTTTCCAAGTATAATATGATTATTACTGACAAGAGAACAAACTTTAAAAAAAAGGTAATGTCTTGCTGCATGTTATCTTTTAACTAAGGATGTGGTTAGAGGAAGTGTTTAAATTTTTGCATTAATTTCTATATTTCAGTGAATACATTAGCTAGAATGTGCACCTAATCAAGGTATATCTTCATTTTTGTATTAGATATACACCTTACTACCAAAAATATACTGTTTACAAGTTCCATAATAATAATAAAAATAAAAAAAGGAAGAAAGAAAGAAAAAGAAAAGAAAAATGCTACACATAAAAGAATAAATGCGACATAAATGTGAAAATTGTGGTAATTAATGCTACAAAATATCAAAATTGTTGCGAAAAAGTTTCGTCTCTAACTATTAAATATCTTTCGCAAATTGCTGCATCATTTTTAATGTTAGATCAGTTTTAAAACAAGGACAAACTATATTTTTTAAACGTATGAAACGAACCATCACAATTTAAGTACTACATATATATAATTATTAATGGAGAATAATGAAATACGTACATACAAATGTATAACAATTAATAAATATTGCATTCTACACACAAAGTAGGAAGTACAGTTTGTACACGTATCCAATATTTAAGGATAAAGGGTCGATTAAATTAAGCCTGCTATCTACTGAGTACTGACCCAATGCATACGTTGATAAGCAACTTTATCAGGTATTTTCGTCAACTCATAAGCACTTCCAAAATAATCCTCTTTGCGAATTAAAATACATCACAATGAAAACACAGCGCTCAAACATGAGTAACCGTATTCCAAAATCCTTTCCTTTATTTGATACGCTACCCACACTTAATGCAGGACAGGAAACTACGATAAAATGGAAACTAGTGATAGCGAAATAAGGTTGTATTACATGTTCGTCGAAAATTATTTTTCCACTGGATTTTTCATCCAACTGCATTTTGTGGATGATTCACTAATATGACATTGCACAACACAAGCAAAAGCAAAATATAATGCGCACAACTATAGAATATAGAATAAGTTTCAACTATAGAATAAGTTGCTTATACATCGTTAGTGAAAAACACATACGTACGTACGTTTGTTTGTTTCCTAACTACTTTACCTACCTACCTACCTTTCTTTCTCTACCTCGAGTGAAAGTCTAGGCTCCTGTATGCTTACGCTGGAGGTAATAAAGGAAAAATATGAAACCGGATTTAAAAAAAAAAAAAATAAATAAATAAAAACCTTTTATTCTGCAACTAAGAAATAAAGCTGTAGAAAGGTTATTTATTTCTAATGTACAAGAGTAGTAATGTTCTGCCCGGAAGCAATTCATTTTCCCAGTGGCATCTATTTCTTTCTCTCCTTCCTTTTTTTTTTTTTTTTTTTCATTTATTTTTATTTTCCATGAATCTGTCACTTCTAGACCTCTGTGTGAAAAAGAAACGCAAAAGTAATTTTATTCTTTAGGTTCTACACGTCCACAAAACGAATAACAATGGTAAAACAAGAGTTCTGTTAATCATTGGAACATAGTATAAACGTAACTACTCTATTCCTAAGTTGACTGCTCCATCTAGGGAAATCACACTCTCTTTTAGTGTTGTTGGCTGAAGACTACTGTTAAGCATATTGTTACCGATGTTCTCCTTTCATATCGTTAAGTAACTGTGATCAATTCTGTTTCTTTCATGCAATACACAAAACTGTAATGCAATCACTAGATACCCTGAAAACAAATTAAAAATTATACCTACTTCGCAAATTGGACATAATTGTCACTCTGTTTTTTAAGTATTCAAATAAAATATTTCAGGTACAGAATCCATGGATTAAAATAAGAAAGAATCATATGTGAACATATGATAGAAAATGGTTTTCTTTTTGTCGTTGGATGATCTTGGAATTATAAATCAAACTTTACCACTGTGACTTTCTTTTGTAATTCAAGTTTTCTTGCGATTTCTTAGACATATTTTTCTTTATGAGAAAACATATATTCATAAATATTATTATATTGTTACTACACAATATATAACAATCCAGTTCGTTGTCTCATCGTATTAGTGAAAGTAATGCTACGTAAATATTCAGCAACATTCAAATATTTAAGTATTATATGTCTGCTTATATGAAAATGAAAATTATTTCTAATATTAATTGCAATATTGTACATAAAAAAAAAGTTGATTATTTTTAATTTCCTATCCCTCTGCCATTTTCTTCTAAGAGAAGAGAAAACGAACACACCGAAGTGCTAGACTTGTTTCTTTTTTATTTCCGCGTACGATCACTTTTTTATTAGCACACGAAAGGAACCGTTTCCAAAGATATGTCCGTGTAACCCTTGTCTTGTATAAGGATTCTGTGTCTGCAATATTGACCAATATATCTGGAATATTCTGTATAATAAAGAATTACCTGAGTCTGAATTCCTGTCAGAAGGTCGTACTTCAAGCCAAGTTTTAAACAATAACGGCATCAAAAGTTTAATGTAATTTTTAATGGAAGCTTCGTTAGTCAGATGATTAACACTTTCTTGCTTCTCTTGCACGTTACATAGGTTAGAGAAAATGTCTAAGGAGTTCTTATCAGAATAATTGTCCACATATAGAGCAACATACAATTTTTTGTCTTTGGACCATTTCAGCGTCCGGACATCTTTCACATTTTGTTTCTTTTCTTCTTTACTTGTTACCATTGTCTCGAGAAGTTTGTATAAACGATTCAACACTTGCATTCTCCACTTAACACTTGTATATTTACTATTTAAGTTCATTGTAAGTACACGATCAGGATTGGTATCTTTTTGCCTTGATATTTGTTCAAGAAAATTTAGTAGAATTTCGCTGGGATTTTCCGTTATAAGAGATGGTACGTGCTCCAACAGGATGTCCATTAAAAGTAAAGAATCTTCTTGAATGTTCGTCTCAATGTGTGTCATTGCGCACGTTAAATAGGCCGATAAGAATCCAAAAAACGGAGTAACGTGTTGAATTGGCACCTGTAACAATTATATTCAAAATATTAAAACTTCAAACTCAAACGCTTGAATATATGTATCATATTACAATAAGGTACTTATACAGTCACGTTCAAAACTGTATTCATTGTTTAATTTATAACAAAATTTAATCCTAGCTTCGGTAAGTCTTAATAAAATTTTGATAGATATTCACAAAAATTACTATCCTGAAGTCTATGAAAATAAATGCAAATGCTAGTAAGACAACACGCATATAGGTATGACTAAGCGTATAACACCAGATTCAAGCAACACAAGAAATATTCTAAAGAGAGTACTGCAACTCTTTCTGGGTACACTATATGCCTGTGACGAACGAACAAACATCTGTTAACTTGGGTTTGACAAGAAATTTTTTACTTCTATTATTTATTCCTTTTTAACCTTATTTTTACCAATTCATGTTTTTTTTTTTCATGTTTAAATCTACTGTTTCGAATTGCTAAGCGAATGCGATCTTAGAGAAATATTTTGGTCTGCGATGAGTACTAAGCTTTTTACTTATATTTCCTTCCAAATATAATCACAGCCCGCAATATACAATGATAAATGATGAAATACATACATACAAATGTGTAACAATTAATAAATATTGCATTATAAGCACAAAATAGGAAGCGCAGTTTATAGACGTATCCCATATTTAAATATCAAGGGTCCGGTGTAATTAGTCGGGCTATCCACTGAGCAATGCATACGCTGACGTGCAACTTTATCAGCAATTTTCGTAAACTCATAAGCACATCCAAAGTAAATCTATTTGCGAATATATTACAATGAAAACATAGAAGCTTAAATACGAATAACTGCATTCCAAAATCCTTTCATTTGTGAGATAAGCTACCTTCATTTACTGCAGGTTAAACAATTTTGATAAAATCAAAACTACTGGCAATGAAAAAAGAAAAAGATTGTAGTTATGCGCGTGTCAAAAACGAAATTACCACTGCATCGTTGATCCAATGTATCTTGTGAACAATTGACCAATATGATTCTATACAAGTAAAAAGTAACAGCTAATGCGCACAACTGCAGAATTTAAATTTGATATATACCGTTAGATGAAAGAAAGATAAGTTTGTAAGTTTGACGTTGCCCAATTAAGATATTGGGAAAAAAATCTAAAATAGTCTTAAAATTTTTATTTTAAAATCTCTTCCTTAGCAAATCAAAATTCGCTGACTCTTAGCTAAATTCCATAACTTTCCAGGTTTTCTCAAATTTCCTGACACTTCCTGGTTTTCCAGATTTGCCACCACCCTGATCCCAGCTTATTTCAAAGTAATGAATATTTCAAAGATGAATCTTAGAATTAATATACGTCGTTTTTCAGAATTTTATAAAGTATCATTTAATAAAGCAGTCATTGTTTCCAAAGCTCTGTTTATCGTTAAGCAGTTAGCTGTCAAATCGTGTAACTTAATTATCAAGACTTCTTTCTTGACAACGAGGAACATCTCGACATTATGTATTTGCCCAGGATTTCTTAGTTCGATCCCCAGACACGAGATTTTGTGGTTAATAACATTACTTCATTTTAGTTTAATGTCCTATTACTATGCACCGAGGCCAAGAGAGACAGTAATGATGAGATGGACAATACTGGTGGAATAACGAAAGTGAGAGGAAACGGGAGAACCTTGAGAAAACCAACGCACACGGAGTTAATTTGCATTGAAGCCCTCATGCCAGGAGGTGGGATCGCACCACGGATGCGCCTTAAGTGAGTGCTCTACCACTGGGCCACTGCAGCCCCAGTGGGCAACATCATGTCCGCAGGTTTTCTTCGGGATCTCCCGTTTCCTCCCACAATCTCATTCCATCACCTATTTTATAATTCACTTTTATTAATTCGCCTCCTTTAGCTTACACGGCATAAACGTGAGACGTAAATTTTGGAATTTAATTTCGCTAATACTAATAAATAAATATTAGAAAATTATGTAGATAAACTGAAATTATTCTTTTGATTTATGTTATAGACTTATTTTTATAAAAGAGAAAATGTGGAAGAAAATTGATACACACTATTTATTGTTAAATGTTACAACCAATACTCTCTTTCATAACAAGTAACCATTGAAAATTTTATACACACATTAAATTTTTATAACTTTTTAAAACAAATATACATATCGATTTACGATGAATATATCTGATCCTCTTTTCAAATAACATTTGCATAATCATGCAGTATTGTCGTATGAAACTTATTCTATTTACCTGGCTTAAAACGATTTCTACTATCTTCAGAGCCCCTTTTCGTATCTCAGAATCTTTATCAATAATTAATTCTCCCACTCCTTCAATTACAGCACTCAGATTTGATACAAGTGCCTCTGGTTGTTGTTTAGCAATCTCTCTAAGACCTGTAATACCACTTTGACGAACTGAAGCATTATAATGACGTAGGTGATTTAACATTTCCTACAAAAACGAATAAATAAAAATAAAATTAATCGAAATTATACTAGATGTAACATAGATATTTCACAATTACAATAGAAGCGACTTTACTTTTATTTAGTCAGTGAGAGTGCAAAGCGATTTATTTTTAAAAATTTCTTTCATATATTCAAAAATTGGAAATGGTCTATACGAGACAAACAAAGGAACGCGAGAATCGAACACTTCAATACAAAATAATCATAACCGTCAAAATTCAGGGAAAGCTAACAACCAAACTTATTTTCGTTCGAACAATTATAACACTCAGAATAAAAATACCAGATTACACACTGGCTAGGAAAAACAAGGGCCAGCGATTTAATCATAATAGTGATTATAGTCAAAATAATAACAATAGGCATTCTTATTCACAATCTCACGATAATCATGATACAGATAAATCTAAATTAGAATTACATCAATCGATCATCATTTCACAACAATAATAATCCACATGATTTTAGGGGCCATAATAATCATTCGCAAAATTGAAATTCTCACAATACAAATAATAATCGTTTACGAAATTAAAATTACCAAGATAATAATAATAATAATAAATGTAGAACTAACAAACCAGTATTAAACTTAACAGGTAGGCTATTTATTTATTTATTTTTTAAAAAAAGTCTACCTTCCTTTCAAGAAATGAACATCTTTTATTTTGTTTTTCAAATTGCCATTGAGATCTGTGAATATATAATATGATATATGCACTTATTATAAATTAAAAAAAAAAAAAAGCCTTTTTGCAGACAGAATGATTCTGCGTATATCAACTGTCTGCCAAATGTCCAGCACATTACGAAGTTTTAACTGTTCTTTTTCAGACATCAGTCCCATGAGGTACAAACGTGGTGAAAACCAACTGAACATGTGTTTACCATTATATCAAAGATATTTTCATTCATTGTTACTTTCTATTTGTTCTTTACGTAACTGTGTATTCTGTATTTCTAACCTAGCACAATAAAAATTAATAATCTTATTAAAAGATATAATAATAATAATAATAATAATAATAATAATAATAATAATAATAATAATAATAATAATAATAATAATAATAATAATAATAATAATAAAAACTACAGGCATTCCAGAACAAAAGGAATGAAATGATTGGCAACTGTTAGGATTCTGAGCCATGACTGAGTACTTATCATGGTGATAACAGAATTTTCCCTTATCTTTAGCAATAATTTCTTCATTCTAAAATTTTAACAGCCCATTACAAGTATTTCGGTTTAGATGTACTATTCTAGAATTCATAAGTCTGATCACGTAACTAATAATTAAATATCAGCTTTACCAGTGTTAAGAAATTAATCAGTTTCATTTCAGGAATTTTAAGAAATTTATTACACCAGCTTCCAAGAAAAGACTTAATACGATTTATACGTATTTTTCAGAAAGGAAAAAAAAAATGAAATCTTTGAGTTTTACGTCCCACGGTTATGCCGGTTAGGCTAAAGGAGACGGTGATGATGAGTAATGAATGAAATGGTGGAATGAAGAAAGTGGGAGGAAACGGGAGAACCCCGAGGAAACCCACGCACACGGTGTTTGTCCACCACAAAGTTCACTTGGCGAGGGCCGGGATCGAACCCGGGACCCCAAGCACCAGAGGTGAACGCTCTACCACTGAGCCACCGCGGCCCCAATATTTCAGAAAGGAATCTAACGGATATGATGCTATAAAATCCGTTCAAGACTTGTCAAGGCACAATGTGTATGTGTGTGTTTTCTTTATCGTCAGTGTTTCAATTTTAGAAATAATCTTGAGAATTACAAACGCACGCAGACTTTTCAAGCGTATGTGCATAGACGCAGGCGATAATATTGGAGAAAATGTATTATTCTCTACATAAATAGATTTTTTTTTTTTAGTTGGATTGATTTTCCTTCAACTTTTTGGATATCACACACAAAATCTTTATGAATAATTTCTTTTAAAGTCCTTTCTCTATTCTTTATTAATATGGTTTCTGAAAAACCTAATCATTCTAACACAGAAGGTACTGAATATGGCCAAGGTCACCAATTGGCGGTTTCAAGCTTAATTTGACATAAAAAATGAAATGAAATCTTTGAGTTTTACGTCCCACGGTTATGCCGGCTAGGCTAAAGGAGACGGTGATGATGAGTAATGAATGAAATGGTGGAATGAAGAAAGTGGGAGGAAACGGGAGAACCCCGAGAAAACCGACGCACACGATGTTTGTCCACCACAAAATAATTTGACATAAAATCTTTGAGTATTACGTCCCACAGTAAAGCCGGCTAGGCTAAAGGAAACGGGAAAACTCCGAGAAAACTCACGCACACGGTGTTTGTTCACCACAAAGCTCACTTGGTGTGGGATGGATCGAACCAGGGACCCCACACACCAAAGGTGAACGCTCTACCACTGAGCTACCGCGGCCCTCAAGCTTTGTTTGTCATCTTATATGTCCTCTTATTATGAGAACGAAATTAAGGAAGAACCACATGGTATGAGCCCGTTATTTTCAAAAGAAAATAAGTTACTTACTTGCATATTACTATACTTTGTAATGTTCCTGTGGAAACGATGTCTTTTCAATATCTATATTTCGAATGCATTAATCGAGTATCCATCATCGGAATGAAATATAGACTTAAGTCATATTGTACAGAAAGTTCTTCACATGCCTAATTTCAGAAAAGTGGAGGCATCGAACTATTTTAGTATACAACCCAAAATTATATATTTATGTACAAATAATTAAATGCACTTAATTCGTAACAGATAATTTGTTTATCTTACAGTTTGTCGTTGTATATATATGTATAAAAGGGTGGGTTGAATTCGGATAACATTTTGGTGGGATAACGAAACATGATAAAATTGATGCTCCGTGGCCTCCTGATACGGGACATAAAAGCATTTTGCATTTAAGGACTGTCTAGGGAGGACAACTTTACTTTGAACAGATGGACTTTATGTCAATTACAGCCAGATATGGAGTACATATTGTATACGCATTCTGAACTGCTACCTGCAGTAGTATAATGGTACAGATTGCAGACGTCAGATCGGAGTTCTATCCGGTTACAAACAAAAATCCAGTTAAAAGTAATTAATTCCAGATTCGTTTGTAGATCACAACGTTAGCTTGCTTTTGTTGTGTTTTCAATTACTACCACAGTGTAGACCTGTAGAGTGAAGAGTAAATATTCTCAAATTTTTACATGCTAAAGCAACTTGCAGAACAAACTCTCATACAAAATTAAACTTTGTCTCTAGAGAAGGTATTTCTGTTCGAGAATGTTTGGTTTGTAGTATTGCACCATGTCGAGAAGAATGATCAAAGACCCTAGTACAAACAGCGGATACATCTCTGACATTGCGTTCAACATCAACCGAATGACACGGATACTTTGGTAGAATAATTTGTCAATTACGCATCAGAATATCATAGCTTATGTCATCAAGTAAAGGTAGAGGTACGATGGGAGTACTCTCCAAGTCTATTAGTTCCATGTAGGTAGTAGAATTGAAATAGATTTTTAGCTGCTTGTTAGCACACTGCTGGGAGTCTTGTTTCTTGCTTGAATAATCTGCCACCATGAAAATGTTCTTATGGTTTCCTGTTCATCGACTACATCATATGATCACAGTAATATTCGATATTAAGATACTTTGAATGTTCAATACCTCGTCGGTTAGCTTTGGTTAGGTATCGTGCATGGCTTAAGACATCTGGCTGCGCGGTTTTCAAGTATTGCAGAATACTAGGATCTGAATTTTGCGCCCCTTGCTGAATTAATACACATATCCTTAGTAGCTGATCTTTCCTTAATGACTCACGAACATCAATTAGAGAACCTGAAATAGGTTCAAACATGGTAATGGGCTTGGTCTGAGGATCAAATAACAATAGTTTGGTCATTGGTCCTTCATCTGTCGCTGGACCAGTTGTTCTCTCATCAAGCACAAATTATTCTACCAAAGTATCCGTGTCATATGGTTGATGTTGAACGCAATGTCAAAGATGTATCCGCTGTTTGTACTAGGGTCTTTGATCAATCTTCTCGACTTGATGCAAAACTACAAACCGAACATTCTCGAACAGAAATACCTTCTCTACAGACAAAGTCTAATTTTGTATGAGAGTTTGTGTTGCCAGTTGCTTTAGCATGTAAGAAATGGAGAATATTTACTCTTCACTCTACAGGTCTACAATGTGGTAGTAATTGAAAACACAACAAAAGCAAGCTAACGTTGTGATCTACAAACGAATCTGGAATGAATTACTTTTAACACATTTTTGTTTGTAACTGGATACAGCTCCGATCTGACGTTGTCTGCAATCTGTACCACTATACTACTGCAGGTAGCAGTTCAGAATGCGTATACAATATGTACTCCATATCTGGCTGTAATTGACATAAAATCCATCTGTTCAAAGTAAAGCTGTCCCCCATTGACAGCACTTAAATGCAAAATTCTTTTGTTCCCCACTATCAGGACGCCATACGGAGCGCCAATTTCACAATGTTTCGTTACCCCAACAAAATGTTACCCGAATTCAACCCACCTTTATATATATATATACTGACAAACTGTAAGACGTCACATCAAGATAACAGAAAAAGTTCATATAGACCTGTCGAGAAAACTGCATAGTTTCAAAGCCAGAGTTGTTGAAAATGGTGGAAGAGCTAGATTTGAATATGTGATATTTCGAATTCGAGAAACCGTGGATTGGCGGTCCGTATCAGCGTAAAGCAAATCCTACAAGTATAATTTCCAGACATGCTCTCAACAGTATTTTCAGATATGCTCTGACTTTACGGTGAGTTTAAAGTAGGCAAAAGATAAGCCTTGACAGCAGTGAACACAGAATGCTTCGGCGAGAAATCGGAAGTGTTAGGGACCGCCAACACCACGATCTCTTGTGTTCGGAATAACGTGTGTTGCGATATTTTTGTTTTACGCGTATAGATGAAAAAGATGTGAAATATACCGTTTCAAAATACACTACAGCACGCGTTATTCCGAACACAAGGAACCTTGGAGCTAGTGGTTCCTAACACTTCTAACTTCCCATCGAAGCACTCCATGTCCACTGTTATCAAGGGTTACCTTTTGCCTACTTGGATACATCTTGAAATCAGAGAATATCTGAAAATTCTGTTAAGAGCATGTCTGGGGATTATACCTGTAGATAATCTCCTGCACATCCATTCCACATAGGTAAAATATGCAGTTTTTGGATTGCGTATGTATGACTTCCTTTACGCTGATATGGACCGCCACTCCATGATTTCTCGAATTCGAAACAGTTTGTGTTAAAATTGAGCTTTTCCACAATTTTGGACAGCCCTAGCTCATACCATACACTTTTCCTCCCCAGGTCCGAATGAACTCTTTCTCTTATTTTGGTGGAATTCCGTGATATAGTTTATCGATATAGTTCGTTAGCACCATGTGACAATTTATGTTGATACAGTCTCGTAACAATGACATTTCGTACCATGCTAATATCGATTGGGGGACATTGTTTTATATATTCTATGATACCACTATTTTTTTTTTTAAATGGCTCTACGTTATGTTATTACATATTTCAAATCTGAATGTAAAACGAGAACTTAACAATACTACATGGATTATTCTGTGTTGTAAATTAAGGACGTTACAGTATCACAAACATTGAAAAACAACATCATTTTAAAGGAGTCCACAACAAAATACCGCAAGTGAGACAGACGAGGTAGTGCACATTCAAAGTATCCTAGTGTCGAATATTACTGTGATCATATGGTATACTTCGAACAAGCAGCAACAAAGTTACAAGGAAGTGAAAATTTGACTTTTTTTTCAAAGGATCCTATTTCGAAAAAGTGTTTAGGTAAGTGTCACATTTAATTACATAGATGGTTTTGAATAGACATAAAGATTATAATGCCGTTTACAGCAATTTGATATCTCGAACAATTCTAGAGATATGAAAAAATGGTGAAATTTGATATATAGTTTAGAGTGGCGTTATTTGTGGGAATTTCTCAAAACCATTTTTGATTTAATTTGCTTCCGTAACATCATATAAATACTCTGGTAGAAATAGTTACAATAAGTTCTCGGAATTACATAATTTTAAGTAGTGCAGCAAACTTTAACAGTATTTACCATGGCGTCAGAAAGATCAGAGATATCAAATTGCTTTGAACGGCATTATGATCTTTACATCTATTATAAACCATCTATGCAATTGGGTGAGGTACCTATCTAAGTAGTAGTTTTTTAAATAAACGTTAAAAAAAAGAGTAAAATTTTCAATGCCTTATACCTTTGTTCGTATTCATTCAAAATCAGCCATTTCACGATCATAGTATTAGACAACGAAGTACTTTGGATGTGCAATGCCTCGTCCGTCTCACTTGAGTTATTGCTGCAATAAATATTTGATACTGCAGCGTCCTTAGTTTGCAAAACTGAATAGCCAATGTGGTACTGTACGTTTTCATTTAATATATGAACTTCGAATATGAAATAATCTAACGTAGTGTCACTTTAAAAATAAATAAATAATAAAAAAAAAGTTAATCTGGTAGTATAAGAGTATGTCAAACAATGTGCCCCTGCCGATATTTGCACTGTACAAAATTTCCGAGTTTCTTTGTCAATTAGTTTAGAAGTTAAAAGAGTGTATCGAGATAAATGATCCACCCTTGTATATATATTTGCTGTTAACTACGAGCAGTAACTTTCTGAAGACAAATATTAAAGATGATTACCTTAATGTTGAGTTTCTTCTTCGTTGGTATTTCATCAGCCGCTGCCTTAAATTGTTCATGTAAAACAATTTTCTTTGCCTTAAAGCTCGTGTCAGTTACATTTAGGCCCTTGGGGAGCTTTTTGGACTTCAACTTTACTTTAGACTTTTCCAGTCGCTTCAATTTCTTGTGTTTACCACTCTTAGCCATTGTACTGTTTCCGCTTCAATCCACTAGGTGACCTGAAATATACGAATATTAGAACCTACAATCTGTACATGAGTGATGATGATCCAAGTCCAAAATGATCATGATTCACATTTTAAATAATTTAATTATCAACTTTTTCTTTCTTCTGCACAGTTATTCAATAAGTCAAGACAAATTTATACCAATGTCATTTGATAACTTAAGAAACATGTTAGACAATAAAATAGTAAAATAATCAAATATATAATTTATTTCACATCTCATGCTCTCTGATTTTTTGAACGCTGCTTGCCTTTAAAAAGCAACTGAAGGTGAGTTTAGTGAAGAACCTTAAGAAGGCTAACTTTGGCTTTACTGCAGAAAGCTTATTTCTGTCTGACAAGGAATCCTTCTCGAATATAAAATGGGTTTTAAAGTTTGAAAACAGAT
The DNA here is from genome assembly GCF_964235325.1 of Thermobia domestica. Lineage (NCBI taxonomy): Eukaryota > Metazoa > Arthropoda > Insecta > Zygentoma > Lepismatidae > Thermobia > Thermobia domestica. The sequence goes on from NC_137468.1 coordinate 111,207,946, forward strand.
TTAGTATGCCTTTCAAAGTTGCAACTGTTCATGACCATAAATAATACATTTATGGGGTAATGAAGATTTCAGAAATATGAATCCAGTGAATGGTAAAATGTTCAGTTTTAGTAACATTGTACATACTATACAGGCAATGAAGTGTTGCAAATTCTGTGTGATACTACGTCATATACACGACGACTGCATAATGATGATCAAAAACATGTCTGATACGTAGCAATGTCCAGGGCCGTATTTACATGGGCCATGGCACGGGGTGGCAAATTTTAGAGGGCTGCAAACTTTCTCGAACTACATATTGTCCGAGTAAATATATTATTTTCTATCATTATTTGCGTCCTTCACTTGGTTCTTCTTTGAAAATTAATCAAAAGGATTAGTATGTATCGTACGCGATTGATGAAATTCATTCGATCTTAACCAACTTAGCATGGCGTAGACTTTGACGAGATTAGTACGCATGTCATATAGTATGGTGTGCAGACTTTTAGTTCCTAAGTTATTGGCCATCAAATCTGGGTTTAGATTTAATGAAAGGATATTGCATAACGCATACCATCGACATAACTCGTGCAATTATGAATAAAATTGGTATAGTTATAGATGGATAGAAATAGTGTTTGGTTTTAAGGTCCTTATGTAAGAAACTTATGAAGAACGGGACCTAAAGCTCGACGCTTTTCTAGTACGTTATACGTTTTTTATTTTCCCCGTAAAACAATTTCTTCCATGTTTTAAATAAATAAATAAATAAAGGAATCATAGGTCTAGACATTTTAAAAATATTTTTATACGACTTTGTTAGTTCGATTTTTTTTTTTTAAATAGAGGAATTAATTTCTCACACACTGTTAATAACGCAATCCAGCGATATAACTTAATAATCAGAAAGAATACAACAGTTTGCGTTTTTTCCTCCTCATAGCCGACATTCCAATCTTATTACTAAGAATAATTTTGTTTTATCATCTGCCAACATTTTCTCGAGCACATCGCAATTTTGATCGAACATGACATGATATGAGAAACAGACGTTACTGTGAACTAAGAAAGTGTTTATGAACTTTGTAAATATGTCCTGCAAGTATTTTTGAACGTATAAAAAGAATTTGGGACTGTTAAGAGATGGAATCTTCATTAAAGTACAGCTAAAAGGCAACAAAGATTTGAGTAATATACTTGGTTAGTTGCATATGCGTGTAGTGTTTCTTTCAGCATCGAGATTATATGAGGCAAGGACGTGTGGCTTAACGTAGAATCCGAGCCACATTATCTCCTACTGGGAATTCCCTAAGCTTACAGTGAGATCGAACCACTACTCGGTTTGTACCCGAGCGAAATAGCTCTCCATCTGGACTTGAACGCGGGATCCCTTGATTACAAGGCGACGATGCAGGACACCTGATAGAAATACGTCGTATCGATATTACACACTTGTCAATATTTTAAGAGTACTTCAGATGGACAAAAAAGATACATAACTGCACAGAGTCATACACGTTACTAAAAAAATAAATGGAAAATTTCTAAAGACTACAGCAGAGTACAGAAGATCTAATTTAGTCCAAGTTAGTTCAATAAGTGAGAAATACGACGAGTTAATTCACTTTGCATATCAGCAAGAGAAGTGAATAAAGATACGAATCATTTGAGTTCACCAGGATCTCAACCATTTTACACATACATATCCAGAAAAATAAGTTTGATTTTAATAAAGCATTTATATTCATGCTTCCTGAAGTTGTATATATGACAAAAGATCTAGATCAACGTTTCCCAGTTTTTCTGATGTTGCAGACCGTTTATAGCGACTGTTAATTCTCCGCGGTCCTCCATGAAATCCAAAATGATTTTTCTTTTTTTTCTTTTACTTATTAAAATAAAACGATACAATCCAACTTCACGACATTAAACGTCTTATTTATGACCATGCAGTATTCTTATAAATGGAGATACTAAAAAGTAAATAAACAAATAAATAAATAAATAAAGGGAGAAAGCGATCATACTGGTTAGACCTAATATTATGAATTAAACATTCACCTAATGTGTTTGATCTTTCACCCTAGGTTGGTAATTGTGTTATTTCTTCTTTTATCTTTACGTATTCTACTCTTCTTAATTGGTTGAAACTTACATAATGTACATTAGAAATATTCCAGATGTGTGCAACACGATAACAAAGTTTAATAAAAATAAAATGTTCCGCGGATCCCTTCCCCCCTCAGTCTCTCTCAGATCCGTGAACCACAGATTGGGAAACATTTTACTAGATCATTTATTTGAGATATAGGAAATTTTATAAATTAACATGATTTGTGGCATTTTTGCCCTTAAATTTATTTTCATGTAAAACTTTTTTTTATTTTTATTTTTATTTTTTTTACATGTCTGGTATGGTGGAAACCTTGATGAGGTTTGTATTCATGCTAGCTCAATATAAAATATTGTGCTGTACAAACTTTTAAATTCAGGTTTAGACTCAGTGTTTTCAAAGAACTTCATTAAAATGCGAGACATGAAACTCATCCGAATTTGACCGAACTTGGTACGTTGGAAGATATTAACGCCTCTAATATCTATATTTAATATTATAGTTTGCAGATCTTTGGATCCGAGTTATTGGCAATCAAAGTTGGATTGGAGTTAATGAAATAATAGTGTGTAACGCATACTATTGACGAAACTCAAGTATGGCTGAAAACCTCGTCTTGCTTAGTACGCATGTATAATATCAGAGTATAGAGGCTTTCGGTTCTGGAGTTATGAGCCATGTAAGTTTGGTTTTGACTTAATGAAATCAAAATATTTCACTAAAACGCTAACGATAAAGCACATATGATCTTGACTGAACTTGATATGATTGGTAGACCTTGACGAGCAAGTATGCATGCGAACTTAATATAAAATATTAAGGTGTGCAGACCTCTGGTTTCCAAGTTATTGGTCATGAAAGTTGAGTTCCGAAGACTCATGCGATCTTCACCAAGCTTAGCATTATGGTATACAACACATTGTTGAACTTAGTACGCTTATGAGATATTACTATGTGATTTGGTTTTCGAATTATTTTTCATCAACTTTTGAATTTTAACTTAGTGAAATTAAGAAATTTCACTGTAACGCGATCGAAAAATCTGATCTTGACCAAACTCAACATAATTTTAGAACTTGAATTGTTTAGTTCACACGTGTAGATCTTTATTGTTGACAGTCATTCAATGAATCAGTTAGGATATAGAACGTATACAATGTGCCAAGGTGCAGAGACCACTCAAAGGATGGAAAAGCATATTATATTGCGTTGAAATAAACTTCCATTTCCTTGGAAGTTTATTACCCACCAAAATGCATTTCAAGATGTGAAGTCGTAGACTTTCATACTAATGAAAACTGTCTACGATGATTAGTCTTTTGTTGAATTTTATAGTCAAAATGATGCTTTGATGTAATCGATGAAGGATGAATTTTTCTTTCTTGCGTTAAAGCACTTATAATATCATTAAACGATATATTATTTGTAAATTGTTATTTACATACATTGTATTCATATATTTTTATTTTTTCCACTACACTGTCTCAAATTTTCTACATTGGCATTTCTTTGATATTGAACGGGCGGCAATTTTCAATGTCCCGGGAGGCAGGCAAACATTTCTAAATACAATCCAGGAAGTGTTACAAACTTAACAAGTGATTTGAGGGTAAACATTGCTCAAGACATGATTCATAGATTGCGTGTGCAAGTGGTCCCAGTTTTGAATCCTTTGTCAATGCATACCTAGTAAAAATTGTAAGTCGCCAAAAAGAGTTAAAGTATTAGAACATTTTCTTCGATAAATACTAATTTGTAGTCCCTGTTTCGTTGCCCCACAACACTTTACTTACAGATGGTTCTAACAGTGAATCTAGTTTGACTTGCAATATATTTCTACACTCATCCGAATGAAGGGCCGGGTCCTTATACCTACGTGGAACGGTTCGTATTAAAATAATTATAATGAAAGTTAAAAGCATTAATAGAAGTATGGCTTTGAAACGTAGACGACTGTACCCAATATATATAATATAAATACACATGTAACTATGCAGTTTTAAATAGATCGTCACAAAAATAGTAATTTTAAGGTTAAAATGAAAGAATGACTAAGGTATTAATACTCAACAGTGGAATATTTCCGCACAATATCGGATTGTGGTCACGGTGCGAGTGGTCCGGTGGGATACTTGATCGAAAAAGTGTAAAAAGCTTAAATAAACTTTTCCAACCCCTCCGAAAATATACTTAAAAATCTGGATTGAAATAATAACCATAATTACCTTCTTCAATCGTGTTCCTTAGTACACACCTAGTTTTAGAATTGATTTTTAAAATATACTTATCAAGACATCATCACCAGAACAGAATATCATTGAAAAAATTGGGAAATACTTCTTGGCGCTCGATCAATTTCACTAACAGTGTTCAACTATAATCTATTATATGAAAATGAAAAGGATTTTGTATGTGATCGCATCACGCAGAATCGTCTCTAAACAATCTGAAACGAATTTTTGGATGTAGTTATCACTACCTCGAACTGCATTTCTATCACGTTACTTTGATTAAAATGGATATTCCAAGGGGGGAGAGAGCAGAGGGTCAAAATCTATGTGAAGAATTGGTTATCTCACGATCCTATCAAGTTAGGAAGAGGAAACTTGGTATATAGTGAAACTCATCAAAAGTGAGTGGATCCATTTTCCAGCATTTTTGAGAGGAAGGCGTTTTCGTTTTAAGGGAGGCGTTTTCTATAATTTCTTCCTTAATACTGAAAATGATGTTGCTTGTTGTTTGTGATTATATCACGGGGAAACGGTTGAACAATTTGGAATGAATTCTTGAACATAGTTAGTACCTTCCTTGAGCTAGATTTTTAATATTTTTACTTTGATTCAAGAACGCATCTCAGAAGAGTGAGGTAGAGGGGGTTAAAATTTATGTAAAAGCACAGTTTATCATGAGTCGGCCAAGCCAGGAAGATGAAACTCAGTATATATACTCCTCATTAAAAATAAGTGGACACGTGTTACAGCGTTTTTGAGAATTTTCGTTTTAATATGATCACAACACGAGGAAACAGTTGAACAGTTTGAAATGAATTTGGAACATAGTTAATATCTACCTTCAGCTGTTTCTATTATTGTTGTTGTTATGTTACTTTGATTAAAGGGCAGATTCTAATCGAAATATAAGGGATTCAAAATTTCAGCAAAAAATACAGTATGTTATGACCTCGTCAAATTAGGAAGATGAAATTCGGTACATAAATCACTCATTACTATTAAGGGGATACGTTTCCCTTAATATTTTTGAGAATTTCCATTTTACGGTGAGAAGGGGTACTTTTCTATAATTTTTTTCTTCATATTAAATCGATGTTGCCTGTTGTTTGCGATCGCGTCACGGGAAAAGGGTTGAATAGTTTGAAATGAGTTTTTGAATGTAGTTACAAGAGCACGGTGGCTCAGTGGTAAAGCGTTCACCTCTGGTGCGTGGGGTTCCTGGTTACCGCCAAGTGAACTTTGTGGTGGACAACACCATGTTCTTGGGCTTTCTCGAAATGAAATCTTTCATTTCGAGAAATCTTTAAGTTTTACGTCTCACGATTATGCCGGTGACGCTAAAGGAGACGGTGATGATGAGAGATGAGTGAAATGGTGGAATGAAGAAAGTGGGAGGAAACGGGAGAACCCCGAGAAAACCCACGAGCACGGTGTTTGTCCACCACAAAGTTCACTTGGCGGGGGCTGGGATCGAACCCGGGACCCAAGCACCAGAGGTGAACGCTCTACCACTGAGCCACCGCGCCTTGGGCTTTCTCGAGATTCTCCCGTTTTTTCCCACTATTCATTCTACCATCGCATGCATTTCTCATCATCACCCTCTCCTTTAGCCTAGCCAGCATATTCGTTGGACGCAAAACTGAAAGATTTGGGGATTTTTAGTACCTACCTCAAGCTGGAATTTTATTATGTAACTTCAAAGTGTATCCTATGGGAGAAGGGGGTTCAAAATTTATGCCAAAACATAATATCTAATGGAGATTTTATTATTACTTATTGATATACATTAAGGTGGTGAGGAGGCCAAATATTTTCCATGAATCTAATTCTTCCCGGATGCAAAATACGGGCATTTCAGCTATAGCCTGGAATAAAAAGCAATGCGACTATAAGCTCTTTATTTTTTTGTATATACTCAAGTATTAGTAAAAACAAATAGTAAAATGTCCTTTTCCATGTTAATTAGAAGTCGCCAGTTAATTAAGAAATCGAAAATGCTTTACTTAAAAAATACTAACAAGGAAAGGACATAAACATGTCATCCGGACATCCGAATCAAACCTAGCCCATTCGATAAATATAACAAAGTTATGTTCATGCACAAAAAATTAGGTGCCATGGACAACGGAGTAAGTCCCTGGGGCCCATTAACCCTGTTAGTATAAAGAAAATAGTAGACTCTCAGTGAAATAGCTATTGCACCAACACTGTTCATTGGAAAGTCATGGTTTATAGTTAATTCTCTTCAGCATGAAACAAGCTTTCTAGGGGAGCTATGTATTAGGGCCCATAACGTACTTGATCAGGGAAAATTGGGAGAATATCGGGAAAATTTCCTCCAGAAATCCCTTCCATCAACTTTGGACCCCTCTGGAGTGGCCCCGGGTAAAAACACACAATCCAAATGTATCTCGAAAATTACTATAGGGAATAAGAAATGTGTGTACCAAGTTTTGTATTGCTAGACAGAATAGTTATGAGGGGAAAGTGTGTATTGGTATCAGGGTGCAACAAAAATCATGATTTTTTTTTAAAAAAAAATCATTTTTATTGATTTTTTAAAATTTAAATCAAATCTTTCTCCTCGTATAATACAAGTCGCGAACTGAAGAAAAAGCATTAGAAATTAGTATTAAATGCTAATTATGCCATTTAAGTGAAAGTATTGGGGTTGAATTTTGAATTATTCCCAATCGTTAACTTATATAAATCACAAACAATGTTTCTTAACCCTTTTAAATTATGGCTCTTTTTAAAGTTAAATTATAGACTTTCAGTCAAGCAGCTACAGCATCATCCCTATTTATCCTAGGATCATGGTACATACATCACTCTCTTTAGAATAGAACAGCTTTTGAAACGGTATCATTCACATTTCCCTATCATGTCCCTGAAGCGGAAAATTGTGAGTAATCGTTTTTTTTTTTTTTTTTAAATTTTGATCTCTGGATTCCCCTGTGTTAACGCACAGATCTCAAAATCAACTGAGAAATAATAAGGGGTGTACTAAATGTATGTATAAAATTTCAAGCTTCTATCTTGAGTAGTAAGGGTGAGGAAATTATTTAACAATGAACTAAGAACATTTCCACAATGCCCCAGATGACCCGGATGCAGGGTTTACCCAAGTGGGCCCAGCCCGAAAAAACCCACCGGGTTTTTTCGGGTTGGACCCACCTGAAAAATCCCATCTTAAAACCCACCTGGGTTTTTGACTTTTTTGTTAGTATATTATTGGTACAACTAAGGTGATCGCATTGAAAGTTATTTTTATCAATTTTAAACTTTCTTTGGGCGACTTATATGCTTTCATGTTAAGATTAACAACAATATTAAACATAAGACCTTTATAAAGCTCTAAATGCACTGAATAAATAAATAAATAAATAAAACCCTCACCTTAGCTTGAGATAATTGTAGAACAAATTAATGTGTGGATTATAGCCTATTTGAAGTAAAGTAAGCGATTTGTATATTTTTAGAAAATACTTTCCGTGAATAGTGTGTTTCCTGACTCGGCACCGCCGAGGGACGTTATCCCTCATACGTTGACGGGTTTAAGGTCATAGGTGCCGGTACCAACAGTAAATATGTAAATACATTAGTAAAACTATTAGTATTGTTTCTTACCTTTGATGGTAACAAAAGTATTCAGTAAAATTTGGTTTTCCAACAACAACAGTTAAGTTCAGTCATTTCTTGCTAGCCTTCAAATAAGCATTCTGTAGAATCAACACTAGCAATAACGTAAAAATTCTTGTCAAAATTAAGAAGCTTAATGCTCGGAGCTCCGAAGACTACGTAACGCTTACTATTTCAAGTGCTGCTGTCAAACTTCAGTATTAATGGAAGTTTCGATGTACAGTAAAGCAAGCTGCATTTTGAGGGAAAACCCGTCGTGAAAAAAGTGTTCGCGAAATTCCCGCAATTGAAACCACAAAGCATCGAAAGTGAATACTTCAACAATAAAACTATTTATTTTACGCTGGAGGATATTTCATTTCATTTTAGACATTTTAAAACATTTACTTTATAAAATATGAATTATAGGCCTATCTTTGTTAATTGTTTTAAATTAATTTTCGGAAAAGAACGGTCTTGCAACAAGTGCTCGGGTAATTCCCGTAATTGAATGCACAAAGCATCGAAAGTGAACTTCAACAATAAGACCATTTATTTTACGTTGAAAAATATTTAAGGCTTTTTGATGAATTATGTCTTTGTTTTAAATTAGTATAGCTATTTGGTATTCATATTTGGCGAACGTCACTGAGGCTCCTAGGATGACTCGATCTACATTTGTTCGTTTGTCTGCCTTTACCACACAGTGTTCAACTTTCGGTCTTTTACATTTTCAGGATACAAACCAGAGACAGTCTAAATTTTCTGTTTAGATTTTGGCAGCATACCAACGTAAAATTACAAAATGGCGCGCTTTTTTAAAAAAAGAAATAGCTGATATCCACTGGCGAAAATCCCGGGAGGATGATGGGGACATATCTCTTACAATCTTGGAACTGTCCCCCTCAATAATCCGCTTGGAAATGTGTCTTTTAGGAAGAAATGTGATGATTTGTGTCCAACTGTCACAAAGGAAAGTGAGATGAAATTAATACCTCCCAGAATCAGTCTCAAATCTGACCGTCTCCCAATGTTGAAGACAACTCTGCTCCCCTACCCATGTTGTCCCTGGGTCCCACACAGGGGACATAAAATATGACGATATTATTATTACTTTACAACTTTAAAATCAGACTGGCAACATTGAAAACTGTTTACAGGGAATGATCATATTTGGATCATCCCTTGTAAACAGTTTTCAATGTTGCCAGTCGGATTTTAAAGTTATAAAGCAATAATAATGTCGTCATATTTTATGTCCCCTGTGGAGGACGCCGGGACCGACATAGGTAATCCTCCCCAGCATTGTTTTTCTCCTTCATAAATATTTTGTACATCGCATATATATATATATATATATATATATATATATATATATATATATATACCGTCTTACCCGTCCCCCCAATGTTGAAGACAAATTTGCGCCGCTGCTGATATCCACGCTACAAAGCGCAATTTTAGGTCTTTCAAGTTGAAATTTTCAAAGTAGAAGCACGAGAGACTAAATTAGCTGTATATATTTTGACGGCGTAAAATTTCAAAATGGCGGTCATTTTTCAAAATAGCGGGTATCCATGCTACAAGGTGCAATTTTCGGACTTTTTAAGTTGATATTTTGAGGGTAGAAACACAAGGCCTTCTAAAGTTGCTGTATAGATTTTTTCGGTGATCCAATATAAAATTTCAAAATGGCGGCAATTTTTTCAAAACAGCAGTGAATAGAAAGTTGTTGCAAGTTGTAACAATGACACTCATAAAATGTAAATCTTATTTTAACATTTTTACCCCAAAGAGATTGAAATATTTCGAAAAAACCCAATTAAACCCGAAAAAAACCCAATAAAACCCGAAAAAACCCACATGGGCCCAGGTGGGTTGGGTTTTTTCAAAAATACCCGGGTTTTTTCAAACCCTGCCCGGATGTAATATAAAAATTTCCTCAGACATCCCTATTTATACTAGGATGATTTGTACATTATTCTCTTCAGAATAAAACAAATTTTCAAACGGTAACCTTCAAATGTCTCCATCATTTATCTGGGGTGGGTAAATCAGGAAAAAAGCTATTTTTTGTTAAAAATATCCTTTTTATAAAAACATTTTTGGCCCTCTGGACCCCGCTGTTTCCACGCAGAGATCTGAAAATTATTAAGGGGTGCACTGAACGAGTGTGCAAAAATTCAGTCTTCTGAATGCAAAATGTAACCCGCCCAATAATAATAATAATAATACGCATAACAAAAAATATATTTTTAAATTTATGACGTCATCACACACTATGCCTCAACGCAGAAAGGCGTGAAAGCATATGTAACATGTTCTAAAATGCCTCCAGTCTTGAAGAAAACGAAGTAAAAAGCCTTCTTACTACTTTTTTAATCGAATAATGAAGATTCTATCCTATCACCTAAAAATAGGTTGTATTATTGAAAAGGTTAAGCATTAAGGAAAAAGTACAGCAACGTTTATCAAAATGACACTTTTTTTTCACAAAAGTTACTGATATTTGGCAGGGGCCTATTTTAAAAACTCAGAACTAGCTTACGGCATTGAATACACTAGGAATGCAATGGATATACCCGATTGCAATGAAATGAGCTGAGCGAGCTTAAACTACGTAATCAGGAAGCGTTTTTCGGTGATTATTCCTCGATGGTACATCGGATTTTTGATTTCGACCTATGTTGTCACTCAGCACGACATACTCTATCAGCGTGCTAAGTTTGGTTGAGATCGGCCACACGGTCTAGGAGTAAGCGTTTTTCGGTGATTATTCCTCGATGGTACATCGGATTTTTGATTTCGACCTATGTTGTCACTCAGCACGACATACTCTATCAGCGTGCTAAGTTTGATTGAGATCGGCCAAACGGTCTAGGAGGAAGCGTTTTTCGGTGATTATTCCTCGATGGTACATCGGATTTTTTATTTCGACCTATGTTGTCACTCAGCACGACATACTCTATCAGCGTGCTAAGTTTGATTGAGATCGGCCAAACGGTCTAGGAGGAGTTCGCGGACAACCAAACGGCTAACCCGAGTATAAGAGCTTCGCTTCGCTCAGCTTAATAAATTTCGCCTAAAGTTATAAAATTAACAAAAAAAATTGGAGAGGGGATAGGACCCCTCTAAATATGCCCTATTATCTGGGAACAAACAAACAGACACGCACAAAAAAGAATTTTCGTCTTAAATGTCGATGGTGATTTCCCCGTTGAAATAGTTAACGATTTTAAAACCCAAACCCAATGTTACGGAAAGAAGAAAGCAGGTTGCTCCGTTACCTGTTCAAAACGGGATTTCCCTAATCATCGTCTGAATGACACTTGTTTTCATACTATACTGTACATTTGAGTCTCATTATATTATGATTATTAACTTCCATAATCGAAATAACAGAACAGAAACGGGATTTTACTTATTTTCACTTTAAATTAATTTATTTCGGAATTCGATTTAATCAAGGATTTTTATTACCGATTTAACCAAGGATTTTTTAATCAAGTGATTTAAATCAGACTGATTTAAATCAATCCACCCTGATTGGTATACAAGCTTTTCCTTTATATCTATTCTATACACAGTATATTATATATATATATATATATTGTAAAGTTTTGTCTCATATAGGTTGTAGGTAGAGCATTTAATAAAAAGAGCGTCCGGAATCGACTCCCACTACCAGTTTTATTATAAAAGCTTCCACTATAAGTATATTCATAAAATACTATACAAAATAATGTCTCTAATATGAAAGGTTAGAAATAGGTAGTATTTGACCGTAAGGTCGCAGACAAGATCTCCACAGAGCCCCGTAGCAGGCTAAGCAGAGGGGATTTAAGGAACTAATACTCCGTAGCAAGCAGAGGCGGGGTTAAATGGCCAACAGAGCCCCATAGCAGACTAGAGGAGGGTCAGCAGAAAACTGGTGTCGAGCAGTGATGCCAGTTTTGTAACAGCGAATTTCCCGTCCGAAGCAATGAAATTTCCCGATTAGACGCAAATTTTCCCGCCAACTAAAATAGATACAATCTATAACACCTAGTGATAAATAATTTCGGAAAATATCACGTTAGAGGGCCTGTAACGTGCAGTTGAACTCATTCTCGTAACGTAGAAGCCACTATTTACAGTTATGCATGATAATATCACGAAGATGCTGGCACAATATTAAAAAAAATAATTCAAGAACACTGTGTACTTTTTTTTTTTTTTTTTAACGAACACCATGTTTTTCTTTATGGTTTGGAAGGGAATGTTGTGTTCGGCAAAAACACAATACAATTTTCTGGTCTTAACAAGATTTTTGTTTTGCTGCACTACTCGTTCCTTGCTAAGAAAAGAAAAAAACCTGTAGCAATAGACAAGGTATTTTGCTATTGCATTACATTAACTAGATGCTTAAAGTTTATTGTGTGATACTGAAGCTCACTTTTATTACAAAAGAGCTCGACGTTACAGGTCTTATACCTAACTTTGGTATCGATTCCCGATTCCTGCTTTTTCCTATCATATGTATCGGATGGGTTTCATATTTCCTTTCATTATCGAAACATAGTGACAGCAGTGTGCGTGCCAAAACACAGAACCACCAGACAACTGTACCCAATTTGTTTTGGAAACAATAAACCAATCTCACATGTGCGAGGGGAAGGGTAGCACAGCGGAAAGATCAGCTTTTACTCACGGTCAGTTTGCAGCAGGAGTCCATAGTACCAGACCCTTTTTGTTTTATTTTGTCTTTACTACACGTTTGTGCTGGCTATATGCCTGCTTAGTTCGTCAACATTGAGATAAGTCAGTGAAGAAATTGTTCATGTGTGAGAGAGAAGAGCAAAAGAAGAAAAATGAATGAATGATAAAACCAGAAAAGTTGAGAATGTCAGAATTTCCCGTTTTCAGCCTATTTTAAAGAAAAATTCCCGCATTCCCGGCAGTGCTCAGAATTTCCCGTTTTACGGGAAATTTCCCGCCAACTGGCATCACTGGTGTCGAGTTGTCTTCGTCCATTCAATTTATAGGGTCCTTTGGGTGGCAGTGGCGCTGCTGCTCCGATGTCTTCTGCTCCGTGACTGCATGTGACTGTAGATCCATCTGGTGGGAGATCCTCTTGCCGAACCACGTGGTGGTGTTTGTAAACACTGATGCGTGGAATTGTTTGTTTACATCATAACATAGGATATTACAATATATATAGAAGGAAGACGGGAAAAGTGTCCTACTTTTTTTTTTTTTGGGGGGGGGGGGTTACAGACAACTCCTTCAACTTCAACATTGATATTTTACGAATATACACAAATAAACATATGAATCGGTCGTTGAAAGAGAACATGTTTCATTTGACAATAGAATATCCTCCTTTAAAATCACCGATTTATATGTATTTGTAAATAATTGTTAATGTTAATCTTGTTCCAATGTTAAATTTCAAAAGAAAAGCAAGTGAATGGTGATAGAAGAATCGGTGGAATGAGAAAGTAGGAGAAAACGGGAGTAACTTGAGGAAACCCACGGATGTAAATACGAAGGAAATTTAAGTTCACGTAATTGATATTTTAAAACTTTAGCTGTATACATACTGTTTTCTTGCTACGCCATTACAAGATTTCTCGAGTAATAAAAATATTTCTGTGAAATCTAAAAATGTCTCCTTTTTCTTTTCTCAAAGTCTGGCATATTGTAACCCTAGCCGTACTAAAACCTTGGCGCAGATCAGGATTGGCTGGTAAACCACCTTGGTTCAAACCAAAAAAAGTAAAATGTTCGTAAAAGTGTAAGTGTTTGTAAAATCTTGATGAATACACATTTGTGAGTAATCACGTTTCACTCCCGTATATTATTCGTATTATATTCAGACCTAAATTCCCCATTCATTACTTGAAAAGATTATGCTACAAAAGCAACTTTTTTGATAAGTTTATAAATGTTTGTTTTGTGTTTTTTTTGTAGTTGTTATTATTGTTATGTACTTGCAAAGAAAAATTCTAAATATTGCTTCGTTTCAATGTTTACTATTGATAAAATACATCGAAATGCCGTACTTTGCGTGTGTGTGTGTGGGGGGGGGGGGTTCATACAGACCCCACGAGAGGCAATTATTGAAATCACAAGAATCTTTGGTATTTATGTATAAATGGGTCAGAGCCGAAGTGGACTCAAATAATTCATATCTTTATTTACTTTTCTTACTAATATGCAAATTAAGTCGTATTTCTTTAATTTGGACCAATAAAAGTCGTTGTTAACTAACTTAAACTAAGTTAGTTTTTTCTGTACTCCGCAGTACTTTGAAATTGTCCATATGTAATTCCGTATAATGGTTTCACTTGTGCAACTGTTTATCTTTTTGTCCTTCTGAAATGACTCTTGACAGTTATATTAAGAAGCAGGGTTGGCAAAAACCATGGTTTTTAATGAAAAAACCAAAAACTTTTTTTTGGTTTAAACCAGTTTTTTTTTTTTTTTTTTTAAATAATTTGCTCTATGTATTTATATCACATATGGACAGAAATAAGCTTGTTTCGCGTTAGTATGCGACAACCGGGTTATGCTGGAACGGGTCACATAAGCTTAAAGCGGAATCCAAACCGCTTCTCTGCTCACATCCAAGAGAAATTGTCCTCCATTTGAACTCGAAACCGTGACTAATTGGCCACAAATACGATACGTCTGCCGACTCACTTACGAAGAATTCCTGATAAAAATATGTTGGACTGATCTTTACATATTTGTTAATATAATCGTCAACAGTCATTTCAGAAGGACAAAAAGATAAACAACTGCACAAGTGGAACCATTATACAGAATTACATATGGACAATTTCAAAGTACTACAGAGTACAGAAGAACTAATTTAGTCCAAGTCAGTTCACTCGACTTTTATTAATCCAAGTTAAAGAAATATAACGACTTTCTTTGCATATTAGTAAGAAAACTGAATAAAGATACGAATTATTTGAGTCCACTTTGGCTCTGACCCATTTATACATAAATACCAAAGGTTCTTGTGATTTCAATAATTGCCTCTCGTGGGGTTTGTATGCCCCCCCCTCCCAAAAAGTACGGCATTTCGAAGTATTTTATCAACAGTAAACATTATTAAAATGAAACAATGTTTAGAATTTACCTTTGGTTGCATAACAATAATAACAAACTATAAAAAATCACAAAAGAAACATCCATAGTTACATAAAAAAAAAGGTTGCTTTTGTAATATGAATGGAGAATTTAGGTCTGAATATAGTACGAATAATATATGGGGTGAAACGTGATAACCCACAAATGTGTGTTCATCAAGATTTTACGAATAGTTACACTTTTACGAACATTTTTCGCTTTTTGGTTTAAACCAGCCAACCCTGTTAAGAAGCATGTAAAGATCAGTACAACGCATTTTTTCAGGATTCCTTCATGAGTGAATCGGCAGACGTATCGCATTTGTGGCCAATTAGTCTTGGTTCCGAGTTCAAATGTAACTCGAGAAGCGGTTCTTATTCCGCTTTAAGCTTATGTGACCCTTTCCAGCATAAGCCGGTTGTTGCATAATAACATTAAGGCGAAACAGACTTATTTCTGTCCATATGTGAAACGAACATATAGAGCAAATTATTTTTTTTAAAAAAAAGTTTAAACCAAATAAGTTTTTTTTGGTTTTTTCAATAAAAAACCATGGTTTTTGCCAACCCTAGCGCAGATATACATACAATAGACCGTCATAAAAATGGGAATTTTGTGGTTAAAATGAATAAATGCATATGAAGAAAAAGTTTACATATTAATATACACTGGTAAAACATTTCTGCACAATGTAAGAAACCAGTAGCATTTTGCGTTTACAAATGTAAGTTACAAATGTTAAAACCAAAAGAGGTGCTATACTAGGGTTAAAATGAGTGAGTGCAAATGGAAGACTACTGTGTAATAGAGTAATTTGCACCACCGGAGTGTTTCTGCGCAATGTAGGGAACGTGTACTTTATGTTTATATATTATTTATTTATTTATTACAAAATAGTTACTACTGTACAACTATGACAAGTGCTCTAACCTATACAAATGCGTTGTTTTTGTGCGATATAATTTTTTCCCTCCATATGCTCCATTATTGACGTGTCTACTTCTTATGGATGCACTCTTGCGCTCCTCGCTGACTCGCTTAGATCGTACTCTCGCTTTTAATGGTCACAGATACCATTTATGTTTTCTGTGACCACACAGCACAAGTTGGTTAGTGTCTCTTGCACGATTATATTTATGGCAGACACCCTGACGCGTAACTGTACCTATACGGGGAAGTTGTCCTAAAACGAACATGAGCCCATTAAAGCAACTTCTACTCTAAAAAGCCAATTCTATTGCCCTACGAGTGAATTTCTTGATTAAAATGGCATTACTCAAGCAGACGGTTTTACCAAATTTTGACACATTTCTTACACTTTCAGTTTAGGTTAGAGCTTTGCATTTCTTTTAGCAGTACATCCATTAAATGAGAAGCTATATTACTACTTGCAGATTGACTTCAGGAGGGCTTAGTATAAAGACCATGTGGACGTAAGGCATGAAAAGTGCAGTGCGTAAAATACGAATAAAAAGGACGGACGCTATCTAACCGAGTCAGGGCAGGAGCGCAGCGAACGCAAGCATCCGTAGGGAACAGGCGCGTCAGCGACGGGGGTATACGCATAAACAAAGAGAACACTTATACATACAATACTTACACTATCACTCAAAATTAAGGACAATGTTTAGAAGGGGTTCAGCCATTTTTTTTTTAAATGTTACAATGTCGGTAGTTCCTGTGCACATTATGTTACTTTTGGTTAGTTTCGGTTGGGTTAGGTTACTTTATGTTAGATTATATTAGCGTAGGGGTCTTGCATAATTTTCGAAAAAAATGATAGAATTACGCTTATTTCTATTAATATTAGGTTAGTTTAATTAAGTTCAGGTTAGGTTTTGTTACGTCTGAGCACTTGCATCTTCCATTTCTCCCGTAAATTTTATATTTTTTACGTACTTCTGGATCCCGTCTGCTAAACATTGGTCAATGTACCATTAAGGGGGTCCAGTGTCTTTGATACCACTTCTTTCTATTGATTTTCATTACCCCCTTAACGGAACATGGACCTAAACATTTACCAAAATTAATTTCAGTGTGCTGTGCACTGACAGTAATCACATATATTCACAGTCATTCCTTCACGAAAAATGTTTTACATTTTACCTATAAATCTTCCATTTGGTAGAACCATGTGCTCGAGTGAACCCGAAATAATTGCACATGATACGATGCTAGGTACTAAGATAGCACGTAATCATTTGGGCATGCGCGAAGAAAACAAGGGCGCATTATATCTTAGAGAACCATTCAGAGCATAGAAAGTTAAGTTTAGCTACTTTTTTATTTATTTATTTATTTTTAAATTTGGCGATCTATTGTAAAACCCGCAGGAAAACTGTAAGCTTGACGAGAGGGCACGATGGTGTGGTAGAGCCCTTACCTCTGGTGTGTGCGGTCACGGGTTTGATCCTCGCCCAAGTAAGTTTGTGGTGGACATCGTGTCCGTGGATTTTTCCGAGGTAGGTACTCCCGTTTCCTCCCACTTCCTTATTCCATCATTGCTTTAATAGTCTCCCTTGGCCTAAAGAGCATAACGTGTAACGTTAAACTGCAAATTTCGTTTTTTTTTTTTTTTTTGTGTAAATCTGACGGATTTTCTTATTATGAAAGAAATCATCTTTGGCATTAATTGCATTTGTTCACGATTAAAAAATAGTAAGTAGCACGCACACGTAAAGGCGAAATCATATGCTTTTTCCACCAAGTAAAACGTAAAGGTTTGAGGTATACTAAAACAAATAAAAGTACCTCAACGAACAACAACCACTGAAATTATTGCTGATCCTGCCGTAAGCACGTGTTCTGTTAGTATACAGCTGATCTATTAATGCGCATTCACTGTTCCTATAGTGCGTCCAGTAAGAGAACGTCTCTGACAGCTCGCAGTGACATTGCCACTACTTGCGTGTCAAGGTTTTTTTCCGTGCAACTGTAGTGGCAATTTAATTAATGGTATAAGGCAGAGTGATTGTGGTTGGTAACACTGGTATCAAAGTAGGAGCTGCAATGTCCCACCGCATGTGGTAAGAAACGTCAGAGACCATCTCTTGTTGGCCGTGCTATAAGAAAGTTCAAAATTTTCCAGTGTAATTTTAGGAATACTAAAACAAAGAAACAGAAAGAAATATTTTTGATAAAGAAAATTTCCTCTGTGTCTTCTTTATTTCTCTAATACGTTTTAACTTACCTCAAAGAAGTAAACACTGCAGATATCCTAATAAAACAATTGACGTGCGCAATTCGTAAAGTAGCAATTCATCCTCAGGCTTCCTAGAAATTGCGGTGTTTTTAAGGAGGCAAAGGAACGCAATATTGTTAAATAAAGAGAAGGTATTAAAGGTGAGTTTTTTGTTTAATTTATTATCTAAACATTACATGTATTATCAGTTTACGTTAACAGCTCTACAGAAGAAAATAACATTTGTTTGATGATCAAATAAATTATTTTTGCCCGTATATTTTTATACTTCAACGTAGATAAAATTTACTCAAAATTAATTTGCTGTATCCCTATGAAATTACTTTTAAATTACACATCTCAATCCGTTCTGTTGTAGTTGAGAATTCAGATTGACAAACTGTTAGGTACAGATTAACTAGAGAATTGCAATTGCACTGTTCAAATGTAATAATCGGAAGAAATCCGTGTCTAGAGAACTCAATTTGGCTAATGTTTAGCAGAAGAGGTCCAGCAATTGTTTCTAAAAAATGTTACAATTTCGGTAGTTTCTGTTCACATTAGGTTCGTTTAGTTTATGTTAGATTATATTAGTGTACGGGTCCAGCATAATTTTCCAAAAAAAAAAAAAAAAAAAAAAAAAAAAGAGAATTGCGCTTTTCTACTAATATTAGGTTAGTTCGGGTTAGCTTAGGTTGGATTTGGTTACATTATATTAGGTTTAAGTACTTGCATAATCCATTTCTACTGTAAATTTTATGCTTTTTACGTGTTCTGGACCCCTTCTTCTAAACATAACTCCTAAATTTATTCATACGTTTTATCTTAGAACAGGCAAAGAAGTAAGTCAGCCTATTAAAAAGTAAGAATGGATATTGGGTAACTAAGTGGTACGGTAAAGCGGAGGTCTTAGTATGATTTACATGTCATGACAGTCGTCAGGGTTTGAAAAAAACCGGGTTTTCGTTTAAACAACCTAACCCACCTTGGTCCATGAGGGTTTTTTCGGATTTAACTGGTTTTTTTCGAAATATTTTAATGTCTTTGGGATAAAAGTGTTAAAAAATGTGATTTATATTTCAAGATTGTCATTGTCATAACTTGCAACAATTTTCTGTTAACTGCTGTTTTGAGAAATTGGCCGCCATTTTTAAATTTTACCTTGGTATGCCTCCAAAATCTATACAAAAAATTTAGTATGTCTGGTGCTTGTACCCTGAAAATTTTAACTTGAAAGATCAAAAATTGTACCCTGTATTGAGTGTGTGTGTGTGTGTGGTACAGGCAGTAGAGATGCAAAAAAAAAAAAAGCCGGCTTTTTTGAATCGATGGTTTTCTGCACATAAAAAGCCGACTTTTTTGGGAAAAGAACGAGAATTTTGGAAATTTTGGCTTTTTTCATTTTCATGATTTTTCTATTTGAATAGCTTTCTTATAGGATACTCTAAAGTTAAATAAGATTTCATGACCCAAATACCATATTTCGTTCTGGAATTCACCATCATGATGGATTAAAGTAAACATATAGTACGTAATATTTGAGAGCAATTGTAAAGGATATTTAACTTTATTTTAACTTCTGAGTTATCGACATTTTTTTTTTAGTCATCCATGTTTCATTTCTTTAGACATTAGTAGACCTACTCTAGCTTCTAGCACATAAGTTAAACTTAAGTTTTTCAATATATCCGTCAGAGCGTACGTTTGTCAGTATATCTGTCAGAGCGTACTTCCACATTTTTGTTGTACTGTGGCTGTGCAATGATTTAGCAATAATCTTCTGGATACAACCTTGAATACAGTTTTTAGAAATAATCAGTAGCGGATTCAGAAAAGTATTTTGGGAGGTGTTTCTCTGCTTAATGTTTGGTTTTTCTAAAATTTACTAATTTTTATTTGGGAGGAGCTTGAAGTTTATGAGTATAGGCATAACAAATATTTCGATTGTTTTAGAAATTCCGTAATTTCGGGATACAGGCTTCAATCTGTAAGACATCTCCACCCTAACCCCCTACGCAAATCCGTCACTGCTGGTAATTAGTGATAACAACGATTTAAAAACGATAAAGGAAGTCGTCCATGATTCACAGTACACGCACTATCTCTACATTCACAGATGGAATTCAGAAAAACTTTTGTCAAAATGCTCGAATCCGGAGTTGAATCCCGGACTTCCCGATAGAAGTGCAAAAACTAACCACTCACTCATGGTTGTTGTTCAGCTGTGCTTGACTTAAATATATTCTCGCTCTCTATGGCTTATGGAATTCGAAGGTTCAATACCGCGTTCACAAAAGCTCTCCACTAACTTCTATCCTTAGTCAACTGGATCCAGTTTTTACTTTGTATTCCTATTTCTGCGAGATCCATCTTAATATTGTCTTCCCATCTGCCCCTAGGTTTTCCTAATGGACGTTTTCCGATTGGATTTCCAGTTAAAACTTTGAAAGCGTTCCTACCTTCTTCCATTCTGGCTGCATGACCTACCCACCTGAGCCTCCTAGACTTGATGACCGCAACGATGTTTAGTAAACCGTATAAAATTATGCAGTTCGTTATGAAGTTTCCCCCATTCCCGTTCCTCTTGTGTCCGAATATTCGTCTCAGGATTATATTTTCAAATACTTCCAGTCTGCGTTCTTCCCTCATCGCAAGCGACCATGTTTCACAACCACACAGAACAAGAGGCATGATTATCGTTCTATATATTTTAAGTTTTAAATTCCTCGACAGAATTCGCGACGACAAAATATTTTGAACTGAATAATAACACGAATTTCCTGATTTCAGTCGACATTTAATTTCTTTGTGGATATGATTTTGGTCTGGTAATATTGATCCTAGATATTTGTAAGTATCCACTTTGTCGAAAGTATTATTTGATATTTTAACGCATTCCCAATTTGCCGTATTACGATCCTGGTAAACTTTCATGTATTTAGTTTTCTCTGCATTTACTTCTAAACCAATGTCGCTGCAAGCGTTTAGTAAGGCCTATGCTTTCCTTTCTATTGTTCTCCTATCATCCCCTATTAAATTTACATCATCAGCATACGCCATAGCCTGGTGAATACCAATCATCTCTATGGGCTGGTTGCTATCTTTAATTTTCCTTATAGCGTACTCCGGAACAAAGCTGAACAATAATGGCGATGACGCGTCTCCTTGTATCAGACCATTCTCTACGTTGAAGCTTATGGACAAGAATTTTTCTACTCGGGCTTTACTCTGGGATTCATTTAAACACATTTTAATTAATCTAACTAGCCTTTTTGGTATTCCGAATTCTGTAAGAATTGTACAATACTTCCCTCCTATCCGAGTCGTAAACCTTTTTAAAATCAATAAACAGCTGATGTACTGGGTAATATATTCCCATTTCTTTTCAAGTATTTATCGAATAGTAAATATATGGTCGATAGTTGATCGATTTCCCTAAATTCACACTGATAATCTCCAATAATTTCATCTGCGTATGGAATCAATCTTGTTAATTAATATAAAGAGAAATGTCTTGTTAATTATTGCAATAAGTTCGCCTTTCTTGTGAATTGAAACAGTGATTGATTGTTTTCATTCTTCTTAATGTATTCCATAGTTTTTTCCTTTTTTAAAACAAAATAGTTGAATTTCTGTCGTTAAAAATTCAGAAACCTTCAGGACTGGGTAAACCGTGAGGGTGGTTAAAAGCCTAGGAAACCATACGATCAGATGAACGGTCTATTACGTATATGATCCATGAACAGAAAATTCGGTACTTGCCCGATTCTAAACAAGCTTAAGGAACAGTCAGTGCATTATAGAATTCGGAATTTTACCGATTTTCCAGATCTGAAGCACCTGATAGGTGGTAGCAGATTATTACGTATGTGATCAATGAATGAAAAATTTGTTCGAAATATCCATACAATGTATATGAAAGTTAAAACTTAAAAGTTTTAAGAATGTGCAGAACCACCCGAAACCAAGCTCTTGAAGTGCACCCTTTAAGATTACCATAAAAATGTATTTCTCTCATGTTTTATTTTATTTTGTTCTAAAAACAGGGTGTGTGATATTTTGAAGTAAAAATAATACATACAATTTTGCTAGTTATTTGTGTATAATTTTTAAAAATAAAAGTACTGTACTTACTTTTGTGTACAAGAGGTTAAAAAATTAGTACATCTATTTTCTTATCCTTAGGAATTCATAATGTAAATATGTTAAGAATTAAAAAAAAAAAATCTTTTCGAAATTCATGGTTTATTTTAGGTTTTACATTATTACCTACATCATCCACTAATTAAATGAGTTTTTGTGCTGTAGAGAAGCGAAAGAAAATCTGCTTTATCAATTTAAAGCAAAATTTTGAAAAAAGACCAAAATTTCCGAAGCAAAAAAGCGAAGCAGAAAAAACCGAGCTTTTTCCCCCCCAAAAAAGCCGTTTTTTTTCCGACCCCTTCATCTCTAACAGGCAGACAAACCAACAAATGTAGAACGAATCATCCCAGGAGCCTCAGTGACGTTCGCCAAATATGAATACCAAATATATTAATTTAGAACAAAGATATGATTCATGTTTTATAAAATAAATGTTTCAAAATGTCTTATATGAAATATCATCCAGCATAAAATAAATGGTTTAATGGTTCTATTGTTGAAGTTCACTTTCGATGCTTTGTGCATTCAATTAAGGGAATTTCCCGAGCATTGTTGCAAGACGGTTCTTTCTCGAAAATTAATTTAAAACAATTAATAAAGATATAATTCATATTTTAAAAAGTAAATGTTTCAAAATGCCTTAAATGAAATTAAATATCTTCCAGTGTAAAATAAATAGTTTTATTGTTGAAGTATTCACTTTCGATGCTTTGCGCGTTCAATTGCGGGAACTTCCCGAGCAGTTCTTTCATAACAGGTTTTGCCCGAAAACGTAGCTTTCTAGAAGTTTGAGTTCAGCACTTGAAATAATAAGCTTTACTTCCGTACCAGTTGCTCCGAAAATTAAGCTTCTTAAATTTGACAAGAATTTTTGCTGGTGTTCATTTTATAGAATGCTTATTTGAAGAGTAGCAACAAATGACTGAACCAAACTGTTGTTAGAAAACCAAATTTTCCTGAAGAATACTTGTGTTACCATGAAAGGTAAGAAACAATACTAATAGTTTTACTAATATATTTACATATTTACTGGTAGTACCCGCACCTATTACCTTAAACCCGTCAAATCTATGAAGGATAACTTTCCTCGGCCTCGCCGAGAACACTATTCACGGAAAGTATTTCCTAAAATACAAAATTGCATATTTTACTCCAAATACTCTATAAGCATAATCCATACATTAATTTGTTCTATCATTATCTCAAGCTAAGGTAAGTATGTTTTATTCATTCACTGCATTCATAATTTTATAAAAGTCTTAAGTTGAATGTTTTGTATACCTTAACGGAAAATCATCTAATTCGCCCAAGGAAACTCCAAAATCTGATAAAAATTTATAAAGGTCTTATGTTGAATGTTGTTGTTTGAAAGCATCTAATTCGCCCAACGAAAGTCCAAAATCTGATAAAAATCACTTTCAATGTGATCATGTTAGTTGTACCAATAATGTACTAACAAAAAGCTCAAAAACCCAGGTGGGTTTTAAGGTGGGTACAACCCAAAAAAACCCGGTGGGTTTTTTCGAGCTGGGCCCACTTGGGCATATCGTGTCAGTCGTTCATGTTCAGTTCGGAATTTTGTAATTTCATTATATATATATGCAAAAAAGCCGGCTTTTTTGAATCGATGGTTTTTTTCACATAAAAAGCCGGCTTTTTTGGGAAAAAACGAGAATTTTGGAAATTTTGGCTTGTTTCACTTTCATGATTTTTCTATCTAAATAGCTTTCTTATAGTATATTCTATAGTTAGATAAGAATTCCATGACCTAAATGTGATATTTCGCTCTGAAATTCACCATCAAGATGGATGGATCACATGTTTAACGAATTAAAGCTAACATGAAGAATGTAGTATTTGAGGGCAATTTTAGAGGCTATTTAACTTTATTTTAACTTTTGAGCTTTCGACATTTTTTTTCTTCTCTAGATCATTTCAATTTGTCATCCGTGTTTCATTTCTAAGAACTTAGTACTCTAGCTTCTAGCGCAAAAGTTAAACATACGTTTTTCTATATATTCGTCAAAGCGTACGTTTTCAATATATCCGTCAAACCGTACTTCCACATTTCTGTTATAGTGTAGCTGTGCAGTGATTTAGCAATAATTTTCCGGACACAACCTTGAATACCAATTTATACAAATAATCAGTAGCGGATTTAGAAAAGTACTTTAGGAGGGGTTTCCCTGATTGTTTCGTGTTCTAAAAAGTCCTAATTTTATTTGGGAGGTGCTTGAAGTTTATGAGTATAGGCATAACTAATATTTCGCTTCATTTATACGTTTAGCAATAATCTTCCGGATCATTTTATACTGAGAATCAGTGGCGAATTTAGAAAAGTATTTTGGGAGGGGTTTATCTTACTAATTTTTAGTTTTTCTAAACATTCGTAATTTTTATTTGACGGGAGCTTAAAGTTTATGAGTAAAGGCATAACTAATAAATATTTCGTTTGTTACAGACATTCCGTAACTTTGGGGAACAGGCTTCAGTCCAAAAGACCGCCCCCCTAACCTTCGCAAAACCGTCACTGCTGGTAATTAGTAATAATAACGATTTTAAAACAATAAGAAAGGAAGTCGACCAACTCACAGTACACGCACTATTTCTACATTCACAGATGGAATGAAGAAAAGCTTTGTTAGAATGATCGAATGCTGGGTTGAATCCCGGACTTCCCGATAGAAGAGCAAAAACTAACCACTCAGTCATGTTTGTTGTGCAGTTGTATTTAGCTTAACTTAAATATATTCCGTAGTCCTTTTTTTTTTGGGGGGGGGGGGGGTTCCGTAATGATATGTTGAATCCCTCTTGTTAAAAATCAAGAAAACTTGAGGATTGGGTAAACCGTGATGGTGGTTATATAAAACTTAAGTGTAGAATTTCAAGAATATACAGAATCAAACGCTCTAGATGTGCAGCCTAATATTTCTCTTATGTTTTATTTTGATTCAAAAAGGGGGTATGGAATATTTTGAAGTAAAAATACTACATACAGTTTTGCTAGTTATTTATGTATTTTTTTAAAAGAAGTGTTAACTTTTAGGGTTGGCTGCTTTACACCAACTTTTTTTTAATAACTGGTTTAAACCAAAAAAAAAAAAAATAAAATAAAATAAAAAGAACGAAAAATACGAATCGTGTGAACTTCATGGTGACGTTTCCACATATCAAACCACCTGCATTAGTTTTATTTCCCTTTCACCTTTTAATCAAGGTGTCCCGTGTTCAATTCTCGGTCGAACCACAACCCTTCTTTCATGCGTAAACCAAGTAGCTGTTCTGATGTCACTTTAAGCGAAAGTCTTCTCCTTGATAACCTCGGTATTACGTAAGGATGTTAAGCCTAAATATACGAAACGAAACCAAATTGTATATTTCTGCATGCCTAAATGCCTGTTGTTTTATAAAGAAGCCAAAATTGCTTAAATATATTGATAGAAATTGGCAAAATTTATCGATTGCCTACGTAGCTTCCAACATTAGCTTGGATTGGAGTTTCAATGATATCTACGTACTAAATTTGTAATTTAATACCTCAGTTTTAGCGTACTGATTATGATATGTTGACCTTTAAATTTTACATGCAAAGCAATAACAGGATTTTCCCGTTATTGTTTTACATTTCAAGTAATGACGGGATTTTCCCGATGGCTAGGGCGGGAGCTTCTCAATTTAAGACATTTACTGACCGGACTTCTTTAAGCTTATGGGACTTCTTCCAGCATAACCCCGCTGTTGCATAACAACACAAAGGCGAAACAGACTTATTTCTGTGAATATGTAATATAAACACATAAAGCGAAATATCTAAATCAAAAAACCTGGTTTAAACCAAAAAAGCCTGGTTTAAACATCCCCCTAAAAACGGGTTTTTGGCATTTTCAAAAACAACCATGGTTCTTGCCAACTCTGCTTACATTTGTATATAGGAAGTTAAAAACTTCTTATTATATACATTGGTTAATCCTTTGGAATTCATAATGTAAATATGTTGAAGTAAAATTGTTTGAAATATATTTTCGAAATTCATGGTTTATTTTCGAGATTTTATATTATTATCAGCATCAACCACTAATTAAATGACTTTTTGTGTTATAGAGAAGCGAAACAAAGTCTGTTTTATGAATTTAAAGCAGAATTTTGAAAAAAGCCCAAAATTTCCCAAGCAAAAAAGCGAAGCAGAAAAAACCGAGTTTTTTTCCCAAAAAAGCCGGTTTTTTCCGAGCCCTTGCATCTCTCTCTCTCTCTCTCTCTCTCTCTCTCTCTCTCTATATATATATATATATATATATAAAGAAAAGGATGGCATTTAGCATTCCCCTATTTCGTGTCATGGGTCCAGAAACGAGTACCTTGTTTTTGTCTAAATTATGATAAAAGTAGTAAAAAATACAGGCTCTAGCGGAGCTTCTAATCTCCTTCGTTCGCTCAGCCAGGGCTGTAGTCGAGGGTAAACTGCGGTACACACTGTATACCCTCTGCTTAACCGTAGTCATCAGAGTATACTTTCTGCTTCAAAGCGTATAGCACTTTCTACTTTTATTTCCTTTATATTTATTTCATCGAAGCATGACTCCAATGATAAAGTGACTATATCGCGTTTTTTTTTCTTTCTTTTATATTCTTAGCAGGTATTCAAATATGTGAGTCCTTATTATACAGGAAGGAACCAAAACACAAAATTGTTAGTTTTAAGATGAGGGGATAGATCGATGACTGTGATATTTCAATTGCTTAATACCTTGTTCTATGCTGAAGCAAATCAAACTTGTTCGATATTTTAAAACTTAGGTATGAATATTTTCAATGTCATGCAGATGGTAATACGTAACTTTGAGAAATTTAGAACCTATTGTTGAAAAGAAAAGTCTTATTACTTTTATAGAATTAAATTTGGGCACAATTTTCTTATTTCCGACACATCGGGCGCTATTTTTTGTTTCTTCTCGGAGTGAGTTAATTCCTTCCCCATACTTACATCCATTTATGTTATTGGTAGTATGATTTAGGATAAAGAGTATCATCAAGAGAATAACATGAAATGCTTTTGACTATGATACGTAATGTATCCTTTTTATTTTAAATGAATTAACTAATACACGCATTTTACATAGTTCATTAAAAAATATTTTCTATGTCTTTATTGATAATCATAGATGATCACAAACAGCGCATACCCTCTGAAAATTTTAGGACTACAGCACTGCGCTTAGCTATATTTGGTGAAGTAAGTAACACTGGAGATATTACATGTGCAAGATTGGGGGAGATACTAAATCTCAGAAGAAAAAAAAATGTCAATATTTCTCAAATATATATACAGGTAAAAATTCAACAGTTGAAGTGTTCACATGATATGAGACATAAAACAATAGTTTACACAAGTCACTAATTGAACACGACTTTTATGGCAGGAGAAGAATCCTTTGGTGAGATTAAGTTGCGATAAGCCCGTTGGGTATTATTTTGCTTTTACTCGGACAATGACAAGAACCGGTTTTCATAGAAGGTGGTTTTCACTTCATTTAAACTATATTAGGTTAGGCTAGGTTAAGTTAGCTTCTAGTGAGTGTCCGAGTCAAAGTAAAAACTTGCCACCCGCCCTGCCAAACGAATGTGCTAAGGTAAGTTATTTATTTAGGCATTACCGGCATCTATATCCTTAAGCTTCCCATGTATGAGGGATAACGTCCTTCGGCGAGCACATTATCTCGGGAAGGGGTAAGCGGCCCGTGACCTGTATGATGGGCCATCCCGTCATTTGCCTGATGTGAATGAGGAGAAACCCAGCCCGACTCATGATGACTGGGCTTAAAAAGGTGTTTCATTTAGAGCCCGGGACTGCTCGACTAAAATCGGTGAATGAACCTAAACTGACCTAACCAATTCATAAATCATTATTGCCATGTTTAAAAGCTGGCGGAGCGTAACGGAATAAATGCCCTTTAAGCTGTTGATCTTTAAAAAACAGTTTGTGTCCCTTTAAATGCGTAACACCATGAATTACTACCGGTATAATTTGATTTTTTGTATTAAAAAGGAACAATTTTTTTTTTTTTTTTTTTAAAGTCAACAGCTTTATTATTGAAAGTGGAAGTAAACTGACTTACGATTATACTAGTTCAGTAAATGAATTCGTGGACTGGCGCGTAGAATATAGGCAACCAGTAGAACCCAGATGTTGACATGATTGCTGTGTTCAGCGTAAACGTACACACACAAGACATTTACACAGATCTACACTGACTTTCGAAATAGTCACCATTGGCAGCTATGCACTTTTGCAAATGTTCGCAGAGCCATTGAAAACATTTTTTTAAAAAATGTTGGCGTTAGCAGACATCTCCCGTAGGGCATCCTTTGTGGTAGTGGTGATCCCCTCGGGAGAATGAAAGCGACATCCATATAACTTAGCTTTCAAGCGGGGAAGGAGATCGAAATCGCATGATGCGAAATCGGGTGGTATGGAGGATGTTGCAAAACAATAATCTTCTGCCTCGTCAGCTCCTCCTGGACAAGAACACAGCGAGGGGAGTAAAACAAAGAAGGGAAAAAATTGTTGGAAACTGTTTCTGTTATGATCAAAGGCGTGGTTTTGTAGAGATTCATCTAGTGTGAGAATGTTGTAGGTTTAGTCGGGGGTTTCCCTTTCACTTTTTCTGATCCCTCCAATTCTTTCATCATCATTCATTTACATTTATTATCTTCTATCTACATTAATATCTAGGATATTTGCGTCGGGCGTTAAACTAAGATATATATGATGCATTAACAGCAAGGAGCAAGGTAGTTAGCGCAGTTAATAACCATAAAACTATTTTTAAGGCTCGGTGGTTAGTTCTACTAACCACTCATTTCTATTTGTAACTAAAAAATAAACAGTTGCAATTACCTTTCCCTAGGCGAAATAGTTTCTCTAGCAGATGTTTCAAGCATCCTATCATAATTGCAATGAATAATTCCCACAGAAATTATTTTCATGGTGCAGTACTGCATGTTGCTGAAAATATGTAAAAACTTAGACTCATGCATAAGTAACCTATGGAACTGTTCCGTGCATTGTTTGAAAGATATGAGAGTTTGATCAAAGATCCTTAACGTATTTGAGTTGGAGAATATTGTTTACAATGAAACCAAATAATTGGACATTTTAATTGCAGCATTTCTTGAAATTAGAAATCGTACTTAGGGATCACTTTATTAAATGATTACTGCCTTATAACTGTTCCAGTAATAATTTATTTAATACTAATAAAGGTAAGTAGTCATTTAAGTAGATTTCTTTAAAATTTAGGTTTGTTTATAGTTTAATTAAAAATTATATGTGATTTTAAAATACTAGGGTCGTTTTATTTACAATTTGATTTCTTATTTACTTCTTTCAGATACCAGTATGAGATTCTGCCCACCCAACATAACCCTTGAGGATATATGGATCAATCATGGAGTGTCCGAGTGCTTCATGGAAACAGTAGCAACGTCAAGTATAGCAGGATTTATTGTACTATTTGGCACAATACAGATATGGGCATACAGGAAATATGCTACTCA
The DNA here is from genome assembly GCF_964235325.1 of Thermobia domestica. Taxonomy (NCBI): domain Eukaryota; kingdom Metazoa; phylum Arthropoda; class Insecta; order Zygentoma; family Lepismatidae; genus Thermobia; species Thermobia domestica. The sequence goes on from NC_137468.1 coordinate 111,237,893, forward strand.
GATATCCTCTTATACTTTGCCACATTCAAAGTTATTCAAATTTCAAATGTTTTTGTCTTGTTTCGTTCCTCTGTTGTGCATTTGTAGATTTATTTTACAGACATCCGTGTTTGATAATAGTGCAATATATGGCTACATGGTGTTGACTGTATGTTTGACGTCGTTAATATGGCCTTTATCTATGATTCTCATTTATCTGGAAAGACATTATATGTTACCATCTACTCCTACTCGGGGTCATGGGTTAGTGCTGCTAGCATTTTGGACGCTAGTTTTTATCACAGAAAATTTGGCATTTCTAAATCTGCGTGCTGCTGATTGGTGGTTCAATTTACAGAAGTAAGTACAATAATCATACAAATTTTGAGCATGTCGTGCTTATATACTAATTTTAACTTCTGTATTTACACTTTCTTAGCATTCTATCCTTTGTCTCCTATTTGGTCTTTTCGTATTATTATTAACCAAGTTCCTGGTACAATTGTGAGATCATTATGCACTGCAGACAATTAATAATAGAACATGGAGAGTATTTAAGATAGGAGTAGGTGAGAGTGTGTATTCAAAGATGCCATCCTAGCATTCTGTGGGAAAACCCTTTGAAAAACCTATTGTTAGGATGCCGTGTCTCGGATTCAAACCCGGATAATCTAATTGCTAAGCGAAAATACGCTTGCTCGATGCTTTATTAATTTACAAATTTCTCTTTGCTTGCTCAATACTTTATTAGTGTATAAATTTTATTTATATTAAGTTAAATATTTTTGTACACTAAGGGTAACGATGGAATAACACAGATAAATCTGTCGTAGTCTAATTTTCCTTTAGTATATAATATAATTAATAAGGATTATTTAGAGAAGAGAAATTAGTAGAATTTCCTCGTAGCTGTATGGTTAGCATAACTGCCAAAAGCGCGTGAAACTCTGGTGTGATTCCTGGTAGCAGCTTGTGTGGTTCGAATCCCACTTTAATCTGTAGGCCCATGTTCCCCATAATCTCACTGAGGTTCGGTTCATTGTCACGTCCACATAATCTCTCGGAGGTTCATTGTCACGTCCACATAATCTCTTCTTTGATTTCTGTCCTTAAACAAATGGATCCAGTTTCTACTTTGTATTCCTATTTTTGCGAGATCCATCGTAATGTTGTCCACCCAACTTCACCTAAATCTTCCTAATGGTCTTTTCTCTGATTGTATTTGCAGTTAAAATTTTGAAAGCGTTCCTCTTTCTACCATTCTGGCTACATAACGTGCCTATCTGAGCCTCTTAGATTTACTGAACCTAACAATGTTAGGTAAATGGTATAAATTATGCAGTTCCTCATTGTGGAGTTTCTATCACTCACTATTTCCATCCCTCTTGAGTTCTCAAGTACTTTGTCTTTGTTCTTCCCCCAAAGCAAGCGAACATGTTTCACAGCCATACAGCACAACAGGCCTATTATTATTTTATATATTTTAAGCTTCGAATTCTTCAGCGCGAGCTCCCTCGTGGCTAAGCGGTTAGCGTACGCGTCTTTGGCGTGGGAGACCCGGGTTCGATTCCCGGCGGGAGCTCATGTGGTTCGGATTCCACGTTAATCAGTAGGTCCACGTCTCATATAGCCTCGCTGCTGAACGGGACGCTAAACTAAAAATCAACTCAATTCTTCAGCGAAATTCGTGAAGACAAGAGAGTTTGAACTGAATAATAACACAAACTTCCTTCTTGCAGTCGACATTTAATTTCTTCGTTGATGTAGTTTTGGACTGTTAATGTTAATTCTATATTGTAAAACTTTGTCCCATATAGGTATAGGTAGAGCGTTAATAAAAAGTGTGTCCGGAATTGACTCCCACTACCGGTTTTTATTATAAAATCTCTACTATAAAAAGTATTTTTACAAAATATTGTACAGATAATATCTCTAGTTTACAAGGTTAGTTGTAGGTAATCTTTTACCGTAAGGTCGCAGACAGGATCTCTACAGAGTCCCGTAGCAGGCTAAGCAGAGGGGAATTAAGGAACCAATGCTCCGTAGCAAGCAGAGGAGGGTTAAGTGGCTAACATATCCCCGTAGCAGGCTAAGCCAGGGATAGGATAGGCGTAGTCCCGTAACAGACTAGAGGCCTGGGGTTAGGTTACTCCTAATGTTCCGTGGCAAACAGTAGGAGGGTCACCAGAAAACTGGTACAGAACTGCCGTCGTCCAGCCAGTTTATAGGGTTCCTTGGGTGGCGGTGGCGCTGCTGCTCCGTGGGAGAGGCCAGAAGCCCGTCGTCTACAGGTGATTGTAGATCTATCTGGTGTGAAATCATCTTGCCAAACCACGTGGTGGTATTTGTAAACACTGACGTGTAGAATTGTTTATTCACTACATCACGTGGGACATTACAATATATTTCAAAGTGTCCACGTTGTCGAAAGTATTAACTGATATTTTGGTGTATCCATAGTTTACAGTAGTCACTGTGAATTTCCATGTATTTAGTTTGCTTTGCACTTACTTCTAAACCCATGTTCCTTCAGGCGTTTAATAAAATCTCTGCATTTTTCTATTGTCCCCGTATCAACTATCAGATTGACTTAATTGGAATAAGCCGTGATGTGGTGAGTTCAATTTATCTCTAGGTGTTGGTTGCTATTTTGTTTCCTTACAGCGTATACCAGAAGAAAATTGAATAATCATGGCACAACATATCAGGCCATTTTCAATGTAAAAGTTCGTGGTCAAGTATTTACTTTGGGTGTCATGTAAACAAATCTTTTTAATCAAATTTGCTTTTTTGGTGTACCAAATTCGGTAAGAACGTTGTGCGATGTTTCCCTCCTAACCGAGTCGTATGCCTTTCCGAAATCAATAAGTACTTAATGTATCCTAGTGTTGAATTCCAATTTCTTTTCGAGTATTTGGCGAATGGTAAATATCTGGTCGATAGTTGATCGATTTCACATAAATTCACACTAATAATCTCCAATAATTAAATATGCGATGGTTTCTGTCTTCCTAACAATGATCGAGAGGATTTTTATAGGATGTTGACTAAAGAGAAATGCCTTGATAATTATTACAATCAGTTTTGTCACCTTTCTTGTGAATTGGAACAGTGATTGATTCCAGTCTTGTGACGATTCCTCCTTGTTCCCGACGAGAAGAATGATTTTGTGTATCTCGTTTGACAATTATTCCCGTCCAATTAATATTACCTTAGCGATAATTTTATCTACGCCCATAATATATGTTTAATTTCTTTATAGCAATTTCTATATCTGTTCGGTTAGACGGTTCTGCTGTATGCATTTCACTTTCTCCTCGAAATTATTATTTGACTGCATGTTTAGCAATGTGTAAAAGAAATCTTTCCACCTATTCAAAATAATATCCATGAAAACTTGTCCATCTCCATATGTAAGCACGAGGTTGATACACGTCCTTAAATTATTGATGTCTTTATACATGCTCCAAGTATTTTTACTTGTACTGTTCAGTTCAATAATTTGAGCTTTCAAAAAGATCACGTTTCTTTGTCCTTAAAATTTAGGAAGTTTCCCACCTGATATCAGCGAAATTTTGTACAGATTTATCGCGCGGATTTTGTATCCAGCGCGTTTCTTTGCCTATTTTCCTCTTTCTGCTAGTTTAGCAAATTTTTGGTCGAATCGTGGTTTGTTCCAATATATTAACTCGTTATCCAGTTTTTCTTTCGTCGAAATTCGAATGCTATCCTTAATTTCATCCCAAGGATCCTCAATACTAGTACATTTCCAACCTTCTAAAACAGAGAATCTATTCGACATTTAATCTGATATTTTTCTCTGACTTGACTCTCTCTCTAATTTCTTTAAATTAAACCTTTCCGTTATCAGATGCTGATTATTTGCGTTTTTCAACGATAACTTCTCTCTTATAACCAATGTTACCATACAGTGATGAATATTACAATCTGTTCCTCTAAACGAACGAATATCAATTATGCTAACATTCGTCTTCTGTCTACTAAAACGTTATCAGTTTGATGACGGTATGTGTTAATTTCATCTGGTGAGGTCCAAGTATGTTTATGTGGATATCACGATATGGGAATCTTGTACTATTTGAATTAAAAGGGATGTTGATGTCCTAGCTAATCAACCAATTAATTAATAATCAGAAAGTTTCCAAAAACTTTTTCTTGATTTAATATGTATACTTCAAGGTTTCGTCCATTGAGTGGGATTTTCATAAGACTAAGAGAGAGAGGTTTTAAAGTAGTCAGGAAAGTTTAGTGTGTGTAAGATAATTAATATGAACTAGAAACAAAACTACTGTGTCTTTGTCATCTTTTCCATCTCCTGACCACAAATGTTACTAAAGTCTGTAAGAATAATTGAACTGCGTATACTACTTTGAGCCAGTTGTTTAACCCATTTGGCGCCAATGTCCTATATATAGGACAGCGATAAAATATGTCAGTATTCAACACTGATTAATCAAATAAAATTTGCTCCTGTATGCGCATGATCGGAAAGGCACATGTTTTCTTCCAATATGGTTTGTGGGAAATTGGTGCAATTTAAAGGGAACTATTGTACCCTGAAATAGCTGAATTTTTTACTGTCGATCAAGATTAACTTGTGGTATGAATAAAACATGAAAAGAACGAATAAATCTAAGGTAAGCAATTATTTTATACTCTCCAAATATTATTCTTTCTGGTTTTATTCTTGTTTAAATCTGCAACATAAAACTTTTGATATAGAGACCTTGTTATTCTAGTGTCCTGTATACAGGACATTGGACACTTGACCTACCGGTTTTTAAGATATTTCAATTCTCACTAAATATACTAAGTAAACTTTATGTATGCAGTAATTATAAAATACAAGATTTTTTTATTCTAAAATAAAGCATAATAAACTTAAAACGTAAATTAGCAACAGGTGGACCTTCAGCATGCATTACTATTCCTTCACAGAAATATTACTATGCCATTACTCTCGTTGTCTCCAGCAACAAGAATTCACCCAGAAACACAGGGATTCTGTAGAAAGTGTCAAGACACGAAAAGTAAGCAAACATACGTTAATACGAAATCACGAAAGAAAGCAAAGAAGATGCAAGACCGAAGAAACTGGTAACATCGTACCATCAATGTAATGTTGGTTTTTGCATAGTGTCATGCTTTGATGATTATGATCGCTAATGTAAAAATGCTGTGTATTGATTTTAGAACATAATATACCAGTATGTAGTCTTGCAAAAATAGTAGTTTAATAAAACTGGCGTGAGTCGAAATCACGTATAATTTTTACTTTTTAAATATTATCAACCTAAATGGCCAATGTCCTATATATAGGACAGATTGTACCAGACGTACCCCGGTACACACAACCGTACTCTTTTCTTTTTTCGAATATGTGTTAAATGTATAAGAAAATATGTAACATGCAATCAAATATACACAGTAGAAAAATTATGCCACCAAATGGGTTAATGTGAGTTGGTGACATTGCTTACTTTTGATTTCAAGAAATCAAAATAGTAAACACAGTTTACCTTTGTTGCTTACATACAATTCACAAATCAGATTTTCCATAAAGATTTATTATCTTGGTGCAGGTATAATTTAGCATAATAATTATAGGGAATACGGGTTTGATTCCCGATGTTGTTCGGATCTCCCATTAAATTCAAACAAATTATGTTTTAATTGTAGTTATGAAGTAAGTTCAAAAATATGTCGTAAAACGTATTGGTATTGTGGACTTAGGTTGCTCTGCCCTCATCCACTTCTCCGAGTCATGGTTTCTATTATTTCAGGTTTCTTCAGCTTTTGACCTTTTCCTATCACACTTGACATAACGTGATTTTCTTGGTACTGTAATTTACTTATTTATTTATTTATTTATTTATTATTATTATTGTATTGTTGTTGTTTCTTTTATATGTTCTAACAGCATTAAAAATGCTCACGATTTACTTTCGATCATATTGTTTTACGAAGTAGATTTTAAAATTCCCAGAATTCATTTATTTTGCGAAAACAATGTATAATAAGCGAATTTGCAGTATATTTCTTTCAAGTTAGTTCGTTGCAGCAGCTTTTACCCATATGACATCGGAGAAAACATTCCTGCTACTCCTCCTTCGAAACCTGGTTCAGGAGCATGGTAGCGTTAGTGATAGAACCTCCACGGAAATGCCTGTGCCACCCAGAAACGTCCCATTTTTTCATTGCTTTGTCAGCGTGGCCTATCGTAACTTTAATGTTCTATAACCGATTTTGGAACAAACACAAAATTTCAAGGCACCTTGAAATCTGACATTATAGATCGCATATCACATACATAAATAGTGCTGATAATTTTGTACAGAAACGAAGTGATGCCTGTTTAAACATTAACTGTGGAAGTTACCTTGTAACACGTCTTGATATTAAATCTCTGAAATTTTCGATAGTGACTTCTAGCTTCGCCGAAAGAGGGAGATAGAAGTCATAATTGAAAATTCCGATAACTTAATGCCAAGATATATTACAACATAAGTTCGGAGTTAGTGTTGATAATGTTGCTAATGGGAAGGAAACAAATGATGATAATCGTGATGTGAGTGTATGGACACTGAGAATTAATCAAACATTGTCATGCACAACTTTAGACATGAATTGTGAACTGTTGAGAAATTTTCGAAGGGTCTGCTACTTGCAATGGTATAAGATTTAATCGCTATATATCCCGGGACTTGAACCCAAATACAGGAATGTAAGATATATCATTATCCGGTGTTCGGTACGCTATGCAGGACCACAAAATTATCCTTTAGTAATTACTGGTGAACCTTAATTACAAGTGCCCGACAACCTACAGAAACAGTAGGAAAGGGGGGATCCATATAAAGGCCAACACCAGTAATTATTCGGTTCGATTTCCGACTATATCTTCATGTAGCTTCGGGAAAACGTAAGATTAGAGTATGGACCTTAAACAGAACATTTTACTCACTAATGTCATGCGAAAATAACAATTACTGCGTCAAAACTTAGTGATAAATAAAAAAAAAATAATAATGCATACTCTTTGGCGCTTACCTACCTTAACAGAGACTATGGAAATTTTCAAAGTAAATAAAAATTCACTAACACTCACACCATTCATAATTAAACTCACATTGTCACTCCGTTTATATATATATATATAAATTTTCACATATCGAATATAATATTTTTCATAGAATTTACAGGTTAACACAATACTTCATGTTATTATTTGTATAAAAGGATAGCCCGTGGAGAAAATCGAAACGCGCATGGAACGCGATGTGGAGAAATTTCAAAAATACGACGCGACACAAACGCGAAATTAATTTTCGTCTTTTACAAGTAAATCAATACCGTTTTCTTTCTTCCCTTCACCACTCAAGTTGTTCCAACATTATTATTATTATTATTATTACAATAATTTGGGCATAGAAGTATTTTGGCATTTTCATAAAACTTTCGTAGTTAATACAAATGATGCTTTTTTCCCCTCCTATTGACCAAAGCACCCTCCTCCTGGTTTAACTCCTGGCTCAAAGGTAACTTGTTTCTCCTCGTGCACACAGGCGGAGTGATACCACTTCATAATTGAACATATAGTTCCATAATTGTCTAAAAGATTGTTAGTGTTATTTAATTTTTACCGTGATACTTCTGTTTTAATATCGTAAATGTACCTTTTTACGGACACGACGTTTCCACCAACATTACGTTTTTGTAATTATTCGTAAATTACACAATAAATCATCCTACGTCACAGCAAAGAGAGTACATTCACGTAGCTCGTAGGTGGCAATTGAGGCGATGACTGTTCTGGGGGTAGAATTTGGAACAAACAAAATTGTACGAAGCCAGGGGCTCCTTTTGGCCCGAGGTCCTTCACAAAAGTTTAGCAACAAAGAATAAAGGTCTTATAGCCAAGTTATGATGTTATACACTGTCATAATCTGTTAATGTATGTAAGCCGTTTAATCCACGGAATTTAATACATTTAAATTTTTGTTTTCAGCTTAACTGACAAAATTGAAATGGGACTTTTCGTCGCACGATATGTGTCATGTATGTTAATATTCTTCTTGGGTTTGAAAGCTCCAGGTTTAGTGACCATACGAGACTACTTGAACTTAAATCGTGTTCCAAGTGTCCAGTTAGAGACTGGCGGGGTAAGTTTGTGATTTTTTTTATTTGTGTTTAACATATTGGCTACCATGGTACTCTTCGGTGGTTTTCGCAGGTGACGATATATGACTTACAATCATAAGCTTTAATCAGAAAAACAGCAAAAAAAAGTTGACTATTGGAAAAATACAAGATGATATCTACGGGAAGGACTCAGAAAAAAAAGCTTGGTAGCCAACGTGTTGAGATATCATTCAAGACTAGCTTCTGTCATAGTATTATGCATTTATAGCAGCTACTATAAGTCTAATCAGTGAGTCTCTTCAATTGCTCTTGAGGTTTGGCATGGAAGGTTGTACATATTCTTATAGAGTTCATATTTTAAAAATATTGCATTGGTAAAACAAATGTAATCGACTAATGTCTAGTAAAGCTCAGTCACAAATGGACAGATACATGCTACTTAATAAAACATATAGGAACAAGAAATGGAATTGCTTGAAATAAAGTATGCATATAAAATTATATATATATATATATATATATATATATATATATATATATATATATATATATATATAATATTGATTCTTTTTATAGGAATCATCTAATTTTGTATGTTCTATATTATCTTATAATATAATGTACTCTAATAAGGTAAGAAAATAAACATATTACCAGGGATAAAAGATAAGATAAATATATTAGGATATTAGTGAGGTTCACTGTTGTGTTAAAAGTTCGTATGTGAACGTAAGTAGTTTGTTCTTGGTTTTTAGAGGCAACCAATTTCTACTGAACAACTGAATTTGTTCCGTCAGTTGTGATATTGTTTTATGTTTTTTTTTTTTTCACTTCTGCTTTCCTTTTTAGTGCTTTCTTATACCTATTTTGACATTAAGAATAGTTATGTGGTGTCCATCTGCTTGCAAATCTGGAGGAGATCCATACCCATGACAAAGCTTAACTACAATTATTATCTTCCGCTACTGTCATAAAAACAAGAACCAGTGGCGTATTTAGGAAGGTGGCTATCGGGCTCAAGCCCCACCCCCCGAAATAGATAAATTTATATATAGTATATATAATAACTGTATACCTACATAGACCAAGTATATACACCCACTCAGGAGAATGTACACTTATGTCCAAAATTATTGTCGCATGTCTATACGTTGTTGTAGGAATATAATTTGATAACAAATTCTCCAGATATTTCTTATAATGTTAGTATGTGTATAATCGGCAAAGACGTGTATGTGGCAAATTTCATGTCAAAAGAGCAGTAAATAAGAACAATAAAACGAAAATAAAACTTTCTTGTCCATTTATCAGCATTTTGTTTTACTTATTCTAATTTTCGTATTTGTAATTCTTTTCCTAGAAATTTACCACAAATATACATTTCTCGATTATACACATAGTATCAGTATTAAAAGTACCGTGCAAAATTGTTATCAAATTACATTCTTACAAGAAGACAGTTATAGATATGCGACAATCATTTTGGACATGAGTGTACATAGCCTCTCTCGAAACAAAATCCTAAATACGCCACTGATAAGAACTTTGTGAGTTCTGCTTAAGTTGTACTTTATTAACATGAAGAAGTGATAATTGAGATCCTTTTGCTGTTCCATCTTGATTTTACTTCATTTTAAATTCAAAGCAACAAAAACTTTATTAGTATTATTATTATTAGTCATCATAATCTTCGTTAAAACTTTGCAAATTGTATACGAAGGGTGTTCGAGGTAATACATTCAAAATGTATTTATTTTAGCGTTATTATTTCTTGGTGTGGTCAGTATGCACCTTAATGCATTTTGCAGTTTAGGTCACATTGGGCATAGTTATCGCATATATATATAATATTTCTGACATGTTTCATATCATACCAAACAATTGAACAAGACAACACTATAAAAAGGAATTGCATTGGCAACCTGATGGTGAAATTCATTACCCCCTGATAAAGCAATAATATATATCTGAGTAATGTCCAATATCCAACACTCAATTTTTCTTTTTTTCTTCCCTTTTTGTTCCTAAGCATACTATTCGGGCTTGCAAGTTCGAAGTACAATTTGTGTTAAATATTATCCATGTACTGCATGTGTTTTCTTAGACATATGCATATTTCTTGCAGTATCGATGAGTTGAATTTGCTGCATATGTCTGTGTTTCTTTGAATTTCACATGTTTTTCGCTATATTATAGACGCAGGCGATACTTCAGTTTTACACGTTCCAGGGTTATATTTTGAATTGTTAACGCGCATATTGTCTACTAAAATATTTTGCGTCACAAGTAAATAGCACGTAATTAATTAACAATTATCTGTAAGAGCTAGGTCCGTTGAGTAATAATTTTAGCCATGGGATTGTAATTTTATCAATACATCTAGTCAGTACATGTTATCAATTCGAGCTGCCCTGCATCATATACTTATGTAAAACAACTATTTAAGATGTAAATGTATCTATTAGGTACGAGAAAAAATCAATATGATGCAAAAATAGGTAGCGTGTTAGTATTTCCTCTGTAGTGTATGGTTGAGGTCACCACAATTAAATTGGAAATGCCATAGACATCGAGGCTATTGGTTTCAGTAGAGGTCAACTTGTAGGTACATAAGTGTTGCAAACTATTTATTTATTTATTTACTTAACAATCACCAGATACAGCTCGAAAGCCATTTTGTACTGGATATAACAACAACAATACAAGGGAAAGGATTTGGGAAGGTATAGGTTAGGGTTTGTTTAGTAGTTACCATTCCGGCATTTGCCTGATAGGACTGAGAAAAATCCCAGTCAGGATGGTCGGGAGCTTGAATCGAACCCACGACCTCCGAGTGCGAAGCCAACGTTCTACCACTTGAGCTATTTCGCTCGATAATATATAGGTGTTTCCATTATTTTTGTAACCGTCTGTACTTTCAATTATTTTGAGCAATTGGGAATTCGTGGGCATCTCAATTGTGAAATCAGCTGTTTAAAAATCAATCGTTTTTCTAAGTTCAAAGTTTATGTCGGATTCAATTAGGGAAATTGCTACATCAATATGCGTTGCATTCTTTTCTGAGGAAGATGCTAATTCTGGCACATGTCAATTAGTGCTCTACTCCAGAGTATATAAAGAGAATTTTAAAGGAAAGTGTTAAGCAATGCCAATATGGTCATTTCTTATATACTATCTAGTTGACCGGCATATATATTCATTAGTTGAGACACTGAATTGTCCAAGCACAACAGAAGTTGTGGTTTAGTTCGTATGGTCTGAAAACCTGAACACTAACCACAAGGGTCGAAGTGTGTAGGTGGTCAGAAAGCGGAAAGTTTCACCACACACCGACATGGAAGCCAAAGACTCTTGTTGCATCTAAATATTAAGATGCTAGGTTTATATGTTTGTCCCCAATCCTTTCGACAATGAGATCTCGAAAACTACACGTGCTTGAAACGTGCCGTGCTCGCTGGTCGATTCCTAATTTTGTGTCGATTGTCCAGTTCTCATTCAAATTTTCAAAAACCGTGTCGTTATTGTTCTATTCAACATTTTAGGGGCCGTTTTGAGCCCATAAGATTAACATTGTTGCAGGCCGAAACTACGGTGTTACGCAACCGGTAGAGAAGTTATGTATGGCGGGTTGACGGACATTGCAGGCGCTTTGCTTAAATCTGAATGGCAAAACTTATTGCATGCTGGCAACTTCAAAGGCCTCAAGAGATGCAATGAGACGTGCTCGGACGGATATGGATTTACTAGAAAAAAAATATTTCCACTTGATATCGTGTTACTTCTACAAATTTGCTACAAACTCACTCCAACATCTATACGTAGCAATTCACTTAATTTGTGAGTCTCCTATCCTTTACTTGTGTGAGTAAGGAGACATGTATAGTGGGAAGGAGATTCATAGTCATAACAGAACGATGCGCTGAGTAAGCGCAGGTTCAGCTAGTACTTGATTAAAATATTAACTCTGAGATTTCTAAGGTGGTGTTTTGTAATTCGTGTTTCATTATATCCTTTAATGTTTATTCTTTTCGTTATTCATATGTTAATATACACTGCCTAAACTTAAGATTAACTTCATTTCGAGGGAGACACGGTGGTAGAACGCTTACCTCTCGTGCATAGGGCTCCTAGGTCGATCCCCGGCCAAATAAGTTTGTGGTGACAACATCGTGTTCGTGGGTTTTCTCGGGGTACTCCCGTTTCCTCCTACTTCGTCATTCCATCACATCTTCCATCATCATTCACTTGCCTTAATTATTTTCTTTCTTAACCTAAAGGGTTAAATTATGGGACGTTAAACTGAAAGATTTCGTTTCATTTCATTTTCACTTCATTTCGAACGTTAAGTTTCGTTAATGCTCTATTCTCTGTGATTAAGAATTGATTTCAATTCCAGACAAATACGCAATAACTCTTAATTCTCTCAATCCTTTCTCGTTTTACCGATTTGTGATATATTTCTAAATATATAAACTAACCAAGAAAGTTCTGTAGCTTTTTGTGGAGGTCTGTGTTCAATTGGCTCTCACACCAGGAGTTGAATGCAAATGGAGATAAGGCGAAGGTCAGTTGTTGGTGTGGGTACATCCAACATACTACCTGGTTGCAGCAATTCAGTTACACCGTGAACTTGCGTAAGGATAGAGTGAACATGAGACCTGCACAGAGACTCATAAGATCGTATATGCTGTACGAGTTGAAACAGGTCAAATGCCGCTGCTGCGGGGCGGAAGATATACCAAGGCTTTGATAAGGGTGTTGTGACTACGCGGACAGTGGAACGGTGGTCTAAGGACGGTGACGAAACACTCGAAGACCACACCACAAAAGATCAACACACGTACAAAATGAAGATCTTCAGGCAGCAATTAAGGCGAATAATGGCTAGACATGTCACAAACTGGGACTACAATTCAGTGTGAGTGAAGAAACCATTCGGCACCACCTCCATCAACTTAGGAAGCACAACAAATTGGGTCCCATATGATTTGACTCCAGGCCTGAAGGCAACGCGAGCAGACAGCTGTATTTCTTTGATGTCTCGTCTGAGAAAGGAGCCATTTAGCCATTTCTGGACAGGGTGTTGACATGTGATAAGAAGTGGGTCCTGTACGAAGCTCCACGGCGCCGTCATCATTGGTAAGTTTCCCATGAACCGGTTCCGAAACAGCCGAAACCTGCACTGCACCAGAAGAAGGTCCTCCTGTGTGTTTGGTGGACTGCTCGCGGCATCGTGCGTCTGGAACTGCTACTAGCTGGTCAGAACATCAATGCAACTGCGTAGTGTCAGCAGTTGAGCCGCGTTCAAGAAAAAACTAAAAACTCTAGAGCCAGCACTTCTAAATCGCAAACGGGTCCTCCTGTTACAAGACAGCGCTAAACCCCATGTGGCTAGAATGACCCGGGACACCATTCTATCTCTTGGATGGGAAACACTATTGTATTCGTCATATTTCTCGGACACCGCACCGTCCGATTATCACTTGTTCCATTCCTTGGAAAATCACCTTAGAGGACGCCAGTTGAAATCACTAGTAGAGGTGCAAAATGCACTTGACACTTTCTTCCTTCACGGCCCACCAAGTTCTATCACGATGGAATCCATGGCCTTCCAGAACGTTGGCAGAAGGTCGTCGATGGTGATGGGAACCATTTTTGATCTTTCAGATACGTCTTAGGTGACATGTCGATGTTCGAAGGTGGTGAGTGAAAAAGCGACAGAACTTTCTTGGTTACCTTTATAATATATTGTCTCTCGCGGAGGAATTTTGGTAAATTTTGAAAATCATTGCTCAAATAACTCTTTAATACGATAAATTCGCTGAATGCAAGAATTTTGATTTCCATGAAAGTTCTTAGTTTTTCCTTGTAGTCAACATTTCTACTTGAGTGAGAACTTGTATATGCTTTTTCTTATTCTTTAGAATGGAAAAAAATGATCCTTCCTGGTTTCGTAAATTCCTTCGTAGTGCTGAATCAAATTTCACTCCTATATCAACTATTCTTAATTTTGAAAGGAGGGAACAAAATACTTTTTGTGGCAACCTGAAGACCATTCTGAGTTTACTTGCAATGAGTCACAGCAGTTGACGGTATCATTAGAGGATTAAGTTCCAATCTCTCGATAACTATCGATTCTTGAGCACGTTTTTCTTTTGCATCTTAAAATCAACCACTCTTGAATATCAGACTGAGTGAATAAGTCTGTCTTTTTCAAGCACTTAAGTTTCCATCCACTAACTGGCTAACCAGTACCATACCATAGATTAGGGCTGCACTACATCATAGCTCTAAACTAATGAGCTGGTTACTTCTAAACGCCTTTCAAGCACCTTTGTTTTACAGTCGCCACACAAATTGTTCCTTGTATTCATTTTTCAATCTTCTGGAGTTTTAGATGTTGGATTTTTATTGCCACAGTGTCTTCAGAGATACCATACGATGTTGTTCTTATTTCAGAGATACCATACGACGATGTTCTTATTCCATAACTTTCAAATAGGTAATATTCCTTCTATTTAGCACAGATTTGTTCTATATTTTGCTTGTGTCTTCCACGAGTAATGATCTTTAAAATATCTCTGGACTTCTGTTCTCCTGCAAAGAAAAGAACAAGATATTATTTTTCCTCCAAAGCAAAGTAGGAAGGTTGGTGCAGGCAGATGTTGGTTGAAAGCCCCACAACCTCGTCAAGGTCTCTACCTCTGTGAGGGCCTACTTTTGACGGGAGACGGACGTAAGATCATATGCACCATACGATCTTACGACGGAAAACCAGATTCTAGCAAATTCCTTGATATTTCACTTAGCAAACCCTTTGGAATTCCTTTAATGCCAAAGATTTTGCTGCGATACTTTATCAAGTAATTTGCTAGTGGATGATGATGAGATTAAGGGTAGGGGAATTTTAACAAATGCCTTGGTATTTCAAGGCGCAAACCTTTTGGTATTTTTTCAATCCCAAAGATTTTGCTGCAATACTTTACCAAAGAATTTGATATTATCAGAAAAAATGGGGGACAGAGAATAATGAAGTAGAAGGATGCTAATGTGTGTGTGTGTGTGTAGAGGTTCGTTGAAGATGAGAAAATAAGGAAATTTGAAAGAAAGTGTTAGTGTAAATAATGACGGAAAATGAAAATAAATTAATAAAATGTTGCTATGGTTATAAAGGAACATTGTTGTATTTTTTATTTTATTTTTTGCTCTTAAATCTACATTTTTTTTTGTTATTATTGTTTCATCACTATTGTTGTTAATTTATTCAACGATTCGAGCAATAAAAATGTGTTGGTTCTTCTTGTGTGTTCTAACATAAAAATACACATTCTTACGAGGTTTGTGATTGATCTCTTGCAGTGCTCCTAGTATTTCTGAGACAAATTTCGCACTAACGAAACAAAATTTTCTCTTTTCAAGTTAAATCTCACGTAGGTTGTAAATGGTGGTATTTCTGCATTTATGACAACTAGTTTACGCGTGCTTATAAAGAAATGCATTTCTGTTGTATTTATAAAATGACATATTCACTAAAACACTATATCAGGTAGTCTAAAATGTATTGAGCCTTTTGAACACGAAATGGAATCTGTGTACAAAATCTCAGAGTATATGAGTCGCAGTGGGTCAGACCCAGGCTTGCCAACTATACGATATTTTATCGAGATATACGGTCATTTAAGCCTTAATGGTATATGCAATGATGCCCTTACGATAAAAGGTGAATATATGATAACTTTAGAACGCACACGTTTTTGCATTCCTTGAATGAGCAAATAAATTGCAGATGTGCACTAAATAATAATAAAACACACACACTAAGGTTTTTTAACAGTCATTTTCGATCAAATAAATCGATAACGATCTGCGAATTGGCAAATGGCAACCCTGCATCCATTCTTTACATTCAACTATGTTTAGGAGGGGATGACAATATTGTTGTTGTTCAAAGTACACTAATGTTAATAAGGATTTAAAAGAAAAAAAGAGGACAGTGACGCCGATTTTGGAGGTGGAAACTGAAGATTGCTAAATAAGTTTATTATATATTATTAGTAGTATTATACTTGTTTCTACAATTATCAGTGCACAACGAATATTTTTTGTAATATACGATCATTTTAGAAACGAAAATTGATAATTTTGTTCTCTGCGGTTGGCAACTCTGGCCATACTTTGTCATTTGCCAGCTGCTAGAGTCTTTCTATCTCAACTGTGCCCCTTCTGGCGCTGCTGTCGATATGTGATTTCCCTTGAAAGACGAGGGACAAGTTGCTGCGGCCGAGATCTTTCAATTGTTGAATACGGGAGCATTGCCTCAATGAATTATTTCACGGACTTCGGTATGCTCTGCCTTATTAGCCACTCTTAAGTAGCCTACGATCTTCACTCGTCAAGATCAAACGACTGAACGACAAATTGGCAACACAGATGAGGTCATTCACTTCTTTTCCGTAACCAAAGGGAGGGTTTCGTCCACCAGAAAGGGGGGGAGGGCGAAGTATAGTTCGCATAGTTTCCGAGGGCACAGATGGAATAGTCAGGCTCTAGTTCCTTATTAAGTAATTCATTTTTCGCTTTTTTATAATTTAGCTTCTCTCTTTAAAATTCATTATTTATAGAATAATGTCTTCAGATTTACACTTCTTTTGACACTAAATACTAAAACTCAAATAATTCTGTACAGACTACCAATCTTTATTTTAAAAACTGTTTGTAGAGTAATATCCTCATAGAAGATTTATCTGGTGTTTCCTGATAAAGTCAGCATACGTTGTGCTAGGTTTTACTTTCTTAACATCAGGAATATACATAAACAAGATAACTAACTAACTCACTCACCCTTATGCCCTATGCTACTCGGAGGTTCACAAAATTCTCCACGGACTTTTATCCTTAGCTAACTGCATCCAGTTTCTACTTTCTACTCCTATCTCTCCGAGATCCATCTTAATATTGTCCTCCCATCTGCGCCCAGGTCTTCCTAATGGTCGTTTTCCGATTGGTCCTCCAATTAAGACTTTGAAACCGTTCCAACTTTCTTCCATTCTGGCTACATGACCTGCCCACCTGAGCCTTCTAGACTTGATTACCCTAAAAATGTTTGGTAAACGGTATAAATTATGTACTTCCTCATTATGAAGTTTCCGCCATTCCCCATTCCCGTTTCTCTTGGGTCCGAATATTCGTCTCAAGATCTTGTTCTCAAATAATTTATAGACAAGATAAATGCAATAAAATTGGGGAGAGAGAGAGAGAGAGAGAGAGAGAGAGAGATATGATTTTGTAATCATAAAATTGAAGTTATTTGTCTGTGTTCTGGGTTTATTTTTATAGCGATATTTCGTCCATTTTCATGATCTGTGGATTTTTTTTTTTTTTGTCGAGTTTGTTGGGAAAAAGGATAAATGAATTTATGGATAAATTAATTAAATGAAATAGGTCTATACTATACCAAAAATTATCCAAAGAAAAAACAAAACAGAAATTGGACAAGGAGTTTTGGGTAACAGGAATGTGATCGCAATTGAAGCTTTGTTTTCTTCGAATCGTTGTCCCTTGAAAAAAAAAAAAAAAAAAAAAAAAAAAAAAAAAAAAAAAAAAAATCAAAAAAGTTGCTGAATTATTGGGTGATGAATTAAAAGAAAAATACAAAGTTAAATATTTTATTTACTTTGTTATACATTAATACACAAGTACGTAAAAGAAAATAAAAATTTTAACGATTTACCCTATATCATTGTAAAATTAAGAACATGATAAGGTCGTCGAGGAGCGCATTTCCGTTCTGAACAGTGTGTGGACTAAGATTCGATACACATACACCCATACACCCTATTGTGACTGCCGTTTTCTTTCTTGCTTTCTTCTTTTTTCAACTTTTGGAAAGATACAGTGAAAGCTGTCTATGTTGGCCACCATCGGTTTCATTGAAAAGTGGCCAGCTTACAGAAAATAAATGTGATTGGTGTATTTTTAGAATAGGATTTCTCGTATTACTTGATGGTAAAATTTTAATAAGCATTGGCACGACAGCTGCTTTAAATAATGTATATAGAATAATCATAACAATATACAGTACTAGAAAAATTACTACAGTATGATTAAACAGTGACAGATATTTTCTGTATATACTGTGCCTTTTGAAAAATACCGAATCACTTATTAATAACAAATTTATTCATGGTAGTTCATTTTAGACGTCTTATTCTTGTATTCTTTTTGGCACATATGCATATGCTAATTTTGTATGCACATTCTAATTTAACAACTATCTCTTGTTAATGAACTACAAGTGTTTCCCTCGGAGCAAAAGATATTTTGAGAAAATCTTAAGGGAATTCATATCTTAAAACCGCCGCTACCTTTCGTCAAGCGTCAGGTGCCAATAGGTGACAATTGAGATGGCTAGCTTTAACCTTGGGAATTTTCCGGAATTACTAAAGCTCCCCACTAATGAAAAGAGACGATATAGTCAATGATTTTACCAAAACAGACAGGGTAAACACATACGTATAACTATTTAATGAATTCGTATACGTGCTTTTTCTTATTCACGTGTTCCTTCACCACCCCTCTATCAAGGTAGTGTTTTGTGTTCTGGCCATTGACCTCCAAGAGCAAATCGTGGGAATCCATACTTCTTTGTCTCCAGTCACAAATACAGAACATCTGCCTCTCATATGGGAATATGAAAGAGTCAAGAAAAACAGTATTTTGCGTGGCCAAGATACGCAGGAAACTTTATCGGTATCATCATAGGGTAAACATTGCTTCAATGCGGCCAACTTCCAAGATAGACAGGTGGCCATCATAAGTAACGAACCTCTTATGGGAAAATGCAGGTTCAAGATGAACCAGGCTAAGATGAGCAGGTAGCTAACTTAGAGAGGTGGCCAAGTTGACAAGTTTTACTGTACTATATAAAATAGCAATACCACGTTGTGTATTGTTGTTTATTGTATTGAGTAAGCATTATTATTGCTTGTTATGTCTGTTAAAGCAAGCGCAATTCTCTTTATGTATTACAGTAAATAGCAATGTTTTCATGTATGTGGTTTAAAATCACACAGTTTACACTAAATCACAGAAGACTTAGTTCATCAGCTAAAAATTAACTTTGAAAAGAAGAAAATAGAATTCCTTGTTTTTATTGAGTTGGAATCCGGAGGCCAGCCATCTCCTCCCTTGACTCTTCCTTTATTCTACCAGGCGAATACGAAGATGTTACTTTCTCATATAGGCATGAGTTTACTTCCTTCCATTTCTTTTTCCATTCTCATTGGTATTGTTGCGTATTGTTAGTGATTCCAGAATAATTCGGCCTATCAGGCTGCATTTTGAAATTTACTTTGCGTCGTGTGCACGAGCAAGGTTAAGGACAGAACTTCTTATTTCCATGGGCTCCGAATCTCGTCAGGATTTGAAATCCGGTATGGTTTATAGGTGTACAAATCATCTTGCGTAAGAAAGATCGTACCGACTACAGTGTCTCACGTCCGAGAGATTTGTAGAACACAATAACACCATTGGTCTCTGTGCTTATCTATATAAGTATAGATATGGTAATATTGGGCTCTGTTTTTGCAATACAAATAGATTATAACCACGAAGTTGCTATCACTTACGCAAACTCGCTGTAATGTAGCATGTGTACATTAGTTTGAGACCCGGTTTCTGAAGTCTTTCCTAACGATATAGGAGCAGTGAATTTTTTTTTTCTCTTTTCAGCGTAAAGTTATTTCATGGTTTTATAAGCTTTACTCCCTCTATCGTCAATTTCACCTCAGATTATTGCATGCAGATGGATGCCTCTTCACCTGAATATTTATGATAATTTCCGTATCATATGGTACCAGTTAATGATGAAATATTGGTATCTAAATGTTTTAAAGATCCTGCGTGGGATTTGAGATTTGGTAAGTCATCGAATGGTAAATCTAAACCCCAAATATGGTGATGTAGAAAAGGAGTCTGCATTAATATAAAGCCTGTTTCAAGAAAATAAATATATTTGTATATATCCAAAATATAGAATTCATATTTAACATTCGTTTCTAGTACTAATGTGTATGAGATGGCACGTACTACTCGGATTTTTATCCGAAGCATAAGGGATTGTACACAGGATCACATGCAAATGAAACAGGCCCGTTAGATACTTGGCTATGAAGGGATATTAATCTCATAAATGCCTACGTTAGTATTATTAGTTAACCATCCAGTATTTCCCGTTCACATCTGTTTCGATTATTATTATTATTACTTTCTGATATACCGTATTAAAATTAATTAGAATTGATACATTGTTGAAAGATATAGAATAATTTTATTGGCAATAAGCTCAAGTATGTTGAGTATGTAGTTTTTCTTCCATTATGAAACCGTTCCTGCAATTCTGTAAAATACTCGTATTAATTGAAATCAGTGGGCAAATGTGGTATACATAAATTTTGATGCAAGCATACGTCAACTTCTAATATATATATAAAGTTTGAATTAGCTGAATTATGTATTGCATGGAAAGAAAATCTTTTGAGTTTTACGTCCCACGGCCATTTCGGCTAGGCTAAAAGAGACGGTGATGAGAAATGAATGAAAATGGTTGAATGAAGAAAGTGGGAGGAAACGGGAGAACCCCAAGAAAACCCACGCACACGGTGTTTGTCCACCACAAAACCTACTTGGCAGAAGCTAGGATCGAACCAGGGACCCCACGCACTAGAGGTAAACGCTCTACCACTGAGCCTTCGCACGCCTGCATGCAAAGAGTGCAGAATGCGTTTATTATTGGTTATTGCTTAAAAAAGAGAGCTTTTGTAAATTCATCTAAAATTGTTGCATGGTTGTTTTGTAAAATTTAGTTGTTATTGTTGCCTTTCTTTCAGAAAATTTACGAAAAGGAAATAAATAAATAAATTTTTACAACTTTAAGTTTACGATGGCTCTCTTAATTATTATTTTAGTTATCAAAAATATGTTCATTAATTACTAGTTAGTATTCATAAATTGTTCGTTCACTTTATAAATATAACTTATTTAATGACTTGTTGTACAGGCGATAAAGTGAATCCTGAACTCTATATAAATTCTGATATTGCAGAGAGTGACAATTACAAAAGTAAAATATCTTTTAAAATTATGTGGATATTAATATTTGTAGTGAATTCAATCTTTCCCGCATTTTGCATCAACAGTACTAATATTTTTATTCGTTACGACATTTATAAAACGTTTTTATAGAGTTCACTATTTTTGCTTACCAATCAAAGCAGTATATGTTCTAAAAGAGAGGCAACAAAGGCTGTAAATATTAAAATTATTACGACGACAAATAAAAACGGCAATAAAAAACGACAAATAAATAGAATACTATTATTACGTGAAGGCTGTCTACTGTAGTATTACCAAATGTCAAAAGCGACAAATAAATGGATATATGTAATAATTGTGAAGAATATTGAAAGAATTAAACAAAATAAAGGATGAAGTTTCATTCTAAATTGCGTTGCATTGATTTTTATTCTTCTTTCACTTGTTAACTTACACCGTTAGATATACAATGTAAATATTATTTTGTAGGGAGATATTCCGCAAGGATCGACATTTCGAAATGCCTGGAGAAAGATCAGAACTCTAGCTCCATTTCTATGGCCAAAGAAGGATTGCTGGTTACAGTTCCGAGTGATATTTTGCTTTCTTTTGCTAGCATTTGGTCGTGTCATCAATCTGTATGTTCCCATATACAGTAAATTAATAGGTAAGTTGTAGGCACTTAAGAATTGACAACAGAGGTAAAGAGCATTACATTTGTCTGTAAATTTTAGCTTTAGCATTACACATGAGACCCATTAGTTATTATCTACAGAAAAATTTTCTTCCAAGAACAGTCGTTCCAAACATGGTCAAATACCGCCTTCTGGAGGCGGTAGTAGACGGGGATGCAATGGATTGCGTTGAATAAATCTGGGAGTAGGATAAAGCATTAGGAAAGAAGAGAAGAACATTTCGAAAAACAGCACGTGTTTCATTTGTTGAGTAAAACAAATTTGAAGTTGTAGCGGTTATTTTATTCTTCGAATTAACATCAGTGTCATATAAATATTTATATCATACAAATTTCATAATATTTAGTGGAACATGGGTTCAATGCGGTAATAATACGTGTGCTAAAATAAGAACGTGATTGCAAATAGCTGATCGCTGTGAAATAAAAATTGTGTTACAAAACAATAGTGAAATGGTAACAATGCATCGGGTTCACATTTCTCGTAAGTATAATTTTGATTGTTGTTCTTATTTTATTTTATTTTATTTACTTATTTATTTATTTTTTGTCTTAATACTATCTTTCCTTGTCTTAATTTTGTGTAAATAATGAAAATGCCACTATGTTTTCTTAATTTCAAATCTTGAGGTAGGTGTTTTATGTACATCTTTCTGTTCATTGGCTGGAAGATACCCCAGGAAAGTGTTTTTATTATTGTTATTAAAAGAGAAGAATAGGCCAAGTAAGTTTATGAACATTGTTCAAAGGTAACAAACACTGCCTTTACTTTGAGAACATACCGTTGTATTTTATATTAAATTCATCCTTCTAGTAAAAATTCTGCCATGCAATGTACGAGGCGCATCACAGAAAGTAAATTCCGAAAACGAACATCAGAAGAAAATGATTTTATTATTGTGGATGACCTACTTTTCAATATATACACTATCCTTGTTGAGGCCTTTATCGTAATACGGCATCAGCTTTTGTATATCTGTATCAAAGAATTCTGCCGCCGAAAACTGGTGCCAGGATGTCACAACCTTCTGGAAAATGGAGAAACAAGAAGTCACTGGACACGGTCAGAGCTGTATGGCAAAGTCATGCACACCCGTGTTTCTTCCTCAATGACGATGCGATCGAGGAACTGGTCTCCTTCCTGGTGGTAGCGCAGCAGTAAGGTCAAAGCGGACGCTAGGCGCTTCTTGTGCTCCGTTGTCAGTTGTTTTGGAACCCATCGTGCACTTAACTTGCAAGACTGCAGCGCTTCTTCTTGTTTATTTATTTATTGTCTTCAACAGAGAATATATTCTCCAATTACAGAAGATCTGAACAATTTTGTTTACAAGTTTACTATTGTAATAGATTTAAAAGAAAAATAATAAAAATATAGATAAATATTATACAATTAATTTTCTAACAAACTATTTAAAATTGAAATAGCTACAGTAGCAAAAATACATGAAATTAGTACGCTTATACATAAACATGTGAATATACTTTTTAGAAATTTATAAAACATTTTGTCGCAACAATTCACAATAGGTTCGAAATGACATACTAAAATCTAAAATCTTGTGCTCCGTTGCCAGTTATTTTGGAACCCATCGTGAACTCAACTTGCGAAACTGCAAACTGACAGTCGCATGCAGCAGACAATGGGGAATCTGCGGAATCAGACATGAGAGTTCGGACATTTTGGATCACTAGTTCTGTAAAATTGCTTGCTGCACACCTTCCACCAATTCAGGCGTAACCATGGACGGTCGGCCATTGTGATGTGCGCATTAGTGCAGCCTGCTGCGAATTATCTTCGCCATCTTCTGATCATACCTTCACTCATAAGATCCGGTCCATACACTTCACAGAATTGGATGTCTGACACCTACAGCTTCTTAGCATGGACAATTCTGATTACCATTGATATCGCGCCCGCGGCTAGAGACGAGCCATGTTTACCACAACATTCTCTCACCACGGACTCCAAGCAACTGAGTTCGCGCCAGGTAGTGACTACATGTTCCTCGTACACTTGTTTACAAACACGTCTCGTAATAAAGAATTTACTTTAATTTTTACAAGTATACTTTATAATCAATTTGCGCTGAGTTATTCATTGATTAACCGTAAATTTATAAAATTTTATCTTGTGAACTATTGTAGTATTTTTTAATTCTTATTTTCTATTTCAGTGGACAGTATGACAGTAGTAACAGGTGACAAGCATCTGCAGTTTCGTTGGGATTATGTTCTCATTTACGTCGGCTTCAAATTTCTTCAAGGCGGAGGCACTGGTGGCATGGGACTTCTAAATAACTTAAGAACATTTTTGTGGATAAGAGTACAGCAATACACGACAAGGGAGGTTCAGGTTAGTTACATGTAACTTTCATGTCTCACTACTTTCTTCTTAGACCGCATCGGCTGTGCACGTAGGGTTCCTGATTCTATGTTTTGTGCTACGTTGAACATAAGAATACGTACGGGTTACAGTTCATGTGTTTCAGCTCACTGTCAGACAAATCACTTCACTCTACCTGTAACGTCCAGTACAGGAGGAAAGGGGATCCACAAACAAACTGAAATGAAGCTGAGCATTTCCAAGAAAACGAGATCCTAATTGTAGAAATTTCTGGAGATTTCATACTGTTCCAAAAGTTTTCCTGAGATGAAGGTCAAACAGTTTTTCCAAAATACTATCAATTTTTCTTTCCAATCTTAGCCTTCAATGATCACGATGACTTCCATGCAGTTTTTCTTTTACTTTCGAAACATAACTCAGTCAACCGAAAACAGCTTATATCAGCCATTTCAACATGGCGCTGAGTTAGACATGAGGCGACGTTACAGAATATAGTCAAATTTCGACTGTACCGCTGAACTGGAATAATAAAAGACTAGAAGGAAAAGGGTGAGGTTGTAATTCTTAAAATAAGATGGCCTTATCTCGAAACCCCTTAAGTGTAGAGACATGCTAGTTAAGGACGTGTTTCAGCATTTTTGATGTTTTCGTTAGAAGGGAAGAAAATAGGGTGGGGATTGCAATTGTTATAATCAGATAGCAATATCTCGAAATCTCTTAAGATTATAGATATATTGGGGATATGAGAAGTGCAAAGCCGTAAACCGAGCAAATGCGGGCCTCGGAGGGCGAAGTCCCTCAGTTAGCCAAAAGTTAGTATACATATATATATAGTTCATAGGCCTATATCCTTATACGTAAAACCTTACCTAGTACTATAGTTCTTAAAAGAAATAGAAGGAACATAAGGAAATCTGGGTAGTAGATGAACACAGGGTGCGAATTACCGGGGGGTTGAGGGGGATTTTCCCCCTCAATCACATTTTGTTCCCCCCAAAGAAGTCAGCTGAAGTATCCCCACCGGGGATGCTCGCTTTCCCCCTCAAACTATGCTTAGTATAACTCCAAATTTCACTGATTTTTGTTATTACTTGTAAATTTAATCTTCTAGCTGTATTTCGAAATGATCGATGTAAACTGTTCAGTTTTGGTCATTTCTGCTTACCACCTAATTACCCACTGTTTTCAACGTTGTTTAGTAAAACTATATTATTATGACTACGGTTGTTACTTGCAACTGTACCTTCGTACCCTTCAGTTCGTCATCGTTTGTGAATTTGAATGTACTAATTACGTATAACAAAGCCACATATAGATTTATAAATGTTCTTAACGGTTGGCCAAGAAGAAGTAAACAAATAGCTTCTTCTACCATACTTGGCGAAGTTCGGATATGTCATATTCATCCTCTATATTTGTATCGATTATCACCTTATTTTAATTTTTGTTATAACATGTTATTTCATTTTCCAGTGTACTCTTTGTTAGCACATGGTCTTCATTCCCTAGTAGGTTGTGTGTATGCAACGCAAAAGTTGCATTTAATTTGTGATGATTAGCATAGTAATCACTGCTTTTACAGTTTACGGAAATGAACTTTTGAAACTGTACTCAAAATCTGAGATATAGGTATTTCCTCGTAAGTATATGTTAACGTACACGCTTGGGGATACGCTCCTAGTGAGCAGACATGTTAATGAAGGTGATTTTTAGGTGAATAAGCGAATAATTCAAGATTTGTTTCATCATTTGTTAATACGACTGGTTCTCCGTGTCATTGTCCGTGTCTGTATAAGCATTTCAACTGGAGCGGTTTTTTTTTAAAGTTAACCCTTCATTTTTCCATCTTTTCGCTGTACAGTTTGCTGTCCACGCAATTAATGATGTCTGAAAAACTTCAGTGTAATGTTTTACTTTATTTGAATAACGTAGCCCATAGTGAATCAACTCATCTTCAACCTAACAGTAAAGTAATTTTTAAGTGTTGACTTTCCGTGCCCATCACGGAATCAATATTTGGAGAAAAAAAGTCGTGATGAGCACAGCTTTAGCGGGAAGTAGAAGCACAAGCTCGAAATTTGAATTGAGAGATTTTAAATATTTGGCCTTCGATTTGACCTTGATGTGAGAAATCGGGACCAGCAACAATCCATTTCTTATTTGATAGGCTAATATCTAGATTTTCTTTAAAAAAAAAAAAAAAAAGTCCGGTTTAACTGATAATTTTAGTGGTTTTCACAAGACTGAAGTAGGTTTCTTTTCTTAACCTGTATGTATTAATGCAAAGTGGAAGCTTTCAATATGAGTGAAAAAATTAACATATGCTTGTGATCATGGCTATCGCTCGAGCCGAATTATTAACTAAATAAACCTTAGAGAGCTACGGGGGCAAGAGTAAGTACAACATTAAAACACGTTCAGAAAGGTTTAGTGGGGTGTGTGTATGTCACACAATATGTATGTGCATAGTCATTGTCGGTAGATTTATTAAATTAATAAATCTCTTATTTATTACACATGACACACACACACACACACACACACACACACACACACATATATATATATATATATATATATATATATATATATATATATATATATGGGGGGGGGTAAGGCATTTATTGTCTCATTTTGAAATTTGAACCTTCAGACTATGTCCTTTGGCCTAATT
Source organism: Thermobia domestica (assembly GCF_964235325.1). Lineage (NCBI taxonomy): Eukaryota > Metazoa > Arthropoda > Insecta > Zygentoma > Lepismatidae > Thermobia > Thermobia domestica. The sequence continues at coordinate 111,264,839 of NC_137468.1, forward strand.
TTATCCTCCCCAATATAGGTTATCTAATTCGCACACTGGATGAACACCTATTGCAATCAGCTTTCGGATATCTGAAAACATGCTTGTCGCACTGGGGATTTTCAGAAGAGAGGTAAGATGAATGTTGACCTGGATCTTGCTGGGGACTTGTTCGTTTTCGTGAATGAAAGAAGTTCTTCACACTTTAAAATATGTTTCTTTTTCGTTATTTTCGTGGAGTGAACTGAAGGCCACAAGAGCCACTAATTTGTTGACACACCTGCAGTAGAGGAATAATGACAAGCGTTGAATATATTTTTGAGATAGTGAATCTTTATATACCGGATGTATCAGAAATGGGGGCTCCATAGGTTAAGACCGTTATGAGTAAAGATATGAAAAATGGAGATGTGATTTTCAATCTAAAATGGTGGAATTTTTGCAGTCGTATCAGACGTTTGGTCCCCACATTTGTAAGGCGCCATATATTAAATGAACAAGCAACATTACTAGTTCAGCAGGCCTCATCATACCCTTGGGTCCTCACCATACCAATAATCAACATTGTTGGGAAACAGATTTTCTGTACACGTTTCCCATGTCATTTTTGCGTGCCCGTAAGTTCCATTCAAACAACCTGCTGAAATGGAAATAGCCTGCTATATAAATTCTTACTGTCGGTTACCGTTTAACTGCTTTTCAGTAATAGTAATAAGTCAAAGGAAAAGATCATAAGATCTGTCTATGTATTTTAAGCAAAGGAATAGTCAGTTTCGTCTTACCTTACTTGTTTTATAGCTGTTTCAACTGTTTTCAGATTGATTATCTATATTTTTATATTAATAAATCTAGAAATTAAACTAATTCGGAGCTAGCTGGTTAGCGTATGCTTTTGATGCGGGAAATACGTGTTTGATTTTCAGTGATAAATCATATAATTTGGGTTCTGCGTAAAATTGTCCATATATCATAATACCTCTGTAACTAAAAAGGTATATTATTAAGCGTGAAAAATTTTCTAGAACATTCTTGTGTATGTAATTTCGAGAAAATATACCTAATTTCATGTTGAATTTCCTGGCCAATATCGTGTCCGTGAGTTTGTTTTAACCGCTTGTATCCATTTCAACAATCATTTAATCACGAATCACTAATTTAATCATGTGTTTATTATCCGTTGCTATAGCATATAGGTCATAACTAGAGAATATTAAATACATAATTTCATTTTAGACTAGAAAATGGTAATAATAATAATAATAATAATAATACTTCATTAATTTGATTTTAAAATGGATTATTCTTCAATAATATTCTTAAAAGTAACTGGATCACCAAATTTAACGTTTTACCTCTTCGACATCTTAGCTTTCATCTAAACTACTACTACTTCTTTCTCTCTCATTGCGTCTTCCGTAGTGAATAAAGCTGCATAAAATACTTTCAGTCACCGCTAAGTAGTTAAATGTTGTCTATTTTCCATATTTTTCAGGTTGAACTGTTCTCTCATTTACACAACTTAAGCTTACGGTGGCATCTAGGAAGAAAGACTGGAGAAGTACTGCGAGTAATGGATCGAGGGACAGACAGTATCAACAATTTACTAAGTTACATATTATTTAGTATTTTCCCAACTTTAACGGATATCGTAGTTGCTATTGTTTATTTTGTAACAACCTTTAACGGATGGTTTGGTCTCATCGTATTTCTTACGATGTTGTTATATATAGGTGAGTACTTAGAGTAGGAGCTTATCGTGGAAACTTAGACTAAGCGAATTACATTTTAAGTTTTGTATTAAATGAGACAGGGCTACATACGTTTTCATATTGTAGAAAAAATTGTGAATTAAGTACGTTAAAAACACTTCGGCTAATAAAATCTTACAATGTAGTTGCAGACACACAATTTGGATATATATCCAATAATTGTTGCAAAAATTGATCGGCAAATATTAGAAATAATATACAGTTAATATGCGTGCTTTGTAATTGAAAATATACTGGTTAGCTTTGATTTGAAATAGTACTGGTCCTTCAGATACATACACTCAAAGGAGTTCTGCGTAACCGAAACGAAGGTTGCAGCATGAATATATATATATATAAAGATGTAGTAATAGTGAAAATTACGTAGTTATTGACACGTCTCACACACATGACATGAGGCATAAAAATGAACGGATCTGTAATATTTGTGTTCAGCATATGACAAGAATGAGATAAAATGTCTGTGTTGTCGAGCTCTCCGGCTTCATTTGTTCAGTATGTGTAATATTGTTTGAAAAATGTCCAAAATCTGCGTACTTCAACACAAACAAGGAAATTATACTACTTGCACTACAAGTGCATAATTTAAAGCAGTGGACTTGGTTTCACCTCAAATTATATATTGTATAGCTTTGATGGCTACTCTACTGACTTCCAGAACAGGCTGTCTTTGGTAGTTTGACATGTGAAGTTGTTGAGTTGATTTTGAGTTTAACGTCCTTTTCAGCAGCGAGGCTATATGAGACGGGACCTACTGATTAACGTGGAATCCGAACCACATGAGCTCCCGCCGGGAATCGAACCCGGGTCTTCCGCGCCAAAGGCGCGTACGCTGACCGCTTAGCCAAGAAGGAGCTCTATAGTTTGACATATTCTTATTTTTAGAGTCTTTCAGAAACTCCCTCGGAATCCCAGAATATGACGGCGTGTAAAGTAATGAATGGACCATGTTTTGTGTTATTTGGCATCCTAATATTTTATGGTTGCTACGGTCGTGCTTAACATCACAGTATATTTTAACCTGTAGCTCACACTGCTCTGGTTATACAGTCCATGCCGAAACAACAGCGTAATGTAAATGAAGGAAATAATCGATTTTATATTACACCAATTCGTCTTACGTGCGGGGGCCGCGGTGGCTCAGTGGTAGAGCGTTCACCTCTGGTGCTTGGGGTCCCGGGTTCGATCCCAGCCCCCGCCAAGTGAACTTTGTGGTGGACAAACACCGTGTGCGTGGGTTTTCTCGGGGTTCTCCCGTTTCCTCCCACTTTCTTCATTCCACCATTTCATTCATTACTCATCATCACCGTCTCCTTTAGCCTAACCGGCATAACCGTGGGACGTAAAACTTAAAGATTTCATTTCATTTCATTTTTCGTCTTACGTGCGATACTACCTTAATTTTGTATTAAAGTGCTTTTGCATGTATAGAGCAGAAAAGAATAATAGTTTGTTTTATCTATAGTTTGTATATAAAATACCTATTTTCTCTTGTCGATGACTAGATGGAAAAGTAAAATACATATTCCCGGCAAAATGAAGGGAATTCGCTTTTATCGAGTAATCTATATGAACCAAGAAATAAGTGTTAGAATAGGGGAAGAAATGATAGAGGACACTTCAGTTGGAAAGGAAGTTCGACAGGATTGGTGTGTCTTGCCGATGTCATGTAATATCTGTCTATAAGAGATAATGAATATGGTATTTCGGAAGGAGGTAGAATGATTAGGTATGTACCGTTCGCAGATAATATGGTGTTTGTTGCGAAGTCTGAGAAGAAAATTAAGATGGAAAACTTGAGGAAGGGCTGTGAAGAATATGCGATGAAAAAGAACGTTAGAAAGACGAAGAAAACAAGGTGATGGAACCAAGCGGTCCGTTTCAACATAAAAGTAGGAGAGGAAAAAATAGAAAAGGTGACAAGTTTTTGACACGTGGACCTGGGTACTGTTATAAGTGATGACATGAAGTGCAAAAGAGGCCTTTAGGAGGAAGAAAAGACTTTTTTGTGGGTCCTTGAATAAAGAGTTAAGGAAAAGACTCAAAATGTTTCATGTGGGATATTGTATTCGATAAGTCAAAAACATGAACATTACGCAAACATGATAAAAGAAAAGAAAACTCGAAATGTGGGTGTGGAGAAGAATTGAGAATTATGTGTGTCGAACGGAAAACAAATGAGAAATTGTTAGGAATAGTGGGAGAGAAAAAAAATAGATGAAATTGAAAAAATGACGAGGAACTGGTTGAGACATTGGCTGAAAATGACTATATCATGAGAGACATGCTAGAGGGTATGGTGGCAACAAAAGAGAAGGGCGAAAGAGGCTACAGTTGATGGACTGTATTAAAACAGAAAAATCTTACGTGAAAGTGAAGAGTTTAGATGAAGACAACTGGTTTAGACTGGTGGTTTTCCCAGTTGCAACGAGTGACGTGCCATTAATGGCAGAATACCTATGATGATGATGATGATGATGATGAATAATCTGTAGAGAAAATGGCGTGATGCAAAGTGAGTTATTTCCTTCATTCGTACCGATACTCTTCATTTCACAGGAGTTACACATAAGTGCATTTTATATTAGAACTTCGGCACAACTACATAGAATTTTGTTTCCCATTCATTATTTGGCTTAGTTACAATATACTGATATAGAATTTCGAAGTAAAATAAAATTAGGAAGTGATTTGTAGACAGTTTACGGAAATCAGATTATAATTTATCCTTTCTTTACAGCTGCTACAATACTTGTTACGGAATGGAGGACAAAATTTCATAGACGTATGAATCTTGCCGACAATGAACAGCGAGCAAAAAGTGTAGATTCTCTACTCAATTTTGAAACCGTAAAATATTACGGTGCGGAAGAATATGAAGTAAAAAGTTATCGAGAAGCCATATTGAAATATCAGGTTTGTGTTTTTTAGCAATTATAATTATTGAGCATGTACATATCTACGTTTTAGTCTGCTATTTACGAAAAGCAGAAACCTACTATATTCCTACTTAGTAATTGAGAGTCCAAGAATAGTGCTATTATGTCACATAAAAAAAAAAAAGTCTCAAAATGATTATAAATATATTAAGAAATAAATTGTATACTGTGGTTAGAATGAATGATCTGGTGGGATCCTGGTGGTTTAGTTGGATCGTATCGTATAAGTTTTGTACTGGGCTGTGTGCCTGATTTTTCATGGGCTTCTCCCACAACTTCATCATTTTATTATGTCATCGTCATTCATATGTACACTCATGTCCAAAATTATTGTCGCATGTCTATAAATATGTTGTTTTAGGAATATAATTTGATAACGAAATCGCGCGGTATTTCTTATAATGTTTGTATGTGTATAATCGGCAAAGAGATGTATGTGGCAAATTTCATGTCAAAAGAGTGGTAAATAATAATAATAAAACGAAAATAAAACTTTCTTTTCCATTTAGCGAGATTTTGTTTTATTCATTCTAATTTTCGTATTTATAATTCTTTCCCTATGAAATTTACCACAAATATACATTTCCCGATTATACACATAGTATCAGTATTAAAAATACCCTGAAAAATCTTTATCAAATTATATTCTTACAAGAAGACAGTTATAGATATGCGACAATCATTTTGGACATGAGTGTACATAATAAATATGTTTGAGCTTATAATAATAATAATAATAATAATAATAATAATAATAATAATAATAATAATAATAATAATAATAATAATAATAATAATAATAATAATAATAATTGGCTAGACAGGGAATAAGAGGCAAGGGAATAAATTCATTCCATTTTTTTTAAAAAAAATCGTTTATCAAAATTTTTAATAAAATTAACCGATTTTAATGGAACATGGCGTTTCCGTGTTTGAAGCGTGCTGATAGGGTCTATCGATTGACTTGAAATCAATCAGGGAGGAAAGAGTGAATTCACTTCACCTGTGTCTTTAGCAGGATTCCAAATGAAGTTGTTTAGTAATGAAATTACACGAAAACATAATTGGTATTGGAAGGGCATATATAATGTCCTTTTTTTTCATACTTGTTCAGCTATGAAAGAATTGTAAGAGAGTGTGGAAATAATGGATTCGTTGTCGGAAAGACATATTCATATTTTGTGTCTCGTGATACACAGCAAAGTTCAGCATTTAAATACTAACTTCAGAGCTACTCGAAATGGCACGTCAGTCATAGTGACGAATTCTGTTTTGGTTGGTGTAATCGTATTGCTAACTGAAAAATCCAGCACTCGACAGAAAATAGCATAGAGTGTCAACAAGAATACTGTTAGCATTACAATTCATCGGTGTTTACAGGTTAAAAAAAAAAAAAAATCAAAAGATCCATGTACGCGAACTTTAGTTTTGACACATTAAAGAACGAAAGATGAGCTGCTTTAAAGTGTATAAGCGCCACATGGCAAGTGACAAGTATATATTTGTGGTAACATCGTATGACGTGTATTGCAACAAAATCGTACTGCATTGTCGATGCAGAAGGGTATTGCGAATTTTTACATCACTGAAAGATAGTTTCTTAAAAACTGCCATGGTTAGAGATTTCCCATCATCATTACAGGATTCGATTATGCTGAGAAGCCAGGATTCGATTATGCCAAAATAAATGCTGCATATTTCCAGGTGAACATTTAGACTAGGAAAGATAGGTCAAAAAATGGCTGAAGCGGGAACAAATTGCAATACAATTTCCGTTAACGGGTTCTTATGGGAAAATATCTGAGAAAAAGTTTACCACTCTCCGAGGTGGGGTAAGGCCGCTATGGAGAATTTTCCAACATGGTCGCTATGCGTTACTACTATTCTCAAAGTCTCATTTACTCACTTACTCTCAAAGTCTCCTGTGCCCTTCTTAATTTACATAGAACCAGTAACGTAGCGTGAAGTTTAGAAATGGGTAGGCTGATGTTAGATTCGTAGTTGGAAGGTGGCTAGGAGGGGCCCAGTCCCCTCAAACTTGCAATTGTTTGTTGTATGTATAAATGAGTGTAAAATGAATTCAAGTTACCCCTTCTCCCCACAAAAGAAGAAGAAGATAAAAAACGATCCCGCCCTTATTAAAACGATCACGTCTTATTGTTCTAACTACGGACCTGACTGTAATGCTTGATAGAAAAATGCTAATTCATGCAATATGTTCATCATATAATGCAAGAAATATTATAAGAGTGGTTCTGCTTCATACTCTCCTTACATATACGGTTCCAATTTATTAGACAATAGATTACTAAAAAAAAATTCCATCAATTATTTAAAGAATGTAACAAATGAAGTAATAATAATTTCAGGTACTGTTTCAAAGAAACAAATAAAACCGGATATATGGCTATATTAATTGTAAATTCCAGAAATCATACACACAAACAACCACTCACCCACAACAACACATATCAGCATACTACTGGAAAACAGTGGAGCAGCAGCTCACAGTTGATTGATGATTTTTACAGAAAAAGCTATTTTTAGATTGAAAGTATGAAAAAAAGAAAAAAAAAGAAACTATACCTCATCTGAATATAGTATAGATCAGTATCGATCTTCGAAAAACTTACGGATAGCAACTCAACGCATAAAATACAACAAACAATTATAACTGCTATGGCAATTATCACCAATTAAAATGTAAATTTTACGCTGTGATAACGCAAACCAGTACGCAATAAGGTTCCTGATATATTAATACTATTCATAATAACAACATTTTTATTTTTTTTCCCCAAAAAAACTTGTTACTGAATGCGAGTTCTAAATTTTTCATAGTCTCTGTTCTGTAGTTTCTTACAAGACCGCGTTCTGTCGCTTTTGTTTCCCCAAGCACCCGAAAGGCTAGCCTTTCGTCACCATTCGTTCACTTTCGTTGCATCGTGTTGATTTGTGTATAGCTTAAAGTTTTCGTTTGCTGAGGGTGGCGGGAAAGTGATTGTCACCGCCCCATTCTTCTAATTCCACGAGAAAAGCGGAAGGCTAGTGGCCAATAGCCTTCAATGCGTTCTTGCAGAAGCTTCGCTTCAACTCGCTTGATGTTTAAGCAGCGTGTTATAAAATAAATCCATTTTAATAAAATTAATTGTATCAATGTCCAAAAGCAACATTTCAGGCTGATGTATAAATAAATGGATAGGCTAAGCCTTATAGCCTTAATGGACGCTACGTCCCTGCAAAGAACAATGAGTAATACATCTTTGTAAAGCTTATGGAACGCAGTTTCCAACGATGTAACATTGGTTCCCATTTTGCCCACCGACTAGAAGAAGAAGAAGAAGAAACTTTAAAAATCACAAAAATCTCGATTTTTCCGAAAATATTTCATCTCTGGCAACACTGTAGGTACAGCAGTGTAACAAAATACTCGTTATTACATACCTTACACATCTGTGTGTAAGATGTAAAACAGCCACTGAGATCCAGTCCGAGGAAGGTATTCTAATATGGGATAAACTTTCTGGGCGGTATCACCGATTTCACTGGAGGAAATACCAATAGACCATCATATAAGAACACGCTGCAACCATCCTAATCACCACAGTCACATGACGTATACATCATTGTTCAGCTTACAGAACACAGATTTCATCTATATAGCATTGATCCCTATTTGACCCACCAGATAGAAGAAGAAATTTGAAAAATTACTAAGTAGTTATTTATTTGTTATTGAAAAATTATAATTGCTGTATACGCATGCTGTATCACGGACTTTACTGGAGGAAGTATATCATTGTATGAGAACACCATGCAATGTACTAGTTGTCCTTATTTGTTCCAACTGGAAAATTGACTAATAGAGGTAGAATATGGGCCTTAACAGCCTAACAAATTTAGGTAGAAAAAACAATGAACCGGGATCTTATTGTAATGTATAATTTAGTGTTGACATTTTTTTTTTTTTTTAATTATGAACAATATCTTAGAGAGACATATTAAAAATTCTACCACCTGCGAGAGTGCATAGGTCAGCTGTGGTGAATTTTCCAACATTGGCGCCACGTTTCCTAGTACTTGATATCGTTATATGTTGAGGATTGTTCAATTTTTGGAACTTTATTTTTTCGTATTAATTGAAAGCAGACTCTTAAACAAGATTTTTCGAATGTTTTTATTACAATATCTTTCATGGTACAGTACAGTTCGATGAGATGACTCATAGAACAGTTACTGAGTATACTTTCAAGAAAAGTAAACTTATGAACCCTATGAAGTCCGTTCAAGAAGTTAAATGTAAAGATGAAACTTTCGTCATTCAGCCTGAACCACCATTCCAACGCCTGGTACTCTGTGCTCAAACAAATAGCTTTGATTTAAGAGAAATATTTTCTTGCTAGCTCTGCACGTACCCTCCTTCATTATTTGATAGAAGTGGTCATATGAGCGTTTCTGGAAAGTTTCAACTTGCTAAACTCATACGTGAACAAATAAAAATCGAAGTAAGACTTCCTGAAGATGTGCAGTATGTCATTGATGGTAGGTTCTTGTTTCATCGCCTACCTTGGAATCAAAAACAAACATTTGAGAAAAAAATTCATGATTATCAAAATTATGTTCTCACAAAGTACGGGACGCCAACAGTTGTCTTCGATGACTATGAAAATACGTAAACAACAAAGTCGGAAATTCATCGAAAGTGAACAAAAGGGGTTTGAAGGACCAAAGTACATTTTAGCCCTTCAATGGGCGTTGCTGTTAAGAAAGAAATTTTTCTTTCCAACAAACCAACAGTTTATGACTTGTCTTTCGCGAAAGTTACAATCAGCCGGCTGTACCACCAAATAAGCTTCTGGTGATGCTGACGTTATAATCATCACGGAAAGTGTTGCATTAGCGCGCAAGTATCCTACAGCCATTTTAAGTGATGACACTGATCTTCTGGTTCTGTTAATACATCACTTCAGTAATGAGTTGCATTATATTTTTCTCTGCTCGGAGCCAAAGCAAATTGTAAAACCAAGACTGTCTTTGACATTAAGAAAATTAAACAAGAACTTTGTGAAAAAGTTTGCTCTCACATTCGTTTCGCGCGTGCTGAGTTAGGGTGTGATAAAACATCAAAGCTGTACGGCCTAGGGAAATGTGACCCTATCAAAATGTTAAAGGGGAATGAAATGTTTAAGAAAGATGCTGCTGTTTTCAAGACAGCTGGGAAATCGAAAGAAGTAGTACATATTGCTGGTCACGAAACTATGGTCTGCCTTTATGATGGAAATTCAGGAGATACACTAAACGAAATGCGGTTTCGAATGTTCATATCAAGGGCGACAAAATCAACAGCTCAGGTGAAACCGGAAGAACTATCTCCCTCAGTAAATGCATACAAATTTCATAGCAACGAGTGTATCACCAGGTTCAACAGTGGATGGTGAATGGAATGGATCCATGTAGCTGAGGATAGGAATTGCGTCACGAATATCTGACAACGGTAAAAATGACTTAATCACCAGCACCCCCACCAACTTCGAACATCAATATATCATTTAAGATGCACTTGGAAGATCAAACATAGTAACCATCGACATCGACGACCTTCTGCCAATGTTCTGGAAGGCATGGATTCCACCACGATAGAACTTGCTGGGACGTGAAGCGAGGAAGGTATCAAGTGCATTTTGCATCTCTACTTGAGATTTGAACTGGCGTCCTCTAAAATGATTGTCCAAGGAATGGAACAGGTGATAATCGAACGGTGCAATATCCGGGAGTACGGCGGATGCAATAGTGTTTGCTATCCAAGGAGCAGAATGGTGTCCCGATCATTCCAGCCATGTGGAGCTTAACGTTGTCCTGTAACAGGAGAACCCCTTTGCGATTCAGAAGTGCTAGCTCCAGTTTTGAGTATTTCTTGAACACGGCTCAACTGCTGACAGTACACAGTTGCATTAATGCTTTTACCAGCTGGTAGCAGTACCCGATGCACGATACCGCGAGCAGTCCACCAAATACCAGGATGGCCTTCTGGTGCAGTGCTGGTTTTGGCTGTTTTGAAACCGGTTCATGGGATGCTAACCAATGATGACGGGGCCGTGGAGCTTCGTACAGGACCCACTTCTCATCACATGTCAACACCCTGTCCAGAAATGGCACCTTCCTCAGACGAGACAACAAAGAAACACAGATGTCTGCTCAGGCCCGGAGTCAAATCATGGGGACCCATCGATCCAACTTGTAGCGCTTCCCAAGTTGATGGAGGTGCTGCTGAATAGTTTCTTCACTGAATTGTAGTCCCAGTTCCTCACATGTCTGGCCACTGTTCGCCTCAATAGCTGCTTGAAACTTGTACATATGTTGGTCTTCCGGCATGTGGTGCGTCTTCGAGTGTTTCGTCACCGTTCTTAAACTTATTAAACCACCACTGCACTGTCCGCGTAGTAACGATGCTATCAGCAAAGGCCTGGCATATCTTCCGGCCCGCTGCAGCGGCGTTTGAAACCAGTTTGAACTCGTACAGCATACACGCCCGTATGACGCTCTGTGGAGTCCCATGTTCACCCTGTCCTTACGTAAGTTCACGGTGTAACTGAACTGTCACAACCAGGTAGTATGTTGGATATACCCATATTAACAACTGACCTTCGTCTTATCTCCATTCGCATTCAACTCACAGTGTGAGGGCCAACTGAGCATAGACCTCCACAAAAAGCGACAGAACTTTCTTTGGTTATCTTATAAGTATTAAAATTTCTGAAATGCGGATGCAGCATATCACAATGTGCTACCCTATAGTGCGTATACAGAAGGCAAATGCTTGTACTCATTTTAGAGATACAAGTTGTAATTCTGTGGAAGTTGACATGGATGAAGATTGAGATAAGTGATATTATAAGCGAAGATATATATATATCTGCTATAGCTGCTTATGACACATTTCCAAGTATGTTAATTAACTTTGAAAATTTATATACATTAGTGTTAAACATTGCTTAGTTCAATTACAGTTCCATGTAGCAGAACTTAATATAGTTGTAAACACTTTACACTTGTACATGTAATTCTATGTTCAACATACTACATATAAGTTAAGCTGTGTATATAGATTCACATATTGCGTATAGGGGTAGCATATATTAATTTTAATATAAGAAAGCTCTAACATATGGAAACTATTGAACACTGTACTAGATATAAAACTGTAGTTTACCATGGAAAAAAATATTTTAAATATACCTGTTTAAGAGTTTGCTTTCAATTAATACGAAAAAATAAGGTTCCAAATATTGTACAATCCCCAACATGTAACGATATCAAGTACTAGGAAACGTGGCGCCAATGTTGGAAAATTCACCACAGCAGACCTATGCACTCTTGGAGGTGGTAGAATTTTTAATATGTTTCTCTAAGGTATTGTTCATAAAAAAATGTCAACACTAAATTATACATTACAATAAGATCGCGGTTCAATGTTTTTTCTACCTAAATTTGTTAGGCTGTTAAGGCTCATATTCTACTTCTATTAGTCAATTTTCCAGTTGGAACAAATAAGGGCAACTACTACATTGCATGGTGTTCTCATACAATGGTATACTTCCTCCAGTAAAATCCGTGATACAGCATACGTATACAGCAATTATAATTTTTCAATAATAAATAAATACATAACTACTTAGTAATTTTTCAAATTTCTTCTTCTATCTGGTGGGTCAAATAGGGATCAATGCTATATAGTTGAAATCTGTGTTCTATAAGCTTTACAACGATGTATACGTCATGAGACTGTGGTGATTAGGATGGTTGCAGGGTATTCTTATATGATGGTCTACTGGTATTTCCTCCAGTGAAATCGGTGATACCGCCCAGAAAGGTTATCCCATATTAGGATACCTTCCTCGGACTGGATCTCAGTAGCTGTTTTACATCTTACACACAGATGTGTAAGGTATGTAATAACGAGTATTTTGTTACACTGCTGTACCTACAGTGTTGCCAGAGATGAAATATTTTCGTAAAAAATCGAGATTTTTGTGATTTTTAAGTTTCTCCTTCTTCTTCTAGTCGGTGGGCAAAATGGGAACCAATGTTATATCGTTGGAATCTGCGTTCCATAAGCTTTACAAAGATGTAACGCATGGCGGCCATGTTGGAAAATTCTTCATAGCGATCTTACCCCACCTCGGAGAGTGGTAGACTTTTCGCCATCGTTTTTCTCAGATATTTTCCCATAAGAACCCGTTAACAGAAATTTTACTGCAATTTGTTCCCGGTTGAACAATTTGCCTAGACTAATTATGATCCTAATTTTGCAAGACACGCCGCATTTACACGGGCAGGACAGTCTCAGTTTGCATCCACTTGGATAGGTCTTCCAACAACATTGAAAGACCATCCCTGAGGTTTCATCACCAAAGGGACCAGGAAACGATACACCATGATACATCTGTACATGCTGGTGAACAGCAATCCTGGGGATTTTATAGTTTCGGGCTCCTCAAACGAATCCGTAACATCTCTGTGTACGAAAAGCAAATAATTTCTGGAAAACTTGACGAAAGAAGTGAGAGAGAAAATCTATGCTTCATCTGCGCAGTTTCTTACAATGAAAATTGCTCTGTAGAGTGTTTGTCAGTAATAGTAGAGACTTAATAAAACACAACTAATGTAGCGTCATATTTCTTGAGATGAGTACTGTTTCAAAATCTTCCGTTCGCATGTATATCCCGATCAACCTTTATAAATATATGTTTAAAATATTTTCCGTTTGAAAATTAATGATATTGTAATTCGTTCTTTCTTTTCCAAATACTTCTGTATGATTTAATTACTATATTATCAAACTATTCCTTATATGATAACTTTCAGTTATTCATAACAAGTTCTCAGTTTCCGAAATATTTTACTTTTATTTGAGTTTCATATAGAAAAAGCTTAGTGTGAAAGCTAGAAGATTATGGGTAGATATACTCTCTAATTAGCAATAAATTCGCTTTGCTTCGAAGTTGTCTTAATAGCAAGCACAACTTACTTCATATATTGCAGTCGTATTTTTTACTATAGGCAGGACAGGTAACAATTGTCTGCCGAAGATATTTATCCATGTTTCTTAAGTTGGCAATATGTTGTAGTATGGTAGGAAGCGCAAAGATTTAGTTCAGCTTTTCTCAAATTATGATCGTCAATTTTTGCCCATGTGGTCCTCTTAAATTGAACATCAGTTCAAAAAGACGGAAAACATAAAATTCATTTCGTACTACCTATTATAGCTGAGAATTTAAATAATATAGATTGTACAATTTAAACATATATAAATTTTAATAGTTAGGTAGATGTATAATTATAAAATGGCCTTCAATTGTTTTTTTTTTTTTTTTTAATATACGTATTTTCTTGTATTAATACAAATATAACATTAAAGTAGTTGTAATTAATACTATGTTAAACTATAAATGTATTGGTATACTGATATGTGCTTTAAAAAAAGAAAGAAAACAGGGTAGCGTGATCCGTAGTACATTATGACTTATGGAAGTTGTCCAGAGTTGAAAGAATTTGAAAAATTCTGTTTTAGCCCATTTTGTTAATATAACAACTTTATGGATCTTATCCTATACCAAACTCTTCCCGCAACTGCCTTTGAGGGCGAGGTCCTACCAGCCGACTTGTGGCACTCGTACCTTGGAGTAATGTGTGGTCAGCACATCGACTATCCTCGCCTTAGTGCTTTCTAGATCAGATTTCACTACTTATTTCTTTCAAGTAACTCCTCAATTATCCTCACCACGTTGGGTGACGTCGCAATGCCAACATCATTGGGTGGGTACGAACGGTCACCTGTCTTTCCTCTGACCAAAGTTGACACTGCTTGACTTTGCTGATCTCACAAGCAACGGTATTCCAGTAGAGCTAGGGTGTTGGTATTATAGATCTTATCCTGACCATTAATTTTTACAATAATTCCTTCATATATATCTCTAATTACGGTTAGTTTCTTCTGCATATGTAGTATTGCAAGAAATCTTTGTTCCCCATTTACTAAAATATAAAAATTAAAGGGATATTTCATTAGCCGTTCTTGATTATTCGTACCTATAATTTTTTTATGTTTAATAATCAGTGAAAAAGGATTATTATGAAAAATCAGATTTCTCAGAAATTAATAAAGAAGCAAAGCGATGTATAAAAAAATGACTTTCAAGAAGTTTACAAGATTTATAAATTTGTCCGTTTGTGTTTTACAACATATATACAGGGCCGGATTTAGGGAGGGTGCACCGGAGCACATACACCACCTTTCACTGTAAATATAAACTATCTAAAATGAGAACCTAGCAGTGAAAAAGCAACATTTTCCGAAACTTTCTGCTGTCATGTGTTCGTTTGAGGCTCTAAAGAAAGCTTAGTTTTGCAAAAGCAATAGCTTAAGTCGATTTTCTGAAGGTTGAAGGAAAAGGATTCACTGAACAAAGTAATATTCCTCATTCACACCACAGATGCCTAAACGCAATTAAAAACTTAAAAATTTAAATCAAATGTAGTGGTAGTTATTGGTGCAACCCCCTTTCAGAAATCCTGGATCCGGCCCTGTATATATATATATATATATATATATATATATATATATATATATATATATATATATATATATATATATATATATATATATATATATAACTTATACTATCACTATATATGCTTAGCCTCTTTAATTGGAGATGTGAGTTGTCTTGAACAAATCCTCAAATAAGAATTTCTTACTCCAGTTTTTGTATACTGACTACGGATGCAAGTGTATTAAATATTTTTCAGTAATGAATGTTTTTCGCGTATTGATTCAGAACATTTTGGCACTGTGTGTTGAAAAATGGTCCAAAATATCACAAATGTTAGCTAATATAGTATTCGAGTAATGAAAGTAGAATACATGAAAAATGACTGTAGAAATTTTTGTCGATCTTCGATTTACATCGGCAAACTTTGATAGAATATTCTGTCTACGAAACGAAGCAAAAAAGGTTAAACAAACGTAGGTCAAGAATCGTATATACATTCTGTGGCAGTATCTGATTGAGGGATGTTAGAGAAAAAATTATCCCTACATGCTGGAAAGTAGGCGATTATATTTGTTTTAGTGTGGTTGCTTCGTAGCCATGGTGTAATCACTGTTCTTAATTGTTCCTCTGATACTAGTACAGTCCCATTCTTTTAAGTAAATTTCTGTGTTGATATGTATGTATTTTACTTTTATTTTTTCTTATTTTGTTGTGTAGAAAGAAGAATGGAAAGCCACGGCAACTCTCAATTTACTTAATACCCTTCAAAACATCATCATAAGTGGTGGTCTATTATCAGGCTCTTTGCTCTGTGTCTATATGGTTGTTGCAGGCAAAGGACTCACTGTTGGAGATTACGTACTCTTTTCATCCTATATCCTACAATTATATGTTCCCTTGAATTGGTTTGGAACATACTACAGGTATTTTTTCTGATTTATTTCGCTTCATTTCATATTTTTTAAAAGCAATACAATACCAATGGATGGTGAAGTGTTTACTAATATATATATATATATATGTGTGTGTGTGTGTGTGTGTGTGTTTGTGTCTGTGTCTGTCTACCCAGTTTTTTACAGCACGCTTCGCCACTGTTACGGTTTACATAGACAGTACGTTCTTAATGATTCTACCGTATAGGCAAATTAACTCTATGGCCTATGAAACTCGAAGGTTCAATGCCACATTTACAAAACCTCTCGACTAACTTATGTCGTTAGCCAATTGGATTCATTTTCTACTTTGTATTCCTATTTTTTACAAAATCCATCTTAATATTGTCCTTCTGTCTGCACCTAATTTTTCTTAATGATCTTTTTCCAATTGGCTTTGAAAGCGTTTCTGCTTTCTTCCATTCTAACTACCTGACCTGTTCACCTGAGCCCCTAGACTTAATGACCGTAACAATGTTAAGTAAACAGTATAAATTATACAGTTCCTTGTTATAAATCTTCCGCCATTCCCCATCTCCCGACTTCTTGGATTCAAATTTTCGCCTCAGGATTTTATTTTTAAATACTTTCAATTTGTGTTCGTGCCTTAAAGTAAGGACCATGTTTCACAACGATACAGCCTAACAGACAGAATTATCCTTTCGTATATTTTAAGCTTCAGATTCTTCGACAGAGTTCGCATAGACAAAAGAGTTTGGTCTGAATAATTAACACTAATTCCCAGCTATCAGTCTACATTTAATTTCTTCGTGAATATGGTTTTGGTCTGTTCAAGTTGATCCTAGACATTTCAAAGTATCCACATTTTGGAAAGTATTACTCGATATTTTAACATATCCATAATTTGCAATATTACGGTCACTGCGAATTGTCATGTATTAATGTTACTTTGCATTTATTTCTAAACTCATGTCTCTGCAGGCTTTTAATAAAACATCTACATTTCTTTCTATTTTCCTCATATCATCTCCTATCATCACCACAAACCTGGTGAGTGTCATACAGCTCAAGGACACGGTTGCTATTTACAGTTTTCTTATAAGGTATTCCGGAACAAAATTTAATAATAATGGTGACAATCTTCTTGGTTCAGGCCATTGTCGACGTGAAATCCCGCGGACACATATGTTCCTACCCGGACTTTATTGGGTTTCACTTAAGCATGTCTTTATCCATCTAATTAGTTGTTTTTGGTATACCGAATTCGGTATCAATGGTGTACAATTTTTTCACTCAATACCGAGTCATAGGCCTTTCTGAAATCAGTAGTGTACCGCGGTGTTGAATTCTCATTTCTTTTTGAGTATTTGGCGAATGGTAAATATCTGGTCGATAGCTGATGATTTCGCCTAAACTCACACTGATAATCTCCAACAATTTCATCTGGTGTGGTGTCAATCTTGTTAACAGAATATTTGAGAGAATTTTATAGGATGTTGACTAAAGAGTAGGGTGGGCCGAAAAAGTTGTTTTTTTTATTTTATTTTATTTTATTTTAAATTTCGATTGGCCGGGTTGCGTAAAAGTTGCCTCATGTTAGTGGTAGCCAACACACAAGATTTGGATTTTTTCGGTCAATACCTTCCTTTGCCTCATGGACTTGAATATTTTTATAGCTGCGGCTATGCATCCCGCACGACACTACAAAGAAAATTGTGCTGCACAGATATTTTTGTTTTGATTTTCGATTGGGCGGGTTGCGGAAAAGTTGCCTCGTGTTAGTCATAGTCTCCACAGAAAATTTGGATTTTGTTGGTTACCCCCTTTTTTTGCCTCATGGGACATGAATATTTTTATAGCTACGGCTATGTAATCCACACGACACTACAAAGAAAATTGTGGTGCATAGCTATAACTTTTTGTTCTTTTACACACTGAAGCATTCTGAGGCTGAAAATAAAACGCAAGAGAAAAGTGAGATGCGAAATTGTTCCTATGTGGTTAAAAATTGTAATCAATTAGAATGAAAAATTGTCTTTTTATGTTTCAGTTCATGTTCTTCATATATAGCGTAAAAATATGTTATCAATCTTACATTCAAGCTTTTTTCACGTATATCGTGAACAATTTCTTTTAGACCCGTTTATGTTATAAAGAAAATTTTAATCAAGTAATCCGATGTCAAGTAATTTTGAAATCGGCTGCGCAATAATAACATTGTACAGGACAGTAATAATACGCAAAGCATTGTTTCACAAGAAGTCGGAAACATTGTAAGTTTATGCGCAGCCCAGTAACGATTAGCAATACTTTCTGGACATTTGCCAAGCCGTTTCAGAAGATTTGTATCCACCAGACCTGATGAAAAAGCCTGGACCAATTGTCATGTTCCGATGGTTGATGACAGGTTCTCGCATTCTCCAATTATGTATTTGCACCGAAAATCCCGAAGAAGCACTTCGCTGGCTTGCACAGTTTGCCAGCAAAGTATTTGCACAAGTTTGGCTTGAAATAAAGTGAAATTTTTCTCTCACCAACGGGATGCGGCACTTGTGGCTACTCGCTCGATCTACATCCTTTCTTCCAGAGGAATTAAGGAGAATCCTGTATATTGTGATTAGCTCCAACGGTGTTTGCAATGATCACCGACAGAGCCAGGACATCCAAGTTTTAGGATGGAGAATAATAAAAAAGTGTCGACAGAGAAAGAAATCAAATCTAGGTGATTTTTTTTCGAAAGTAAACTTAGACGCAAGTAAATATCATGAGATGATCGATTGGTTCTCAACAGACGTCACTGAGCCACGTTAACAAGAGAACTTTCTTCGAATCAGATAGAATCAGATAGAATATTAGCATGGCGGCTACAGCTTGTGAGAAAATTAGATGTTTTCCGTGCCATACGCAAGCAGTGGAGAGGATGATAAAAGTAGTTACAGAAACGTCAGCGTTAGTGTGTGGAGCGGATCGAAGAGATGGCTTTATCAGGACAAAATTTGAGTCTCGAAGAAAAATGCAAAAGTTGGACTCCCAGCAGGACTTTCAAATGTAAATGAGAAAGGAAAAAAAAAAAAAAAAACCGAAAGCAAATGGGTGGGCCGTGTGATCCGCTTGAACGTGATACGTGTTTTTCCACCTGGTGAGGTCAAAGTATATTTATGAATGCCACGATGTGGGAATTTTGTACTCTTTACGATGATGTTTTTGGATGTTGCTGAGTTTGGGAGTCTAGCACCGTTATCGTAACTTTTCTTACGCAGACTTTTGTTCTCTATAATCGGTGTGAAAATATTTTCTCGTCCTATCTTCGCATTGAAATCTCGTAATAGAATTGTCATAAGGTAATGCCGGAGTTGGTCAAATACATGTCCTACTTCGTAAAGACTCTCCTTTGTATCGTCATCCTTTCTTCTGTTGGTGCATGTACATTTCAAACAATAATATCTCATCACCGAACGTTACAATAATAAAAGAAAGTCTATTATTAACAAATTCAACACGTTTAATTGCTGGTATTACTCGTTCGTGAATGAAAAACTTTTCCTGGTCGGTAATTTTTATTTCCTTCCCTTTAGGGAAACGCATCAATAATCCAAATCTTATGTCCATTTTACTTGCTGTGGTCGTTGTGCCAAGTTCTGATCCGTTCAGATTTTTTTTAAAGGATAACGTTGTTAGTCTTACGCCAAACCCCAAAGCTGGAGAATCACTTTTTGTTGTCTGTCTACGACAGCTTATGCAATATATTCGTAGCGAACTTCCATATCTACAGGCCTTCTTCTCGATCTACGACTCGAGGATGTACCATGCCATTACATGTCCGAGAGCTGCAACATCGTGTAGACTAGTAGTGTAAATTGCTTCTAATGTTAATTAAACGTATGTTTTCACCGATCGTTCTCTTGTTGCTTATTCGAAAGACGTAAACAAGTACTTTTGTACAAGAGCTTGTGTAGGAATTAGGTAAACATTGAAAAATGATCTCCAAAATTTCTGTGAGAAAGGCTTTGTTTAGTGAAAAGTTACTGTAGTGAAATTCATTGTGCTGGTACAGTTATACGATTGGAACAAAAAATCTGGAACAGAAATCTGAGCGTATAGAAATTCCTTCCACTTTCTTCTGTAGGCCATTTCCTGTTTTTTAATACCTATCTCCTGGAAATGTGAGTATTCCTTTTCAAATAAGTTGCTGATCCTCATTTCGACCAACACTTTCCATATGCTTTTCACCATCATACCTGCTGAATGCAAATTGATCTCAGTATTATGTTCTAAATTAACATTCCATCACACTGGTTAGAACTATTGGTCCGAAATCTTAAAGCACTTTTTCAAATACCTACTACAAACCTTTAGGGAAGGGTTCCGTGTATATATATTTTTCACCAAAATCGAGAAATCTAATTTTACCTATTATGGGCCTCTGGAGGCTTTATCGCAAATCACCATTTTGCACCTACTTAAGGAAACCAGCCTATCTTCAGCCAAAATTCCACTTACCTGGAAGTCCAGGAAGACCAGTTGCTTCTAATATTCATAACTACCTAACAAAAATAAATTTTGCTGCTTCTACCTCTAGCCTTACATCCGGGATCTTCCATCATTACTCAAAGACACTAGTCACTTTCTATCCATTATTGGCTTTGTTACCAACTTCCTGCCACCAAATGCTATTCAAACCTCTATAGATGTTACCTTATTATACACCAATATCCTTCTTATTCATGATAGCAGTGCCAGAAAATAATAACATTTAGCAGTATTAATTTGAAGAGAGTATTTTTGTTTATTTACTTATTTATGTATTTATTTTCTAAATGTAATTCTTATTTTGAGTATTACGTGAATTGCAAGCATATTACATGAATTATGAGTAATGTTTTTAAATATTACTAGTTTTATTTGTTGTAACCTAATAGCCTATTGTTGTTACCTAATAATACTAATAGCTAATACCTACACTTAATCTTTTTCGTAGAGCTATACAAAAGAACTTCATTGATATGGAGAATATGTTTGATTTAATGAAAGAGGAGCAAGAGGTTACTGATATGCCCGATGCGAGACCTTTGCTTGTGAAGAGTGGTAACATTGAATTTAACAATGTAAGTTTCAGCTATCTACCAGAGAGAGGAGTGCTGAAAAACATAAGCTTCCATGTACCTGCTGGGAAGACAGTTGCTTTGGTGAGTTAAAGTTATTTTGGATCCTTGATGTATTTATTATTTCATGAATCTCTGAAATTGCACGAAATAATTTTAACATTCCATGATTATATCCTGTAGAGATTCTCAACTTTTTTTTTTTTTTTTTATTTCGGCTGGCACCGCTGTTGTAAATTTTTAAACTTCTCAATTTTTATATCGCTTTTGTTTATTTAGTATCATACGGGACTTCGGGTATGTGATTCAATATTAAATTTCAGATAGAAATGCATTGGACGATTATTTCTTATCTTCTTTTGCCTACACAGCATAACCTTTTAGTTGCTTGATTCTGACCTTTCACATTTCTTTAAAGGAGTGCATTGCCAGGTTGAGAATCACTACGTGAGACTACTGTGATTAATAGTGAATAAGTTAGCTGAATAATAGAAATGAATTGAAACTGAAATACTCTGAAAATCCGTGCTTACGATATTTGTCCATAACAAAGTCCGCATAAAGTCCAAACTCACAAATCTGTGCACCAGAGGTAAACATTTTATCATCCTCCCCCTTCAAAAAAAGAAAGGTCTCCATCACACGGTTTGGGAACATGGGATCCTCAAAGTCTACTCCGAGTCATGCTTGGTTAAGAACTACTGAAGTTGCAGTTTGTAGGGATGAAAAATGTTCTTAGGCAACACCTACACGGACGCCAAATGTCGAGTACTCTATTTATGATTGTCGATGCCACGACTGCCGTTGCTTTTTCCTCATTGGTAGTGGTTCACGGCCGTCTAGAATGTTCTGTATCCTCCACGAATTTCGTCTTTTTAAACTTCTGCAATACTACAAAACTGTTGTTTCCTGCAATACTTTTTTGTAAATTTAATCTGGCTGCCGAAGTTTGAAATCTCGTACGGTATCCGTGGCATTGCGTGCTCACTCAGAACTATTTCAACCGTTCTTGTAAAGTTACAGGGGACCACGATGGCTTAATAGTAGAGCATTTACTTCTGATGCGCAGGGTCACTGGTTCAATCCTCGGCCAAGTAAGAGGTGGACAGTATAATGTCCGTGGATTTTCTCGGGTATTCCGTTTCCTCTCACGTTCTCATTCTACCAGTTCTTCCACCATCATTCAATTGTCTTAATCGTTTAGCCTCGGCGAAATCGTGAGACGTTAAACTGAAAGATTTTTTGTAGGGTTAGAGACGTGTTAACATCACCTAGGACGACAAAAGAACAACGCATTACATAATACCACATGTGGATTTCGACAGTAGGCAGATCCCAGTAAGGTCTACATATTCGTCTCAGATATACTACATGCTCCCAATTTGAAACTTTGTTACTCAAATCCAGAATTGTGGCTTTCAAGATGGCCATCATAATACACACTACCCAGATCTTGCGTGCCCTACCCATATTGCCCATATTACGTACTTCCACGTATCTTTGTTCTCTGTTTGCCGTTTTCACATTAAAAGGATGATGCTGTGCTTTTGCTTCACCCTAAGGACGCCTAAAAACGCCTGGAAAGAAAGTATGGTTTTACTTGAAACATCATCTGTTTCCTTCAAGGCGAGCTAATTTACATAATATAATATTGTAATATTATTTATTTTCAAAACTATTAATGAGAGCTATATTCACGTATTTGCAATGTAGAGCATAGAATGCATATATTTCTATTAATATCTGTCTTCCGACGCATATACCTAAGTAGAATTAAAAAAAAAAAAGTTAGAAAGAGCACTGAAAGAAACAACGTTGTGGATGGCGAATTAAATCTGCTTATAGGCACCAGGTGTCAGTGTATAATAAGATCTTTGTACAAATAGGTTCTCACTACAGCCATTTTCCTCCCTTCACACGGAACAATCGTATAGTTAGCATGTTTACTCACAAAACATAAATGTGCTAAACCTTCTCAAATTATCTTTTAACAACGAAAATGTATATTTTATATGCACACTTATTTATTTATTTTCTTTTTGAGAGGCCGCGGTGGCTCAGTGGTAGAGCGTTCACGTTTGATGCGTGGGGTTCCTGCTTCGATCCCAGTTCGCACCAAGTGGGCTTTGTGGTGAACAAACACCATGTTCGTGGGTTCTGGGTTTTTCCCCGTTTCCTCCGGCTTTCTTTATTCCATTATTTCATTTATTCTAATCATCATCATCATCTTTAGCCTACAAAGCTCCCTCGTGGCTATATGGTTAGCGTACGCGCCTTTGGCGTAGGAGACCTGGATTCGATTCCCGGCGGTGGCTGTTGTGGTTCGGATCTCACATTAAGCTGTAGGCTCACGTCTCATATAGCCTCGCTGCTGAAAGAGACGCTAAACTTAATGCAATCCTTGAGCCTACAAGGCATAAACGAGAGACGTAAAACAAAGATTCCATTTTCTTTTGTAGCTCTCTGGTTAATGCTCTTATTTTCTGTTCGTTTCATTTTCGTTAGTTCGGTGGAGTAGTTGTTTTAGAGAAAAGTTGAGTAATAGTACAGATCTTTTTTCAAACAACAGATTAGATCTCATGTAGCCTTGGTGCTGAAAAGGAAAATTAAATTCTAATTAATCGATTTCCTTTGCCTTTTTCTTCTAGTGCTGTATAATTTAGAAGGCGCTCATTGCCTTAATTGTCCACATTTGAATATTATATATATGGAGTACAAAATTACACAGAACAAGGTTCTCTTTATAGCACATGTACTGCTTGAGGTGTGATTTTCTCCCCAGCAAGAGATAAAGGAAGACAAATCTTAATTAATATATTTGAATAATACAGTACTTTCGAGGAAACCCGAATAAAAGTATCAATTGGGCGAATAAAAGTATCAGAAATCACTGGTATTAGAAATTTCAATTGTATACTCCTTTTCTTTCTTTCTTTTTTTTTTTTTTTTTTTTAATGAAATCGATCGTTAGGCATGGGAAAGAGAATATTTTTTTTTTCTCAGTAAGCATTTTTCTCAATCATCTCAATATTCCTTGTACGTTGACAATACTCTGTAGGCGATAGCTTGGTCGCCTTGTGATTGATGTTCATGAATTTTCATAAATATATTAATATTTTCTATAGCCTTTACAAGATCCAATCGTAGTCTTTCAAATTATTCCTGTTGCACCATTGACCAAATGTGTGGCTAGCGTGAATTTTTTATTCAAAGTAAATTCGTAGAATCGTGATCATGGATTTGTTTTAGGTAAATATATAACCCCTAAAGTATGTAATAGAAGAAAACATTTTGTGACACTAGTGACATTAATAGTTTAGTTAATGTGTGCAAGGTTAAAGAAATCATTAAATATAATATCTTCAGTAATAAAAGCTAATCTTAATTATAACCTTCCCTCCAACCTTCAATATTCCTCAGTACAAGCTGGACTCTTAGTTGCTCGAAGAGCAAAAGAAAAAAGGAATTAATATAGTAATCTATTCGATAACTATTGCTTTGTTGCAATAGCAATTGAGTCTAGCGGTTCTTGGGAAGAAGGCGGCCTCAAATTTATAAATGAAATCGGCCACCGTCTATCAATTAAATCAGGAGATACTCGAGCAAAATCTTTCCTGATTCAACGCATTAGCATAGCCATTCAACGTGGGAACGTGTCGGCTATTATGGGTATGTTACCCACCGGTAAAGAGCTAGAAGAGGTCTTTCTTCTGTGATTGCAGAGCAGGGAGGTTTTGAGTAAAAACAAATCATTGGTGCAACAATTTGTGTAACAGCCGAGCAAGGAGTAGGGAGAGACAGCTCACAGTCCATAAGTTTATATGAAAACTTACGGCAGAATGTTGTACCGTACGTCAAGAATTTGAAGATGTCGTACTACAGGTGATCGAAGTGGCTGAAATTTTGGAATGGTCCTCCTTTGTTAATTTGAATGGTACAAAATTTTTTCTTGGGTGGACAAAAATGGGCAAAAATTGGACAAAATTCAGAGCTAGTTAAAATTCTAATTTGAAGATGTCGCACTACAACTAAATGGACCCAGATTTTTCTTTTGGTATTCTTATACTGCCACACGAACACACAATTTTAAATCCACACACACACAACACTAGCAGCTTTAACTTTCGAGATAGGTGACATGGAAATTTTGTTGTAGGTGATTTGACATTGTTATTTATATCTTCTTCCAAAAAGCTGACTTTCATGCATCATTGCTGGGAGGATGAATCACTCACCCTTTTGTTATTCTTTCACATTACCTTGGAAGATATTCTAAACCGACAACAGTAAACCATTTAAAGATCTTCAGTCTATTTATATTAGAAACTTGAAATTCCATTTATAAGGAAAGTTGTTGGACGTTAAAAATTATCGATTTGGTCGTTCCTTTAAATATGCATTTATATGCAATAACGACATAAACATGCACTAACCTCCGAAATATGCACTATAAAACTCTGCTCTTTTACCCCAAAACACCTGAAACGTATTTCTGTTTAAAAAGCATATCAATATCGCATCAGGAAAAATAAATAAATAATTAAAAATGCAAATATGCAAAAATCCGAAGTCTAATTATTATTAAGAATTCTGCCTGTTGGTTGGTTCTGGGACTAATGAGTATCATCATCTTCTCCTTTCGTAGGTTCGGGCCGGAAAATGTTTCTTCCACGTATTTCTATCTTCAACTTCTTTTAACGCCATGTCTCAGTATTAAATGCCTGTTAAGTTCCTCTTCAACATTAAGTGAGAAAATTGCAGATGAGCAGTGTATTTAAAATACCGTGACAGGTGAAGCTGACAAAACACATTACATGTTTGTTTATTTTCTATTTCAGGTTGGTCCTTCTGGAAGCGGCAAAAGTACAGTTGTTCGCCTTCTCTTCCGTTTGTATGATGTGTCCTCTGGATCTATTCTTATTGACGGACAGAACATAATGAACGTTACTCAAAAATCTTTAAGGAGAGCAATAGGTGTAGTGCCACAAGACACAGTTCTCTTTAACAACACTATTAAGTAAGTTATACTAATAAGTATTATGTAAGGTTAGAATACCAACTAATTTGGCTTAAGGAACCTGGAGGTGTGGCACTGAATCAAAAGAACACCTTAGAACCTATTCTGTGCCAAATCAATCCAGTTGGAATTTGTAAATCCTACTTTTTGAACATCTTGTTTTACATTTATTCCATTTTCTAAGCTTTCCCATGTTTCTTCAATCAAAGGCTTTTCAACTAGAAAAGTGTTCACCCCGCGCGATATATGCGAAAGTAATTCAATATACACTGCTCAAAAAAATTAGGATATCAGCTGAAATATCAACAAGACCTTAAGATAGTGTAAGGATAAGCTTGTGTTTGACTCATATATATCATACAAGAAGGAATGCTTTAAGATACACTAGAAAAATGGGGCACATACTAGTGTTGGGGCACGGAAAATCTTGTTCACATGGCCCATGAAATACGACGGTTATGTGCACACCTCTCGAACTGCTCACAAACAGGCAAGGCAACAACTCTGATTGTTCCTTAATATGGCGTATGATCACCTCGAACAGCCAACACAGCCTCGCACCTGCGTGGTATGGATTAAATTAGATTATCGATGAGTTCTTGGGGGATGTTGTGCCACTCATCCAGAAAAGCAACTTCGAGCTCTGGAATGGTTGTTGGAGGTACTGGCCTAGCGGTAATTCGTCTGCCAAGCATATCCCAGACATGCTCAATTGGATTGAGATCCGGAGAGCGTGCTAGCCACTTCATCCGAGCGATACCGTCAGCTTCCAGCATCTCATCCACTAACCGAGCTCAGTGAGGACAAGCATTGTCATCCATGAAAAGGAACGAATCACCAATGGCACCAGCATAAGAAAGAACAAGACGTTGCAGGATCTCATCCCTATACCTGAGAGCCGTCAAAGAGCCATTTCGGATGATGTGGGGCTCAATACGCCTACCAATGCTGAATCCTGCTTACACCATCAGTCCACCACCATGATACTGGGATCTTTCTCGCATAAAAATGTGATTGTGTCGCGTTCCACACTCTCCAGATGAAAATACATCGATTATCAGGCTCCACATTGAATCGAGACTCGTCAGAGAACAAAACATTGCTCCATTTATTGCGTCCCCACCCACGATGTTCCTCCGCCCACACTCTTCAATCAACACGATGCGTGCAGTTAATGGGACACGCACCATAGGCCTACGTGCGTAGAGGCCACCTTCTCGAAGGCGATTGCAGACCGTTTGAGTGGATATTGTGCGTCTTGTTGCTGTTCGGACGGCTCATTGGAGCAGAGTTGCAGTCTGACGCCGGTTTCGACGGGCTGTTAACAAGAGATAACGATCGTCTTTGGCTGTGGTTGCTCGTGGACGGCCCTGTTCTGGTCCCAGTTGTAAGAAATCGATTCCACAATCGGGAAATCACACTTTGTGCCACTCCTATGCCATTTGCCACCTCCCGCTGTGGCTGACCACCTTCCAACCTGCTGACAGCTCACCATGCCACCGATTCTGGCAAATCACCTTGTTGCGCCATTTCACTACGTGGATTTGTGTCGCACTAAACACTCACAATGAGAACAGAAGTATCCTGGAGCTGAAATGTGTTGGCAGCGCCACACTACAAAATGACCTCTGGTAGCGCCACGTCACCGATCACGGGCACAAGTGTTTCAAACAGTTCGTTTGCACGTTGTGTCTTCATGCTAGTCTATTTTAATCCGAACTGGACCAGATACAGTGTTGTCACATTATTCGTAAGAAGTTTTACATGAGTTTTCATCTGATCCCCTAATTTTTTTTTACCAATGTAGAAGGCGCAAAATGATATTCAAAGAAAAGTGTAAAGAGTTACCTGGTAATATTGGGTTTATCTCTCCACGTAATCACTACGTATATTTAGGCTTGTTCCAAGACTCACGAGTTTTTCAAAGTCAACAGCAAAGAATGTTCATGGTTGGTATAGTAATCACCTGGTAACCTCCCCATGGATCTCCTCCATATCCTGGAACTGGTAAACTCTATTGTGATTCTTCAGTGATCCGAAGAGGAAGTCAAATCTGGGCTATTTGGAAGGTATCATTCGCAACGTAAGGAGCATATGTAATTCATTATGATATTGGCACTGTGTGGACCAGCGTTGTCATCCAACAGAACACCAGCTCTCTAAACACCTGGACGATTCCGGCGAATTGCTAACTCGGTGTGACCCAGGGACAGAAATTCCATGAGTAGACTGCCTTGACTGTCTCAACAGACAGTAACCTTCATCTTCTGTGCTGACTAAGTAATCTTAAACTTCTTCATTTTGGGTGATAGGGTATATTTCCATTCCATACTGGCGCGCTTTGTTTCCGATTCAAACTGGCGAATGATTATTTCGTCACCAGTTACGATGCGGTTAAGAAACACACTATTCTACCTTGCTTACCTCATGAGATACTGTAATGACAGGGTCATTCTGGTTTCTGTGTGTTGGTCAATGGACTTAGGAGGAACCTATCGTGTACACACTTTGTGTGAAAATTCAGTGTGTCATACACACTGTTATAGGCTGTTCCACATGAGCATTTTAACTGTAAAGCCACCTCGTTGATAGAGAGACATCGATTGGCTCGGATTATCTCTTCAGCTTCCTCAGGGTAGCTTCGCTGTGAAATTCTGTAGGGCAACCGGAATGATCGCTATAAATGGTTCGAGACACTTGAAATGTTCCACCCCTTTGTAAACGGTTTTCCTGGAGAAACATTTGTTACCGTAAACAGATACCATTCCGTTGTGCATTTTTTCAGCTGATTTGCCCTGCGCCCACAGAAATCGAATGCCGTTTAATCCACTTGACACTCAAATAACTCAGCGCCGTACGAGACATTCACCACTAGCACCCTCTGCAATAAAGGCGCTGCTTCCACATACACCTACACTTGCGGAAAGGATCAGAGCGATGCTGTTTACGTATTAATTTCACATTGCACTAATTCGAATATATTTTATTTTGCGACTTAAATATTGGGTTATCCTTGTATTTTCTATTTTACCTTCGCCAATATTAATCGTGATGATAGGTTTTGTACCGAATAGTAACTGTTGATAGATAACACAGAACGAAACAGAGCGGGTTAGAAGAGATTTAGTAAACCAGAGTTACTCAGTTGTATAGCAGTCTGAAGATATATATGCCGTATATATTGTATTGAAAGTTAAGTTTACAACGATTTGTTTTATAATATGCTATTTAAATCGATTTTATATGTGTTACAAGGTTCTGTTTATATGCAAGAGATTATTTAAAGTGAGCAATTGATAGTTCTTTAGGATGACTACAGCAACTACGAAAGGATAATAGATCATAAAACACGATCTGAATGTTCATTCCGGCAACCCATGTATGGAAGGTTCATATTAAGATCATGGCTTGAATATTTGATAGCTTAAGATAACGACTTCCTAGAATACATTAAGATGACTTGTGTGAAGAGTACAGTTTACCAAGATTAACTTAGCAGTAGCATGTGTGCATGCCCACAGTCTGTCTAATTTTAATTTCCCGCTACTTTTATTGTGTTTAATCCTCCCTGCTGGCTGGTGGTTAGCGGGTGTGTCTTTGTGTGTAGTCCTGGGTTCGATCCCCGGTGGAAGAGTACAAAAAATAATTTCACAATCATTCACTTTCATTAATCACCCGTCTCCTTTAGCCTAAAGGACATAACCGTTAAACTATTTTTTTTTTTTAGTGATTCTTGCTTGTTACAATTTCACCTAAATGTTATTAACATGTTTTAACTTCCTCTTCTATACTCCCATCGATTGCAATGTTTCTGTCGTGTCGATTAATGTTGTTCGTTCGTGTTACCCGATTTTTTTTTTATTTTTTATTTTTTATTTTTTTTTTAACGTTTATATCCGAACCAATTTCTTTCAATACTATTAAAAGAATTCTATTTGTTTTTTCAACCGTTTGAGACTATTAAACATTTCTCTATTTCTGTTCCTAATTTTCTTAATCGGGTATTCTAAAACAAAGCTAAAGTAAAGTGATAAGGCGTATCTCTGCTATTACTGTTTCTTTTCTAATATTTGTCTGATGTAGAATGTCTGATCCAACGTTAACTTATTTCTCTTGAAACCATGTTGATTATCTCCAATTGTTACATTACAATAAGGAGTTAACCTTGCTACAAAAATATTCGCTATTTCTCTTTTCTTCAATATCAGTACTATGACACGAAGAGGCTATAAGTAAAAATCTGCACCTAGCGACTTACTTTTCAACTTTTTAATAGCTAATTCGAACTCTCAGAGGAACAGTCCTTTAACTAAAGACTTTATAATTTGTGATTCTACACTGTATTGTCGTTTCCTTTACTTCCTCGTGTATATTTAGGAGTTAACCGAAATACGTTTTTCATTTGTTAGACTCCTTCACTACATGCAGTCTGGGTTGATGCCACGTTTTGAAACACTGTTTATGTTATTATTGTGGATTTTGCTTTGTTTTCGCAGTTCTGTCTTTTATATACTATTTTTTTCTTTCGCCTAAAATTAGGTGTAGCTTCGCTTTCACAGTCTTCCTATGTTGCATTGTAAAACGGTCAGGGTAGTGAAGCCACTTAAACGCGCATCTCCCATTCCTTTAGTATTTACATTCTTCTTCGAACTACATATTATTCCTTTTTACCCTCTAATATACCCTACACTTTCTTCGCGATATCACGGGTGATTCTTTATGTTTCGTCCATAACGGCTTTGAGTTCATTTTTGCCGTCATTCTCTTCCTTCAGTGGAATTTGAAGAACTTCAAATCTGTTACGATTCCTGTCGTAAAATTTGTGCTTGACCTTCGGGTTCTTGTGTTTTTTAGTATCAAACATTTCCATGTTTATAACCTCCACACTTGTTCATATTTACACAACCGCTAGGTCAGCGTTTCCCAACCTTTTTCAACTTGCGGCACACTATAGGTGTAACTTGAATTCTCGCGGCACACCCATATATATAAAATACCGTGGTATTTTTATGTGATTACTAATCTCCTTATAGAGAAGAAAGCTCGATCACTGATTTTCCCCCGTGGTAAATCATTATGCTTATTTTTCATTTTAATTTTAAAATAGAAAACAATTGCAATGAAATATAGGACTCTGGTTTTTAAAAATACACTTTCTCTTTCGAAAACTTTATCTAACCTTTAACTAAAAGGGAAGATCACTAAATAACGAATAAATAATCAAATCTCCTATACTTTTAAAACACAAATGTAGGTAATTTGTATGCATATTTGCTTTGTTGAATTTATTGAATGATATGTTAAAATTTCAAGTTACGAAATAGTCTGCAACAATAAAGAAGCAATAATGGTCATGACAATGATAAATACGTTTTCCAACATTAAAAATGTACAGAAAAGTAAAACAATATGAAACTTAAAATTGTAGATTTATAATAGAGGTTCATAGTAATGTGAAATACAAATATACATTTTCCCCTATGTCTTGCAATTTGATTCCTATAGAATTAATAATGTGTTTCGATTTCCTTGCGGCACACCAGCGGCACACCGGTTGGGAAACGCTGCGCTAGGTTATGATCTGAATTGCAGTGTGCACTTCTTTGCCTACAACATTTATGATATTCGTGTACTTCATTTGATCAATTAACACAGGGTCCATTTGATTTATTCTGCAACTATTTGGAGGAGTCCAAGTATACTTATGAGTATCTGTGTGTATTTCCAACGTATGCTAAATAAATCATATTCAGAAAGGTAAACACATTATATTATAAATGTTGAACTGATTTAAACTACTCGCCGAGCAAAATAACAGGTTTATTGTAGTAGTGGGCACAAAAACCGTTTTTTCGGTTTTCTGCAAAAACCCGTTCGGTTTTTCACCGGATCCGGTTTCGGTTTTCTTCAAAACCGGTTCCGGTTTTTTCCAAAATTTGTTCTATTTCTGACCAGAATAGTGTTTCGTTGTTCTCCGGAAACCGAATATGTTTCCACAGAAATAGTTTTGTGTGTTTTCCAAAAGTTTTCACCGAAACCAGTTTCATTGAAAACCGAACCGGTTTCGGAGAAAATCGAAACCGGTTTCGGTGAAAAAACCGAACCCGTTTTGAAGAAAATAGAAATGACGGTTTATCGGGTTTCGGTTTTTCTAGAAACCGGTTTTGCCCATCCCTAGTTTATTGTAAAAAATATTAACATATAACAGTTTCGCCACTATCCACTTTGGCTTCATCAGACACTATCATGATCAGACAAAATAGTGTCTGATGAAGCCAAAGTGGATAGTTGATGAAATTGTTACACGTTAATAATTTTTGCAATAAACATATTGTTTTGCTTGTAGCGAGCAGTTTAAATCAGTTTAAGTCTTTAAAATATAAACGTTGACATTATAATTCTAGTTCTTCATGTTATTTGACACGACAATATATTTGCGAAAGAAACAGATAGAGTAAACTTTCCAATTATATTAAAAATTCGTATAGAATGAATTTTCTTCCTGTTTTACCATTTGTTAATGCTGATATTCTTAATCACATAGTTCCTGTCCTTTAAACATAATTCCTGTCATGCGGTAAGCACCCAGTACGGTATTGGCATACTCTTTTCGCTTTGTCTTATTCTATTTCACTTTGTTTTATCGCGTTTGACCAGACAAAACAGCAGAACATTTGAATACATGTTATAGAAAATTCTTAGTTCGTAGAGAATTGGTAAGTACACTAGTCGTTTCTATCATAGTTTACATGCACCACTCAAACCAATGTGTTATAATAAAAGAGACATGGTTTATTTAAAAAAAAAAAAAAAAGTTAAAATTTAGTCTCAAGACAGCTAGATAAAAGATGAGTGTAAATTGTTTTTGTCTATGAAGAAAACAAAATCATAAATTGTTAACCGAAAACAATGCTAATAATGCAGTTCAGATTACGTTACCATACTTAAACCCTTATCCTTAATTGTCAATAGGGATCCACGATGGCTCAGTGGTGGAGCGTTGTGTCCCTGGTTCGATCCCAGCTCGCACCAACTGGGCTTTCTGGTGGACAAATCCGTCTACGTAGGTTGAGATTTCCCCGTTTCTTTCAATTTTCTTCATTCGATCATTTCATTCATTGTCATCATCGCCGTCTCCTTTAGCCCACTCGGCATAACTGTGGGAAGGAAAGGCTTCCACAAATTTTCTGCTCAATGATTATAACATAACAGAATTGTTTAATTGTGAATATGATTTCGCACAATCAGGGTGAATGAACAAATAACAAACATTGAATGAAAGCAGTTTGCAGCATTATAGGTGTAACTTCTAAATTCTTTCGTAAGAAAATTATTTAATTTTCCTGTTTGTATCTATTGACTAGTAGTGTAATGTTGAAACTGTATATTATTTAATTTCTAGTGAAACTATGAAAAAGAGAAACTAACTGGTCTCATTGTATAACTGAGGAAGTTCTGAGAACGGTATATTTAATAGACCAATTTTAAGTTTACAAATCAGGAATCTTTAGTAATTTTATCACAGAATATGCTGTACAATTCAGGTCTATTTTCATGTAATTGTTTCATTTCCCTTTTCCAAAACTTAGATTTACACATTCTCAAAGGAAAGAAGAGATATAATGAAGATATCTTTATATACACTCATGTCAGAAACTTAAAGGAAATGTTAATTTAGAAAAGTAACCCTTATGTCATGTTAATCGTGTGAATGCCAGACAACCGTTACTGGCGATACCATCCCGTTTGGCGATATAGATGTCCACTGTGACTGCGATAACACGAAGAACGTCTATAACTAAAGAAACATGTAATCAGTGAGTTGTGGTTTTCGGAGTGTGTAGTACATGTCGGTCATAATGAACGTGCCTTAGGAATACATGATGGCCCACAAAACACGAATGGTGGGTGATATAATGCGCAGTCGGGTCATCGGTAGAGTTGAAAGGAACAAAGTCAAAAGGATGTGGTTAGAGACTTGAATGTTTCTCACAGTGTTGTGTCACGACTGTGGAATCGTTTCCTGCTTGGTGAAAATATTGAAGGCAATATGGCGAAGGCCATTGACGTGTAACAATCGTATGAGGATCATTATGTGGTCCTAAATGCCCGATGAAGACTAACGAGCATGGTAGGTGTAGTAGTTCGAGACCCTGCAGCTGCCTTTGGTACCCACGTATCACTTCGAACTGTATATTAGCGGTTACACGAAGCATATTGAATGCGCACCGATCCACCGGGCGCATTCCTCTTACACAACAGCAGCGCCATGCACGTCTGAAGTGATGTACTGCCCGCAATGAATGGATCCTGAAACGGTGGAGTAGTGTGCTCTTCAGTGGCTAGTCTCGATTAAGTTTGGAAAATGATTCTCACCGTCTGTCTGTTTGGAGTGCACCAGAAACACGTTACCATCACTAAAATGTTGAAAGGGACAGGTATGGGAGTCTTGATGGCATTCTTGAACAGCATGTTTGACTGTTCCGTGGTGCATACAATCCTGAATTTCATTTGATGGATGAGTATGCACATACATATAGGGCACAGTTATTGGAGAATACCTGCAGCATGAAGACACCACGCGCCATGAGTGGCCAGCGCGATCACCAGAGCTCAGGTCCATTGAGCATTCATGGGATCATTTCGGATGACGGACTGCAGCTTTAGCACTCCACCACGATCAATTGTTGAACTGCAGAGGTAGCTTGATGGTCTACTCCGTAGTATGGATGCACGCTCTGCAGTCTGCGTAGCTGTTCGCGGTAACCACGTTCCGTATTGAACATTGCTTCCAACAAAAAATCATTAAGTTTTGGACATAAGTATATATATATATATATACAAAATCCAACTTATAGTTATTCACTCAAATGAACTATACTACGAAATATTTATTCTTTGACAATAACATTGATAATGAATCGATTTAGTGTTAAGGACGAATAGATTAGAATGAATAAACAAACCAATTACCCATTACTACAACCGATTTCTTCAAATCTTTTATCTTCATTTTAATTTTCTTTTGTATTTTACAATGGATCACCTAGTTGGGTGAACTATATACAATGAAAGAAGTTTTAATATGTACTTAATGTGCAGCTATTGAGAAAAAATGGTTCTTAAGAAATATTTTTAAAAATGGTTTATAATGCATTAAATTTTATTTATTTTGCATAAGTAATTGTGGTTGTGGAGTTAAGGAGAAGTTTACTTTTAAGGAAAAAAATATTTTTTGCGTTCATTTTTAGACAAGCATGTTCTAGAAAGGGCAGATTGTAGCTTTTTATTTACTTTGATGCATTTTGAGGATTTTTAACGTGTCTCGTCAATGATTCTAGGTATAATATAAGGTATGGTCGAATGTCAGCTACTGATGAGGAGGTATATGAGGCAGCCAAAAGTGCAGACATTCACGAAAGGATAAGGACATTTCCAGATGAATATGATACACAGGTATTTTTGCATCCTATTCTTTTTTTCCTTAATAAAAAATCATAACTAATTTATAAGAATTAAAAGTCAGCATGTTTACATATTCAATCTTTGTGCATCTAAAGAACAAAAAGCAGTAAGGAATCTTGTAAAGTATCTGTTGATGGTGATTTGATGTACAGTATTACGTCTTTTTATGAATTTGAAAAATAAGTGTGTTGTGGAGAGTGATTAACCCAATTTGGTGGCAATCCTCAAGTAAAATGAATCTAGTTATTATTGTTTGTGCGGAGGAAAATTTTTAAGCTAATTTGCAACAGAAAAGTTGCTCACCTTGTGCTTCCGTGTTCATCACTTTAATTGAATATTTTAGTTTTAAGTAATAAACACGGAGCCACAAAGTAAACCACTTTTCTTATGAATATGTTCCCTATAGCTTATAATCTGAAACAGGTTTACCTAATGTCTGTCACCTAATCATCATTCACAAACACAACCTATGTGTAAATATTTTCAAGTAGTAAAATATGGTGTATTGGAAGGTAAATGAATTTTTAAAAAGGAAGAAGAAAGAAAGAAAGAGAAAATACATAACACACAAAACGCATCATGGTTAAAAAGAAAAAAAAGAATGCAAGGGGTAAAAGCTACTGCGATGTCAATAAATCTTTGTGTCGAGAACAATTATATATGGCGGTCATACTGTACTCTAATATTAGCCTCTTGCTTTCACGTAACCGTCACCGAAATAGACATTGGTTCTTAAAGATAGAAGCTTCTTAACATTTTCAGTAACATTTACCCTTCAAACTCTTTTTGTAGCCGTGTTCACCTTGTTTGTTATGTCTTGTTTTTATATTTCTTTATCTTCCTGTATGCTATGTGAAAAAGCCCACACAAAAATTAATGTTTGCAAGTGAAGATTGGGAGGCAGAAGATATGATGAGGCAGTGTTACAATAAATCTTAATTTGTTTCCATAGAATTAAGAACCACGTATCTAATGAGCTAATGCTTTACAACAATATTTATAACAGGTAGGCGAGAGAGGCCTAAAGTTAAGTGGAGGAGAGAAGCAGAGAGTAGCCATTGCAAGAACAATTTTAAAGGCTCCATTTTTTGTCCTATTAGACGAAGCTACCAGCGCCTTGGATACACAAACGGAAAGAAATATCCAGGTTTGTAGATTCTGTAGTTTTAATTTGCAATGTTCGCGTCCGTATAATATCATAATTTATTTTTGCACTACGTATGGGTGTAATGAGCTAAAGGATAATAAACTAAAACTATGGTGCTAATATATTATTACTATATTTTTAGTACAATTTTGAATGAAGTTCATGTTACTTAAAACTATGTTGTACACATACATATATTTTATCCGCTGCTTGTTAATTATTGAGTACCAAAAAGACTGTGTCGATTTCCATTTGGTGCCATTGTACGAGCTTCCTACATACAGTATTTCTTTCGAGATGAAAGAAAAAAAGAAGTATTAGTGAGTACCTAGGTATTGCCATTTGTAGCCTGGTGGTTGTGGTCGCTACAGTCAAACGAGAACGTGAGTGAGAGCACGTCAAACATGGGTTTGCCAAGCAGGCCTATATGCTTTAAAAGGTTAAACTGAGTACAAACGCCCATTTGATAGAGATGTTGTAAATGAGCGGACAGTATAACAGTGGTTTAACAAATTTAAGATCGGCAGTGAATCCCTCGAGGACACATCATATACGGGACGTCCACAAGCATAAACAACGAGACACTCGAGGCGAATCATGACCAAGCATGTAAAGCATTGGGAAAAGCACTCAATTGCATTGCAGAAACCATTCGTCAACCTCCACTCCACCCACTCACCTATCTGGAAACTGTATAAAGTGGGACGGTGATTTTCATATGAGTTGACAGCCTCTCAGAAAGATAAGAAAATGCCTCTGTTTCTTTGTTGGCTCGGCAAGATAAGAATCAGGACAAAATATTGGCGTGTTGTGAGAAGTACGATTCTTGAGTTTGTTTACAATAGTCCAGTCGCTATTATCATTAATTGGCATCGCATGAACCTACACTCAAACAGCTAAAACCTTCACTGCATCAACGAAAGATTAGACTGTTTGGTGGACTGTTCAAGTTATCGTGCACTGCAAACTGCTACAATCTGGCCAGACGATCAATGCAGCTACGTTCTCGCAGCAAGTGAAACGTGTGTGTGGAAAACTGAAAACATGTAGCCAGTTCTTATGAATCGTAGATATATTATTCTGCTTCAGACAACATAGTCAAATGTCACTCGAGACACAATCGTCTAACTTGGTTAGGAAACGCTAATGCTTCTCCTATATTCTTCAGATATTGCACCGCTGGATTATCACTTACTTTATTCGTTAGACAACCATCTATGGGGACAGAAGTTACAAACTTTCGACGATGTGACTCATGCACTGACCGACTTCTTTGGGCAACGTTAACTTGATTTCTACCTCCGTGGGATACATATATATTAATTTGTTAGCTTCATGAGAGCTATTAAAGATTCTTGTGGTGGAAATAAGGACTGTTTGTGTAACAATTATCCATGAACACGTTCTGACTTCATAATTGTATTCAGTTCTCAGAAATCTTAATTGTGTCCGTATATACATATAGAGTCTGCGTCAGAACTGAGAAATATTATATAGCTACCAGAGATAAACATTGTGCAAAATTTTTAACTAATCAAATGGTAGATAGAGCTGGAAAATTGATGGCAAAATTTGACCCAAACAGACATAAACAGAGAATGTAAGTTGAATAGGATCGTCCAATATATATATA
This sequence comes from Thermobia domestica, assembly GCF_964235325.1. Lineage (NCBI taxonomy): Eukaryota > Metazoa > Arthropoda > Insecta > Zygentoma > Lepismatidae > Thermobia > Thermobia domestica. The sequence continues at coordinate 111,303,336 of NC_137468.1, forward strand.
TGTATGTGTGTGTGTGTGTGTGTGTGTGTGTATAAAAATATAATAGTAATCCATAATGTTTAAAGTTTTACACGAGGAAGGTTTCCTTTTTTCAACCTTCGTTAAAAACAAAGAAAAACCACGTGAGATGGCAAAGCGTGGATTTGCCAAGTCTGTTTATTGGAGATCGCACATCCCCATACCAAAAACAGACTCTGCCGTTCAATCATTGTGAAATAGCCAGGCTGAAAATTTATCGAGTTGAATCGAAGGGCCCGCTAAGTGTGAACTACATGTTGTAATTCGATCTGTCGAGGCGGCTGTTGAGTTCCCTGAAATTCCAGGATCAGTCAGTTTGTATCCAATTCAAGTTCGTGTCGCTGTTCGGGCGGCCATTTATTTGTAACCACTCCGTGTTCGAGTCGCTGTTTGGGGTTCATGGTCCTACCAATAAGTATTTTCCTGATACCTGAACTTACCTGGATAGGACGATGAAGGACCTCTCCAAGAAGGGTTACAAATTGCTTCCAAATCGCTCGTCGGTCTCAATGATGAGACGAGCATTAGGCACCGAGAGGTTCGGGTGTCTCATCTCGAAAACCTCACGGACGATCAGACGGTCATCCAGACCATAACGCACGCAAACATCACTCACACAAAAACAACGAAAACACACTGGATTAAATAACACTATACTTATTTATTAGAATGCTATTGTATAAAAAAAATAACGAAGAGAAATGAACACAACACTCAACACATAATATGTAGAATAATCTTCATTACTAAAATTACACTTTGCCCTTTTAATGCAATATAGCCCTTTATATATATATATGAGATTATATCTGAAATTTCACTACGAATGCTTCTCTCACACCTTGACGCACTTGGGGGATTAGCACTGGGGTAAAAGTTGCCGAGACAATCCCGCGTAGAAATCCAGTTGCTGCGCCAAACAATCCTGAAGCGTAAAGATGAGTCTTGAGCAAATTAAAAAGTAGAATGCTGGTGTTGGAGGGCGCGTATATAACTGACATGTACGCACAAGGTTTGAGAACCTGGGACTTCACTAGTTGGGACTAGCCGTAAGAAAACGTCCTTCGCCGACTAATAGCTTGTGCCCCTTAACACAAAATCATACTTGATTCCCGACGCAGCGTGCGTGGTGGCTGCTCACAATACTGGAGTTAAACTCCCCGAGCTCAAAAGTTCAAGATGAGAGCGGCAATGGTTGACTGAAGAGGGTTGGCAGTTCATTCCAAAAACCACTCAGTTAGATCACCTGTATGCACATGCAAACGGAATACAGAAAATAATTTATGTTAATTTTAGTCTACTGGCTACGACGCACGAGACACTGCGATAACTCGGGCGTGAGAAAGTACAGATAAGGAACTGCAAAACCAACGTGACTGGCGTCACTTTGGTCACTTAAACATCTGGTCAGCCAGTATTTCTCTAAACTATTGCAATATTTCCATAAGCGATTAAAGAAAACAATTCAGTTCCAAATAGCTGCAGAATATATACTGTGCATAATAATAAGTCAAGGAGAAACACTGAAAAGGTTCGTCGCTGACAAATATTCTCACCAAAAAGCAATGTTTTAAATATATATATGAGAAAACAATGAAAGACTTCTTTGTCCAGTTGTGTGGGAAAGAAGCAATTCCCACCGAAGAAAGAACTTATATGCGTCGCAGAACAAAGTATAAATCGAAAAAATAGTCACTGTCTTTACGAAATATACAGAGCGTCCACAAAAGATACTTCTATAACCTGGTGGCGGTTATAAGTTCAAAAATGCTAATCACATGACTCACGCGTTCATTACGCAGTCTTCAGGTGCAGGTTTCAATCCTTAATTTTCGTCGTGTACGACGGTAATCGTTGTGTAAACTCACTGTAACACTTTGTGCATACCAGAGGCGCTTCGTGGCTAAATAAATAAGTGAGGCACAGGAAACCGGGTCATAGTGTTCAGTGGCGGTAAAACTTGCTCTTCCTCCTCCCCTTGCAGGATTTTACCCGGACTTTCGGGCTCCTAGTAATTAATGAAACCAATCACCTGAGGAGGTCGTAAAAGTCAAGGTTTGCCGCGTTGTAGAGGTGTTATTGACGTCACTGATAATGTTATATCTGGAGAAGACGAAGTGATTCGTTAATGTATATTTTCTTATATTTTGCTACAAAAATAACATTACTTTTAAGATAACGACCACCGGGTTGGAAAATAGAGAAAACATGTATACTAAACACATGTATACCAACATGTATACGCCAGTGTTTCTTACAAATAAAAAAAATGTTCCGGGGAGTCACACTTAGTATTCGGAGGGGCACTTCTGGTACTATTTATTATTATATTATAAAGTATTATTTTGGTCTCCGGGGGGGGGGGCACTGCCCTTCAAAAACATGTCTGGTAGAAACAATGTGTACACCAACTACAATACTACTGCATAGTACCAATATTTCTTAAAAGTTCTAGCCTTCTTACTCTCTAGCTGAATCAATGATAAATTAGGGGTAGGGGATCCATTGTTAACAATAGCCCGTTGAGCCACTTCACTTTACCTAGAAAGTTGTTTAACAACGAAAGGATGGCATCACACGAGCCAATGTCCTCCATCAGTACACATTAATTCACCACAAGACCAACGTTCTAACATACTGTCACAAAATTACAAAAAATATCCCACACATAAATATCCTACAAACGTACAATATAGCTTGGAAACAACTCACAAAAAATACCACACACGTAAGGATCTTACAACACACAATATCGCTTGAAAACAAGATAAAACATGCAGAAAATCACGATTTACACCCGGTATCCGTCGATTTTTGCGCTCTTACTACAAAAGTGTGTTTCACAGGATTGCCATAACGGTTATATTATTTTTTCTTTTACCGTCAACGTTTTTGGCACGTTTACTAGAAATAAGTATAGACCACTGTATATTTTGAAACAAGATATTAAAAATTCCCTTCAAAGGAAATGTTATACTCCCTCAGTAAAACGTTCTAAAAGTTTAAATGTTGTTAATATAAAGGAAGTAGCATATAACCAACGCTTACGTTTAAATTTATTCAATTTGCTACACTGCATGCCCGTATCTAGGTAACAACGAAGAGTATGACAGATGTCACTCTCTGGTTCACCATGCGCAGTGCGTGTGGGCAGGCACATTTTCAACTGACCTCCCTTGAGACACAGAACATTGAAGTAATTCCTAACCCAAAACTATTGCTCTTAGGTTACCCCCTCACCCTTTCAGACTGTAAGAGGGATGTTTTCTTTGTCAATAGTGCTTCGCTGCTGAGGAGGCCAAATCTGTTTCAGGCCTCAATACAGGATTGGAATTCTTAAAACTGAAATTATCATGGCAAAGAATATAAATTCTCGTTTTTGTCTTTAATCTATATATATAAAATTGAAAATCACTATGTTTGTGACTAAATCTCCTGAACCGCCCGACCGATCTCGATCAAATTTTCAACATGTATGAGTGTCGGGCCTTGGTTGTTTTTTATCGTTTCACTTTGACGAGCCAACCTAGGGGAGGGGTGGGAGGAGATATATGTAAACAAAATTAAAATTTAAATGTCTGCCTTTGTGACTTCATCACTCTCGAACCACCCGACCGATCTCAATCAAATTTTCAACATATATGAGTTTAGGGACAGAGATTACTTTAGGATATTCACTTTGACGATTCAACGTAGGGTAGAGGGAGAGGGAGAGAGAGAAATTTAAAAATTATCAAAAATGACCAATATTAATGTTGAATCCATAGTTTTCGGGATCGATGAGAGAAACAGTGACACTTCTGATGCTGTTTCAATCCAAATTCAGCCGTGATAGTTGAGGTGGGAAAGGGTACACGTAGGAGAGGGGGATAACATTTAAAAATGATCAAAAATGACTAATAGTAGTGTCGAATCCATACTTATAGGAGTAGCTGAGATTAACAGTGACAGTTCTGATGCCGTGTGCTGCAGCACGGAGGAGGGGGAGCTATATATACCGTAGGGGAGAGGGTGGGGGAGAGAAATTTAAAAATGATCAGAAATCACCGATATTAGTGTTGAATCCATAGTTTTCGGGGTCGATGAGACAAACCATGACACTTCTGATGATGTTTCAAACCAAATTTAGCCCTGATAGTTGGGGAGGGGGAGGGTACAACGGAGGGGAGGGGAGGGGATAAAATGATGGAAAATAACTAATATTAGTGTTGAGTCCATAGTGTTAGCAGTAGCTGAGATTAACAGTGATAATTGTGATGTCGTGTTCCGGAGCACGGAGGAGAGAGAGCTATATATAAATGATCGAAAATGACCAATATTAGTGTCGAATCCATGGTTTTCGGGGTCGTCTAGACGATCAATGATCTTTCCGATGCTGTTTAAATCGATACCATTAAAGACGAAAACAGTATATTTCACGGGTACTAAACACATGAGATACGGAGTTGTGCATTTAAATTTTAATTTCAACCCAGCGTAGCGGGTAATATATGCTAGTTTTTATTAAATTCTGTATTATTTTACAAACATTTTCTACACTTGAGTAAATGAATTTTAAGACGTTTGTTTTGTGTTATACATTAAATAATTTGAAATAAGTTTTATTGCAAAAAGTCCATTTAGTCCAAATATAGGTGAGGCCTGCCTCACTTGACAGACCGCTAATGGTGCATACAGAAATCACTTATAGATTTCCCATCGTACTCCCTAATTATTTGACAATGAATTGCAGCTGTATCAGTGGGATATTTTGTGCGCTACCGGGCCTACCGGTGATAGCCCTAGAATATTACAAAATAAAGTTATTCTAATATAAACTAAATTATATTGAAAAATTTGCACTTTAGTATCTGCTTTCATACAAGTTTCTGAGAACTGTATGTATTTAGAAAGATCAACTAACTTCTTCGCACCCAGTTGTCCCGCTATCTTAAGAGGTCTTCGATATGACAACACAGCAGTAATGACTCTCTAGCTACTACAGCAAGAATCTTATCCTTTGCTTCACCTTCATTCCCCTTCGCTCCACCTCCGCCCACAGCGTATGAACGGGCTGCCAGGTAACACCAGTTGCCTTTAGAGAAATCGGTTTCTTGGGCGTGAGCAAAGAGTAAAGGGAAAAAGTGAAATGAAATCTTTAAGTTTTACATCCCACGATTATGCCGGTTAGGCTAAAGAAGACGGTGATAATGAGAAATGAGTGAAATGGTGGAACGAAGAAAGTGGGAGGAAACGGGAGAGCCCCGAGAAAACCCACGAGCAGTGTTTGTCCACCACACGAAGAGTAATGGGAAATTACACGAGGAATAACGAGGCATTTTGGAGGTCTTTGGGAATTGTCTCGGACATCTTGAGGCTCATTCGGTAGCGGTTTGCGTCAACGCACCAAACATTTTCTGCTTTACAGTATTTTGCGATAGTTGGCATAGCTGTTATAAATACTTGTTTGATTATTTGCGTTTCGTTGTCAAGGCTCTTACAGACTGAGGCTCCTTTGTTGGCTAATCGCCTATTTCAGCGTTCTTTATTACTCGATTAGCTTCCATTTTGTCTGGTGAGTTGGGTTACTTTTTCCAAAGCAAAATGTAGCGTTGCTTCACGGAACAAAAAAAGGTAGAAAGATACGATCATTGTTCCGTAATACTAATAAGATAATATATAAGTCTTGCTAGTGAAGAGAAAATCATATTTATCTACTTGATAAAAAGGAAAGTGTGTTGTAAGGTTTATTCTTATTTTGAAGTCTATATAATAACGTGCAAACTAAACTCCAATAATAATAATAATAATAATAATAATAATAATAATAATAATAATAATAATAATAATAATAATAATAATAATAATGTGCAGATGTTATAAAGGTTAGTGATAGCCCAAGCTATCAAACCAGTATGTACGCCACTGGGCTGTATTGTGCCTTTCCACCTGGAAAAATCGAATTACATCACGTAGTTCACACTTGGCGCGCGCTTTCATTCAAGTCGGTACGTTTTCACGCTCTGCACTCCACAGTAATTGAACGACAGAGATGCGTTTTGGTATGGGGAAGCGCTACCTTCAATAAACAGATTTAGTTTATCAGCGTTTCACCATTTCAAATACTTTCTCTGGTGGTGTAACGGAGGTTAAATAAAAATCTCCCTTGTATATAGAGTATGTTAATGATGACTGATAGAGCGAATGGAATACATATTACTATCACCAAACAAAGTAAGGCTAACCATTTTGTATTCCTGAGGAAATAATATGCAATATTTTGAACACTTAATCGAGTATCCATTATCAAGGACATAGAGGAGAGTGACATCTTTATAATTATTTTTTGAAAAGAATTATCGAATATTAACCCTATAACGACGGATAGGTCCGTTGGACCCGAATTGAATTTTTTAAAATATTTTATATGTTACACCACAAGCTAGTAACCTCAGCTCTCGCGACTTTTCATCATTTTTAAGGACAACCAAGATCTTGTTTTGCTTGTTTTCAATTTCCATTAGTTTCGTCATAATTATGAATGACTCCCTTTACGGACGGACAGGCCTATTGGGCCCAGCCATATTGAGGACATACATATCTCCAAGAAGAATTGCATGAAGAGATGTCACATTTGTCCATCGAAACTCGATAGGAAAAGCAAAACAATGTGCTTCAAATGTAAGAAAAATGTTTCTAATGAACATTCAGAAGTTGTGTGTAACAAATGTTAGTGAATGCTTAGTTGTAACCAAGGCTGAGAAACATATTGAATATTTGTAAATACTAGGAATCATGCGCGCTGACTACGTGGGTGCTCCGGGGCTCCGGCACCCACACAAATAATCTTGTGGGTGCGGCGCATCCACAAGATATTTAGTTTGGACCCGAGCTTGAATCCGTTTCTCTTGCGTTTGAGTCAGCTGTATTACCGACTGGGCTAGGACAGCCCCAACTTATCCTTATCGTACCGGTATATTTTACTTTATCACAGCACAGCCCTTTATGACCGTGTTCATAAAAAAATTTAACTTAAAATAAATCAATCAAATATCGAGACTTCCCTGAAAACATATAGGCTAATACGTCCTGCCATTAATATGCATCCACATAAATTTTTGAAAGTCGGCGCCGTTGCCAGGTATAACCAAGAAAATCATCAATAAACATATTAAAATTATTAAAAACAATGACTTTAGAAAAAACGCCCCAGGTCAAGACAGGTCTAATGGCCCTGATCCGCAGTAACTGGCAATGAATACAACAGTCGTTATAGTTTTAACATAGTAACGTATTTTTTAATAGCTCACTCTATTTTTTTTTGGGGGGGGGGGAGAACTACCCTGTGTATGCGTTCCCCCTTTTTAGGATTTGGTCCTAGTATACGTGCACTTAACACCAACAGATATTTACCCATTGAAATTTATTTTTTTCAGATAACTACAAGTATTTATATCCACTTCAAGACATAACCTTCAGTTTCCCATACATGACCATGGAATCCAAACAGAGTACCATGTTGCCATATTCATACGCATAAATAATTTGTAAACTTCTGTTTAGAAATTTCTGTGTAATGTAGAAAATGTAATAGATTAGTTATTTATATTTACCTTTAAAAAAATTTAAGGGAGTCCCGGGAGAATGTTTTATAACTGACCAAATAACTTGTGAAAGGAAAGTTTTGAAGCATATTTCATCAGAACGAAAAATCCAAAATTAAACAGCGAAAAAGAGAGTTTAGGTAGAGGATAGGATATCATTATTTTAGATTGCATCAACAAATATCAAACAGCAGAATTAAGTTTTGTTGTGTGTAATTGAGGTAAATCAGTCGACTACATTACAAATTTCTTGATTACACCGAAATTTCTGTACATAGTTTACAAATTATTTATGCACCTAATACAGGATATGGCAACATTGTACTCCGTTTGGATTCCATGGTGCATGAATGTTGGAAACTGGAGATTATATGTGGACATGGATATAAATACTCATGGTTACCTCGTAACAGGCTAAAGCTGTTGGTTTTAAGTGGAGGGAGAAAACTACAGTGAACTATTAAAATATGTTACTATCTTAATATACTTTACATGCTTTTAAAAAATTGTGGGTGTCCACTGAAGTCGAAGCTAAGCATGTGAATATCTTGGTGCTGGATATCTTTTAAGCCTCTACAGTCCTTGATAGTGGATAGCCGATCGAGTGTGTGAAATATTGGATATTATTTCTTTAGGAGTATGAAAAGGTAAGTATTTATTTTGTATGTCAATGATCATTCATTTCCCATATGCTTGATGTCGCTCTGTGAGTATTTCCATGAATCAAATTATTATCTTACATTCTCTGATTTTGATGCTCGATTATTCCTATTCCATTTTCGTCCTGTCCCAGTGAAGTTTATTTCTAAATAGCAGTAGTAAAACTTTCGTTCATTATAGTATTCGTCCATTTCGATTGTTATCGAGAGAATTCATGAATTTTTGAAAGCGGAATGAAATGATAGTTAATAAATAAATACGGCATTTTTTTTTTTTTTTTTTTTAGGTCCTGTTTTTAAGCTGTAAATATATTTTGTAGGTATGTTCACATGGGTGTCTTATGATTGGTTTCAAGGGGAGACAACTGGCAGGCCCTCTATGTGCAGGACTATAATTTTAAATATTACATTGGCAGAATTTTGGACTTTCCCTCAAAAGCACATAAATAAAAGTTGAACATTATTTGCTACTAATTGAAGTGGAGTGTTCCAATATTTTAAAAGCATGTTTACAGTATCTAAAAATTATAATAGTTTTTAAGAATAATGCTATTTGAGAAGTATAATTAGTTGCACACTGGTGCCGTCTGTACGAAAATTCTGTCAGATTCTTGAAGCCTACATATCACTGGTCAAAGTTCATAAACAAAAAATTGTTAATTAAATAACTACAATAAAATGCAATATGCAAATATACAATGACACATACATAAATTGAGAGAATCAACAGATAACATTGTCTTTCGATTTACTACATTGTTAAAAAGGATTTTCACCTTTTCTTTTTGAACAGAAGTTTCCTTTTCAAACTCATCAATCACTTTCTTGTATAGGTCTGTTGACTCTTATCTTTTCTCTATGAACACTCAGCATGAACAAATTACGTAATCGTTTTTCACACTCCTGTGCATACCGAAGGACTTTTCCATTGTGCATGTTGTTGGAAGAATAGACAAAAACCATTATGGGTGTACGGACTGCAGGGAACAAGGGAAATATATATACTTATTGTTTGCTTATATTTTCATTTCCATATATGTAAAAAAAAAAAAAAAAAATAAGATAACTATCCTAGAATGCATTCTTGTGATATTCGAAAAGAATCAATGTGAATAACGAACATGGCAATCTTCGAAGCCAAATGATAAGTATTGAAACACTGGAAATTACATCTGTTCATCTGTAGAATTCTCGGTAGTAAGAAGTTAGTGTGGGTCGAAATGGTCTGGCACGAAATTGGCGTTACAAAACATCCTGTAGATGTTCAGTGGTATTTAGTCGGGACTTTGCGCAGGCCAGGCCATAAGTGGGACATTATTGTCTTGAAACTACTCTCCTACACGGCCCGCAGTGTGGATAGGTGCGCTACCGTGTTGAAACACACAATCAGTATCCCCGAACTCTTGTGCAATGGTAGGCAGCGTGAACGTGGTTAAAATGTCAATATAATCCAAAACTGTTGATATTATTATGTTGTCAACATAATAATATTAAGTTTGCGTTCTAAACTATTCCTCCACCAATCATATCAGTAGAGAAAATCAGTTAGATTAATCCTTGGTGTTTCTGTGCAAAAGAATGAGGGGGCCTAACCCCTTCCAGGAAAAACACCCACACTGTAACTCCACCTCAACTGAATTTCAGAGTCTGCACTACATAGGGGCAGATGTTGTTCACCAGGCATTCACCACACTCACACTTGACCATCGGATGGCTATGTGGTATAATGAGATTCATCACTTCACATCACGGCTTGCCACTATTCCATTGACTAGGTGCGAGGTGGCGCTTCGCATTTATTTCATTTATATTTGTGATGTGGGGTTTATGGGCAGTCGCTTGTCTATGGTAACCGAGTTTTCGCATCTCACGTCGTACAGTCATGCTGTTAGTATTACATTCTGGCCTGGTTGTGAATTCTTGTTTGATTCCCACGTCCCATCAACACTCAGCGGTCTCTGACTGTCAACATGGGCGCTCGCCCTGAACATTTCTGCAGTTGTACACATCCCATCATGTTTTCGTTTGACTATGATATCCACTACAGTAAACTTTGGGATGTTTAGGGGAGTGGATATTTCGCACACTGACTTGGTACATCTGTGGCACCCAATCACTTCACCACGTTCGAAGCCCGTAAGCTTCTTAAACTGATCCATTCTACTGTCTTCTACATTGTGCTGCTTGCTTTGGTCTCTCTCTTTGCTCACGTCACTGTAGGTGGCAGTAAGTGTGGCCTACTATGCGCAACACACATCTTGCATGGTGTTCGGATATATCTGATCAGAGTATTTTCATCGTGTTCTTTCCTCATTTATACCCTGTCTCTTTTTTTGAAATCGAAACCAGCCATTTCCAGCTCGGATGGCGTCTGCTTCTCTCATTCTCCGTGAATGCAATAAGCAGTATATGGAACAGACAGGGATTTGTACGTTGTTAAAGCAGTGGTAATGCAAAGAACTTCATCAGTGGGTTTGATATTCTTTTAGGTACACCACGTGTAGTCTCATGACTACACATGCACTATGAATACTTCTAAACTGTTATTAACTGTTTCATTCTACCCCGTCCTCTGTACTTACTGATTCTCCAGGTATCTGCTCCGAACAGAAAGGAATGTACTGACGTCATACAGCTACCAGTATGAAACGACCGAATTAAACTAAATTTTCTTTATCGAGAATGCCTGCAGAACAGATTTTAGTGTTTATTAAGTCTTTCTCTTCAGACATGTGATACGTAGAATATTCTGTCTTCTATTTGTCATGAAATAAAATACGATCAGTTCTGGAAAATATCCATCAACTTTAAATTATTGCTCTCAAAGTCTTTGATTCATACTTTAATTTTTTGATCCATGATGGGTAGGCACCATAGTAAAATAAAAATTGAGGTTGATCTGTAAATCTACTTTAATGATTTAAATTTTTAATGTTATTTAATTCAGTTTTTTTCTCTGTGTTACAGGCAGCATTGAGCCACGTATGTACGAATCGAACGACTATTATCATTGCTCACAGACTTTCCACTATAATTCATGCAGATGAGATTCTAGTCCTTAAAGACGGGGAGATTGTAGAGAGGGGAAGGTAAGTGTCATGCATTTTAACAAGGCAAGGATCCTCATTCAGTTTTGTTCAACGGGTGAAAAATGTAAAACTGGCCCGAGAATCGAACTCGCCTCTTTAGTTTACCGTGCCAATGCGTTAACCATTACACACGTAGTCTGCTCAGTTATCAGTCAGACTGGTTTTCTGCTCGTGAGGTCAGTGCTCCGCCTGAAATAAGAATGCATATAAGATTGCTCAATTAACGAAGTAAAAAAGTTAGTTTTCTTGTTTAAAATGGGATACGCACAATCGTGAATTTACTCAGAGAAAATGTTTCGTTATATGATTGTGTAATCGAAGACGCTCTTTTTTGTTGTTCAGTTTTCAGTACTTTGTTTTTTTAAGTATTTATCGCTGTTCAAGCTGTAAAAATGCGAATGTAAATATTTTCCGCCCTTTTTAGGGAGTTTGTTTATATATAACTGCTCGTAAATTTCTCTTTCTTCGATTCTGAGATAAATTGTCTTTGCTTCTGTTGATAGAATAATAGTACTATTTTCTACTTTCACCCACTAACTGCTTCATGCTGTTGTTAATCTCGATGTCTTACGTAGAATCTTGTTCTGGCATGCATGATTACAGTACGTCGTTGGAATGATACTGAAAAACATCAATCAGGGTTATCAATTCGCAATCAATATTTTTAAAATGAACAAAAAAATATTTTTCATAAGAAAAAAATAGTAACAAAAAAAATAAAATAAAACGAAAATAATTAATATAGGCAAAAAAAAAAACATTAAGAAATGAAAATTGTTTATGCAAACAAAAGAATTTTATATGATATCAGCCCTACGCTAATCCTATGATGAGGGCATGCCTACTGGATTGTTAGGGCCGGTATGGTGTAGCAACCACACCGAATTTTCTCGTTATCTTGTTTCATACAAAACACAATTATTGTATCAGGTCTTGTTTCCACATTATCAAACTAAACAACAACACACTAACCAAGGCTATGTGATAAAAATATCTAAGAACACGAGCACGTAACAGTTTCAACATACTAACTGTGTTTTCATCAGATTTCTACTCCTTTTGACTACTTGGGAGTTGGTCACCTCTTATATACCTTCTGGAGATCAACTTTTAATTAGGCTCCATCTCTCCATTAAAAAGTTACACTTGAGTTTATTTTATGTGAAAAAAGGCTAAACACAATGTTGCACTATGAAACCCTTTTCTCACCCAAAAATTATTATCCTTACGTCGCACCCACCAACTACCACCTCTTTGGGCATCTGTACCTCTTCTTGGCAGGGATAAATTCCCTGATACGGATAATTGCAATATGCGACTGACGACTTCTTCCCATCGCATATTCCACACTTCTTGCATCATAAATTCCAATTGTTGGGTGAGAGATGGCAAAAGTGTGCACTGTAACCGAAAACTACTTTGACTAATCAAGCATTGTAGTTTTAATTTTTTGGTCTTTGAAAGGGACATAAGTTAGTTAGAAATTTTAATCACACCAACCCAACATTTTACCCAACGGATGCGCTCTCACTGACAAGCTAATTGGAACCAGGCCAACGAAAATAAGCCATTCTATTAAACCTATTTCGGACAATTAGTAGATGTCTTCGCGTATTAGTCGCCGATATAAAGTGATCCTGGCGCGGTTGCATATCTGACACTGTCATCTTACACTTTGCTATTTATTACGTCATACAACTATTCCTGAAGACTATCGTCCCTTGAGTATTCTTCACATTCTTAGAATGACGAGGGAGCGCGGTGGCTCAGTGGTAGAGCGTTCACCTCCGGTGCTTGGGATCCCTGGTTCGATCCCAGCTCGCGCCCTGTGGACTTTGTGGTGGACAAACACCGTGCTCGTGGGTTTTCTCGGGGTTCTCCCGTTCCCTCCCACTTTCTTCATTCCACCATTTCATTCATTTCTCATCTTCACTGTCTCTTTTAGCCTAACCGGCATAACCGTGAAACGTAAAACTAAAGATTTAATTATTTTCTTAGAATGACGACAGTACTCGGACCTCTTAGAAAGTTCAGGACTGATTAACAGGTTTTGGGCAGTACCCGTGATTGTAATGACTGTATTCTTGACTTCATGCATTCAATTGAATAACATTTTTTGAGAGTTCTCTTTTTAGCCTTTACCTATTTTCTTTTATCATTACTATTACTTGTAGGCTTTTTTAGGATATGTATTTTAATTTTTAAATTCTATATTTGATCGAGGTTCCTTTTATGTATTGTTAGAAATCTGGTATTTGTTGGTTGTTTTTATGTTGGAAGCCATTTTATGAGCGGTGTGTTTAGGCTCTTATCCTTTTCTTGATGGGAACAAGGAGCCTTCGCGCTGACGTCACCAGTAATCCACAATCAATTAGTATATATATGAGCTTAGCTTGACCTCATCAATCGAGAGATTTTTCCTCACAAATAAATCACTTGATTATGCATAGTTTGTCAGAAATTTAGTGTGCCACACACACTAAAACAAAAGTTTCTGTTGGTGGTGTAAAATACTTTAATGTGATTTTTTTTTCTCGTAACTCTTTCAGACATGATGACTTACTAACGATGAACGGTATATATGCCGAAATGTGGGAGAAGCAATTGAAGAACGAAGACGCAGAAAAGAGGAACGAAGAGAGAGGAGAAGAAGAAGAAGATAAAAAGTCCAGATAATTATAATCTGAATTCAAGAGGCCTTAAAGACTGTATGTGAGTGTATTTGTGTGTGTGATTGAACTTTGGATTAGTAAACTTAGATACTGTAGTATGAGTGATGCCGTTAAGTTCAATAGTGCAATGTACTGTATTGATAATTCTGCGAGAGTTCTTTGTTTGTCACCTGCTTGAGTAGTACATTCTTTGTGCGCATTTATATATAGTGTGTATGTGTGTATCTTTTAGTGTGTTCGTATGTGAAACACCTCAAATACTTAATGAATATGAATACAAAAATTTGAGAAATGTGAATGTCTTTTTGTGTTCTTCCCTGAACAATAGATGTGCCATGTAATGAAATCAGATTGATTTTTTGTAAACATTTGTATACTTTGCCTATATGTATATAGAAATGTTTCCAATATATAAAAAATGATAATAAAGAAATAAATATGAATGGTTAGTATATAGAGTTCACATCGTTATTTTATAAAGTTCTAGTTAATACAGTTATTTTTTTAAGTTTAAAAGAGACTGGAAGTAGCAACTAAAAGTATGAATGAATTGATTGTAATCGGTTCAAAAGTCTGTTGCCTGTTAAACAAAAGTTGCTATATTAATAGTAAGGTCTGAAACACATCTCTACTTAATAAATTTGTTTAAATCATGATGTAAAAAAAAAACAAATAAAAAGATTTGTTTAAACGTTATTTGTTTAGTCTATTAAATGTTTATTGTTTGGTAATAACTTTAGATGAATTTCTGCTTAATGAAATAATTTGATTCGTATTAATATTCAGTATTTAGCAATGATTTAAATCAATTCAGACAATACCTCGTGGCGAAAAGTAATAAATTTTGCAACTATCAGTGATTTTGCAGCACAAGTGAAGAATGTTTTCCCACTTAAGATGACTTGCTATCTTTTCACATAGAGGGTAATAACTAATAATCAAAGTTGTGATATATTTAATGTTGTTAAACGTAGTAATAGATTTAGCGATGATGTTAATAGATACGTTCAACTACATAATCAGGCCCCCATCCAACAACAGAAGTTTGTCTGACAAATAATTCTGTGCGGTTTACAATCAGTCCAGTTTATTACAAAATCCATTTTAATCCGTGTAGCGACTAACTTTGATTGACATGATGATAAGACTAATGAACTCTCCCTTTCCCCAAAATATCCAGTTTGCGATCAAAAGGTAACTGGTTCTTTGAACGATTCATCTGGGGACTGGATAAATCACTGAACTAAACTTAGTTGTTGATTTCTGTTCCTTTATATAAAAATAGTTATAACTAATACAATAAAACTGGACTAAATTGCTTCTTAATATAGTGCAGTTGCTATATTATTTTTATTATTATTATTATTATTATTATTATTACTACTATAATAATAATAATAATAATAATACAGAAATAATAACAGAATAACAATAATATTAAGTTTGTGTTCTAAACTATTCCTCCTCAAATCATGTCAGTAGAGAACATCAGTTAGATCAATAAGCTTTCATAATACAGTATAATATGTCACTTACGTAAATCTTTTGATATTATGTAAATTTATGTAAATCTTTAGTTGAATCTATGTGATACGAAATTTTCGAAATAACAATAAAATTACAGCTTACGTATAACTAATAGAAGCACAACCTATCGTTATTTTCTTAGTGAAAATATTATTTATATAAGTGCAAAACAAAGCATCCAAAAAGGTAGCGCTTCGCCTTTGGCGCGAGGGACCTGTTTTCTGCTATTTGAATCTCATTCTAAAATTATAGTTTCATATTTTATGTAATTTTAATACTAACAAGTGACTTAAAATACAAAATAATAATAATAAAACGGGAAATTGTTATGGCGTATTCAATTCCATATTTCTTACTTTTGTGTGCTACAAATAAATGTGGTTTATGGGTTATGACCAGAAAAAGTTTCTTCCTTCTCTTTTCTTCCAAATAAAAAAAAAAAAAAAAAAAAGGAAAATAAGCTATGGGTTCCTATTGAAAATGTCATGTCACTCTAAAAGATCATACATGTATTTCTAGAAGAAAATGAAACGAAATCTTTATTTACCTTTCCATGCTCTGTACATCAAAGAACACGGATGATGATTGCGTGAAAGTGATTATGAAAGAATTTAATGGAATGTAGTTAAAGTAAAGGAGAGAACCATGACAAAACCAAAGATTATCAGATAGTACAACATAAGCTCACCTGACCATTTTAGTGTTCAGAGATTGAACCATTAACCCTTCTTACTAGAGGTTATGCTTTAGGAGAATAATGATTTTTGAAATAATCAATAATTTTAAACGTATTTTTTCTTCACTTTTGTCAACTGCACGTTATTAGGTTGAAGAGTATCCCCATAATAGTTAAATCACTTTAATAAATCGATAAACATTAATTCTAGGAACTTCAACAGGCAAAAATCTCTGGCCGAGTGATGTGGATCAACATATCGGCCTTACCCGCATTATGTCTGAATATTTATATGCACTATGCGTAATGGTTTTAGAATTCCTTTTTATTAGTGTGTGCAAGTTTCAGTGCCGAATTCAAGTCTTTCTGCATCAGTGTGCCTGTTCAAAATGTAACGTTAATTCTGATATGTTATCTTAGAAGATGGGAGGAAAAAAGGTTAAGAGTATCCAAGCCCGATCTGGGGAGGATGTTGCGAGAGGATCCCTACAACAAGTTCTCAAATTTACATTGCATAAGACTGTATACAAAGTCAGCTTCAAGTTTTTTTTTTTTTTTTTGTTTTTTTTTTGTTTTTACTATTATTTCTTTTAATAAATGAGATACATTCTTTCGTAATTTACTGAGTTTGGCCTTGATAGCTTCAAGTAAATTACTTAACCCTAGGAACACCAAGGTATTTTTGGGTTATATGGAACACCAACGGGGGGAGGGGGGCTCTGAGGCCCACAGATTAAAGGTCATTATTTCTCACGGAAAATAATTTATCTTGTCTGATATGAACTTGGGGTGTCTAAGACTCATATATTATTATTTTCTATAGTGTTGCCAACTATATTTGTGTAATTGTTTAAGTTACCATTTTTTATTTATGTCAGTAACTATGACCTATTTATTTTATTTGTTTGTGTAGAAAAATTATCAAACAGATCAATAGCAACTTAGTACAGCGTAGTATGTGTACAAAGGCGGCTTCTAAAAACATTTTGGTGTGGTACAGTAAAATGGGGCAGAATGAGGACGAGTGAGGTATACTTCGTCCCCAATGAATTCAGGATTAATCTTGTGTAATTCCATCCCGGTTATCCTTGGAATGGCGAAATTCGTTCAAATTTTGTTTCCACGGAAAGATGGACAGTGTGAGGGACATTCATTAGACACTATAGGGATGTCACCAGAGAAGCAGTGTTGCCAACCCAACAAAAAGTTACAATTTTTCCTAGTAGCACAATGTCAGGTTTTTGCACCTATGGAATGAACATGTAAGACGTAAGCAAACAAGCTACGACTTCTCTGTCAGTTTTGTAAACTAACACCACTACAGCGTCATGAATATTACAAGGGATTCACTGCAAGGCATAATTCCTTTCCATCACTATTGAAACTTGATTCTCTCTTTCTTAAATATATATATATTAGGGTGGCAACGAAAATTCATTTTTGTATTTTTAATGGTCTCAGGACCAAATTTTATTTCTTTTTATCTCAAATGTTTACTGCTAAAATTTTGAAACAATTAAACAATATTTAGTGGTCGCCCAATGCATTAATAAATTCACGTAAAACCACTAAAATGTGAAAATTCACATATAAATATTATGAAATTAAAAAATACCTTTGGAAACATAGTTTAGTAATATTTGTTTTCCGAATGTATATTTGTTCAGTATTTAAGTTTTCGAAAGTATATTCAACACAACAATGAAAATCTTCTTTGACTGAAATTGAATTTACGTGGGTTGAGGAAATTTCTTTCTGTGCTGCTCTACAACTTTGAGAAGAAAATGGGCCTGATCTTCCTGATTGGTCACTTTCCCATTTGAAGTTTTGAATCAACTCAATTCCTCGTTCTGCCAGATCATTTACATTATTCAGAGCTTTCACACGTTCTTGAGACTAGGGTAAAGTGTCGTTCGTTTCCCATGTTTTAGGGTTTTCTAATTTAAAAAAAAAAAAATCCATCTAGATATCCAGTGCTTCAAACAGCTTCCTGGTGCTCCCTAGTCACTAAGAGCTTTATTCTTCGTGGCCTCCTCATATCTTGAGCGCACGACTTCTCCTTTACTTCCATCTCTAAATAACTCTGTAACCATGTCTTTCTTCACTTTTGTGTGGACTTCAGGATCAAAGAAACTGAGACCAATAAGTGATTAGCTTCAGATGTCGTGAGAAACTGTGCATTGCTGCTTCTGCAATTTTTGCATTGGTATGCTTGTAGGAATGAATGCGTCTTAAGAGATTTAAGTCATTTCTTGGAGCTGAAACTACAACGATATGTTGTATTTTTTTTTAAATTCTACTCTTGTATTCTTTGGGTGAAATGTCTGATCTTGTATATAAAATATGCATTAGCCAGCTGGATTAAGAAGAAGAAGAAGAAGAAAAGAAAATATATATTATAAAAATCAATGTATTAAATAAATGAATGTAGTGTTGTTGTTATCACCAAGACGACATGTTTTAGTTATTGCTATGGTGACACAGAAGTAAGGTTATAGGTATAATGTAAAATTATCTTGGAAGAATCATAACGTTTATAAAAAGGAAGGTGAACAATAAACGACATTTTGCATTATGTCAATTTAGTGTACTCATTGTGTGGCTCAAACAACGATAAAATAATATCGTTAAGGATCAGGAGGTGACAGACAGTTATATAATATATGGTGCGAAACGCCGAGACACCTTGTGTATCGCTCCGAAGTTTAGTAAGACGATCACAATTGAGCCAAATATTAATATCACTATTTTGAGAAGTGGCACAAAAATAGAAGTGCCAAGATGATCGATATTGAACACGAAGTGGTTGATAACAGTACGAATGAGACTGAAACAAATCGTACTGAGAGTATGATGGATCTATTCAAACAAATTAAGGATGAACTCTCTGAACAGCGACAACAACGTAAAGATGAATTGTTAAAACAACTTAAGGATGACTTCTCTCAACTACGACAGCATTTGAAACAGTGCTTTGGACAAACGATGAAACAGGTTAAAGAAATGTCATCACAGGTTAATATGAGTGCTTTAAATGAACCTGAACCTTCTACAGAAACAACGGAGAATGCAGATTTTGAGTTTACATTAGTGAAATGTACTGAGTTCTCGCAAAAACATACTGCCGTATTGGTTGGATCAGACTATCCCAACTTTTCTTTTCAGTCGAATGTTTTTGATTGTCTTATGGATGCTATGTGTAATGAAGATTTCGGTACGCATCAAAGTGTGAAAAGTTATGATTGTTTTCGTCTATTGAATGCTATTGACTACTTGAATTCACAGTATGATGTTGAGTATGTATCATGTGATGATATTAATCCTGAAGATGAAGTAATGATAATAGAATCATTTAATGGTATGTCCATGACATTAGTTCCTGTAGCAAGAAGAAAGTTGATTCCAGTGTTCGTGAAATTCAGAAAGAAATCGTGTGTTCCCACCAATGTTGGTATTGATTGGCCGATTGAGTTGAATCAGTTGAACTGTGCATTCAATGACAAGACTAATATGATAATAGTGAACAATCCGATGATGCCTTTACGGAACATGATACAGTGCGTTGATTTCAATCATCTAAGCATGACATTGCGAGATTTTGAAAATCCTTCAATGGTTCAATACAGTGATAACTTGAACCAAACCAACCCTAATCGAAACCAACTTCGATACATTCATGTGAAATTAAAGAGTGATCCTGGTGTACAAGATAATATTAAATACATGTGTACCGGTAATGTAACCAAACCTAACAACAGAGATGGAAGTCATAATGATTGGCGAAGAGAAGAGTGGATCGACAAAAAGAGAAAGAAGTTAGATAAAAATTATCCGCCTGACAACAATGCAACTAGTTCTAAGAAGCAGAACAGAGATACATCGGATGCTCCGAAGAAGTCTTCGCAGAACAGAAACCATGGCAGGACAGACTACCGTGGATGCAGGGGTGTAGCCACGAGGGGGCCCATCGGGGCCAGGCCCCCCAAATGATTTCCTGCCCCCCCCCCAAATGACCAGCTTTTAAAACATCATTGTAAGATTACCTGGCTTCAGTCACTTAAAAATAACAAAGTTTACATATAATTAATTATTTACGGTAAAATAGTATGGAAAAATACTATTTTACCATACCAATTGAAAAATTGTATGGTATCTCCTCCTTATACCAATCGGAAAACAGTGTGATTTACTTTTTATTTTATTTTTTTATTTTTATTTATTTTTTACAGCAGATTACACAATTTACTGCGATTCATATTTGACACTTTGAAGACAAACGTTTCAACAAGGTACTATAAATACTACCATAAAACAATGGTACTAAACTGATTTGTAAGTAGGCCTGCATTACATTTTTTATATGCTGTAACTAGTATTATAAAAAACATATCTGTATCAGATGGAAAATTTGGCGAAAAACAACGTTTTTTAGTATGGATTTCAATTAATCGGTAATTTTCAATTATTTTTACATGTCACTATCCACCTTAGAAGTACTAATGGGGACTGAATTTGGATTTAAACGGCATCGGAAGTGGCACTGTTCATACCAGTCACTCCGAAAACTATGATTCGACATTAGTATTGGTCATTCTCGATCATTTTTGTATATCTTACCCTTCTCTTCAAAGTGCATCTTCAAAGTGAAGCTGTAAAAACTATCCCAGGCCTGAACCTCATCTACGTTGAAAATTTAATCGAAATCAGTCGGGTGGCTCAAGAATTGTTACAAATGTAGTCACTTCATTATATATATATATATATATATATATATATATATGTATATATATATGTATATATATATATATGTATATATATATATGTATATATATATATATATATACAGATAGGCTGAACGGTAATTACGTGGACAAACTTGGGCGGGTGATAGTACATCTAATAAGAAGCAAAAAAGTCCTAGTGAACATGGAGGAAATTCCGTCCCGTTTAAGAGTGACAGTGTGTTGAAAGCTGGGAGCATGAACTTCAGAGGCCAACAGCTTAAAAACAATACATCATAGAGAGTGCGGTTAAAAACGTCATTTAGAAAGTCATACCTACTCTATTGAAAAATGTATGTTTGGAAACGCAGCTATGCGTGCGCACGGGATTCCCCAAAGGAACAGAGGGATTCCCGGACATGCTGTAAAGGAAAGAAGTGTCACATGTTGTTATTTAATCCCGTGCGCACACGTAGCTGCGTTTTCTTGTATGCATTTTTCAATAGAGTAGGTATGACTTTCTAAGTGACGTTTTTAACCGCACTCTCTACGATGTATTGTTTTTAAGCTGTTGGTCTCTGAAGTTCATGTTCCCACGCTTTCAACACTGTCATTTCTAAACGGGGCGGAATTTCCCCCATGTTCACTAGAACTTTTTTGCTTTTTTTAAGATGTACTATCACCCGTCCAAGCTCGTTCACGTAGTTACCGTTCACCCTGTATATATAGATATATAGATAGATAAATAAAAATTTTCATTATTTTGGAAAGTTGCGAACTATAGCCTATTTAAATTGAATCATACAGAAGGGATTCGAAGACGCACTAGACACCAGCATGACTGGTGAAGAACACTGTGTGTATTACAATACAATAAAACTCCGTTTTGTGGCTATCGCAGCATTGCATTTACGTCACACGCTTTTCTGGAGTTAGTTGTTAGTGATCGTAATCACAGCTTTAAAATTCCTTCGCGTTCCCACTTGTGTCGTTATTTCTGAGAATATTATTTAAAACTTCTAATTCGAATCATTACCCACTCTTTTCTTCAAAGAAGTTTCGCATGTGAAACAGAAGAAACTTTTTTTCGTGAAATAATATTTTCCACAACGGAATGATGCACGTTTTGCAGACCTAAGATATTAAAAACCTAATTCGTCGGATATTAATGTCGTACTACTTTATTATTATTATTTTTGGGTTTGAATATTTCTGAAGAAATCGAGTTTATTCGCATTCTCGTACTGATTTAGGGAGAAAAAAAAAAAAGAATTTGTAAAGTGGTAAACTGAAGTCCGCAGTCCAAAGAAGATGCTCGAAAGCTTGTTTACAAACGAGATGTCCCTGCTCCTTCACGTGTGCAGCCACTTCGTATCTGTGGTCGACGAGGAACAGAACTCTGCATCGTTAACACTGGCGAACTTCAAATGCAGAAAGGATCCTGGATCTCGGAAGAAGAGGTTGATGTTATTTCTTTAAATCCTGTTTTAATTGCATCTTCCGCAGTACTTTCTCCTTGCCAATTACCAGTGACCTAAAATGATGGGTGCGATCTCCTTGGGGAAACGACAGTAGTTTTGAAGAATTAGAATTGATTAATTAAACAACCTTATGGGGATAAAATATTATTACGAGTCTACCATTTTCTAATACTTTGATTTGTTGGCGAAAAACGCTACAAATATATTCACAATAATATAAGCATTGTGTAATAAAAAGTTCTACCATTAAAAATAGCTTTTTATTGTAATAACCACTAAAATAATCAAAATAATGAAAAAACAAAAATCAAAAAGTGTTACGTAACAAAGGGGAGGATTGCGGCCTTGCGTTACGAAGTGTGACAAGCAGGAGGGAGGGGGGGATTGGTCCAAAATAGCGTTACGTAACACGTGGACGGCCACTGGAATAGGAAATGAGACATAGATGTTAATAAAATAATTGTTTTTTAGTCACAAATAATAAATATTTTTGTCAGGAAATCTTAAAAAAATATAAGTGAAATTTCAAAGAAAATAAGCCTTATATAGATAGGTTCTGTGTCTTAAACTAAAATAGTTATGCACAAAGGTATAACGTTTCGTCCAGGACAGTAATTATTGGTTCAACATAATAAAAACTACCTGGAATATAATTTATGGAGAAAAAGCGAATAGTAATAATAATAATAATAATAATAAGCTAGAAACCAGTGTTTTTTAGTTTCCCGGAAGGAAACAAAAATTTTCCGTTTTTTTCAGGCCTCAAAACCACTAGCTGCAACATAATTTCTTTTGGCTTTGTAGCTCCCCCCTCAAAAACGACGGGCCCCTCCTACTTTAACCTGCTGGCTACACCCCTGCGTGGATGTCATGTAAAGGATAAATACAGATCCATTAGGAGACACGATATTTCACCACCAGTGAAACGAATGAGAACTGAATATAATTTTACCGGTAATATGATGCAATCTAATAACAACAGAAATAACATGGTTTGTCAGAATCGCTGCGTAGATGGCAGGAATTATGGTAATAAAAGTAAGAAACGAAGAACTGTAGAAGTAAAGAACGCGCAATATTGTATTCCTATTTGTGACTTTCAATGTAACCTATACGAAGTCGTTGGTCATGTAACAAGCTAAAGTTACGGTGTCTGAGAAAACCGTACCCTATTTGTGTATGCGACGTTTGATAGATGGTACGTAATCTCAATAGAGAAAACGGAGAATCTTATTTATATTTGTCCTAACTTATTGTGTTGTAATTTTTGTTATTTTATCTCCAAACTTATATTTCCAAACTTATATTTAATTTATCTATCTATGTTGATTGTATTTCCTGATGTTGAATTTTGTTCCGTGCGTTCAATACCAATTTAATCTTAATATGTATTTCATTCGAATATATTTGTGATATGCTTATTTCTTATTTAAAATACTGAATGCGAATTAATGGGTGTAAACAATGTTAGACATAATGACAACAAATTATAAGAATAAATATCATAATGACTTTAAGTATCAAACCAAAAGATAATTGAAATAATTTATAAAATACATTTTATATCAATTTCTCAATTTGCCCAAATGATTTAAATTTATTAATTAACATTGTATGGCTCTGAATGGACTTAATATAGCTTTATAATTCGGAATTCCTTATCGACGTATCATATAAAAATATAAATACATAAATGATTATAAGATTAAATGTAAAATGAAATATTAATGATATGTGAACGAGATATGATAGGCTCTATATATGAGTTGTTATAAATTGTGAGTTTTGTTTACATACGAGGAATACCCGAAAAGTACTGATGATTAGCGTAGGAATCCTAACGGTCCAGGATTCTTTTCTTTTATTTATAAGCTAAATAAAAAGAAAGTCCATATGTCCGCGCGCCATGTACAACGATACGTTGATTTTTTTTTTAATTGTACTCTTGTATTCTTTGGGTGAAATGTCTGATCTTGTATATAAAATATGCACTAGCCAGCTGGATTAAGAAGAAGAAGAAGAAAAAAAGAAAATATATATTATAAAAATCAATGTATTAATAAATGAATGTGTTGTTGTTGTTATCACCAAGACGACATGTTTTAGTTATTGCTATGGTGACAGAAGTAAGGTTATAGGTATAATGTAAAATTATCTTGGGAGAATCATAACGTTTATAAAAAGGAAGGTGAACAATAAACGACATTTTGCATTATGTCAATTTAGTGTACTCATTGTGTGGCTCAAACAACGATAAAATAATATCGTTAAGAATCAGGAGGTGACAGACAGTTATAAAATTACAAGAGAGGAATACCATGCCTTCAAATACACTGCGACGACAAATATGTTGAAGTCGCGAAGCCCGTTCAGCTCACGAGAGTAAGGTGAAACTGTGGCCGGAAAAGCTATATATTCAGGCAATAAATCAATTTCGCACGATGGTACGCACCAGGAACGTAGAATTTGGCACCTCCTGGAATAATTTCGCCAAGAAATATGAGAGCAAGTTGTAAAAGTGCTCTGTAATCATCTCTGGGTTGATAGTGCGTCAGTTGCTGCTTGAAGAAAGATATCAGTTCATACTTTACTGAGGTCAAAACCTCTGCGACAACGTGGTCCTGGATTCCGGTGTCGAACTTCAGCTTGCCAATTGAGTTCCATGCCTCAGACAAACGTTGAAAGAGTTTTATGTGTGGATCCATTGAAACCCCGAAAACCATGTCGAACACTCTCGCCAAAATTAGTTCCACTATGTGATGCTTGGAAGGGACTCCGATCAGATCCTTCTGTTCCAGCAAGGAACTTGCTCCAATTTGTGACTCCGTGTTATATGCTGTTGTGCACACGTGTGGTTAAGTTAGAATCCTTCAGCAATTTCAAAACAGCTTCCGACTGGGAGGCAACACTTCCATGTGGAATAGCAGGCACTCCTAATAGTTTCGTGTCATCATTCTCAGAAATGAGAACCACTATGCGATTAACTGATTCCTTAGAAGTGACAGCAGGTAAAAACTTCTCACCTCAATGCACTGTAAGTGGACCACCAGATGGAAAAGACGAACAAATTCCTTTAGCGATTTCCTTGCGGTGCTCTTCTAATAGAATCCTTATTACACAGATTTCTCGTGAGCTGTGGCCAAAAGCTTCCAATTAGAACATGAATGGCATTCCTGTCGCTGATTTTTGCACAATCCCGTGCTGAAGACAGCTCTAGTGTAATGATGTTGGTTGGTCGACACAACCTTCGATTCTTTGTAACGCCTTCGGGAAGTAGGACCAGCATAATTTGTCATCGCGATTTTCGGCAGCCTAGTATAAATTGTCACTATCATCATCATCATTGTTGATTGAGGCATTTCCTAAAAGCCTATCAATTTCCTTTCTCTTCCTGATTTCCTCTTTCTTATCTCTTTCTTTTCTTCTTTTTGGGGGCGCGGTGGCTCAATGGTAGAGCGTTCACCTTACAACGGTATGTTGTATATTTCTACTTGTAATCATTATTGTATATTGTAATATCCTATGTGATGTCGTAAACAAGCAGTTCCACGCTTCAATGTTTACAAACACCACCACATGGTTCGGCAAGAGGATCTTCCACCAGAGGGACCTGCTATCACCTGCAGCCGACGTTTAGCCCCTCCTCCGGAGCAGAAGACGAAATCGAAGCAGAAGCGCCACCGCCACCCAAGGGACGCTATAAATTGGGCAGAAGAATCCAGCTCAGTACCAGTTTTCTGGTGACCCTCCTACTGTCTGCTTCGGGACTTTAGGAGTAACCTATCCCAGGGCCTCTAGTCTGCTACGGGACTACGCCTATCCTTTCTCCTGGCTTTGCCTGCTTCGGGGCTCTGTCTGGGAATCCAAACCTCAGCCACTTTGCCTGCTTCGGGGCTCTGTTGGCCATCTAACCTACCCACTGCTTGCTTCGGAGCTTTGGGAACCTAATTCCACTCCACTTTGCCTGCTTCGGGGCTCTGTTGGAGATCCTGTCTGCGACCTTACGGTCAAAGACTAGCTTTCACTTACCCTTTTAAAGTAGAGAACAAATTGTATAGTATTTTTGTACAAATACTCTTATAGTGGATTTTTATAATAAAAACTGGTAGTGGGAGTCGATTCCGGACACTCTTTTTATTAATTGCTCTACCTCTTCCTTATATGAGACGAAATTACACAAAGTTTTACAATATTTTTACTTGTAATTTTGGGCTACCATGTATTTCAAATATATACTAGGCAGATTCTACTAATAAAAGAAGAGAAAGAAAGAGAAATAATATACTTATAGTATTAATATATAAAAAGATTATTCAAATGTTTTTATATAATTTGATCTCGGTGTCGTCGTCATGACGACCAAAAATAAATAGAATTATGGAGAGTTAGTAAAGGAGACATCTTAGAAGATTTGTGTATTTGTGTTAAATACAGTGTAATTTAACTGAAGTTACAAGTCAACGTAATTTAAACTAGATTGTGCTGATGTGGAAGGGGTTGAACCCATGTCAGCGTTAAATACTTCTAATCAATCAGCATGAAGTATTTTATGGATATGAAATTTGGTTTAAGATATTTTACTTTATTTTATTTAATCTTTGAGTTTATATCTATAATCGTAGTTTCAATTTATGTCAACCAATGCCTTAATGTTATGTATTTTATTTGATATTTGTATGTCATACTATTCATGTGTTTTCCTATGATTTGCAAAACGCAATATTAATTGCATTATTCGTGTTTGTAATGCGAGAATATACATTGAAGTTAATAATTTTTGTTTTCTCTAAGAAATTCGTATTTAAGCCATTCTTGCTTTTATGTTATTGTTCTATTCGAATTTTACGCAAATAATATAAATATTACGGAATAAAAGAAGATATTTTTAATGTAAACGTGTAAAAGTAATGACCATTGTACAAAAATTGATGTTAAGCATTTCATGGAAGAATTACGAGTAATGACAGTCAAATTTAGATGTTTTCCAAAGAATTTTGTTTAAAATATTGAAATTTTGTGCATTTTAACTTTCTCTGATTACAATTGCCTAGAGTTCATATATATTAACATTTTCATTTATTTCATGTGTATTAACATCTTTATTTATTATGCCCAAAATTAACGATTTAAATTTGCTATTGATTAACATCTTTATGGCCCATAATGGACTTGAAATATTGACCGTATTTTTTTAACGTGCCTTGTAATCGACGATTATGAAGTTAATTATAAAGAAACATAATTAATAATATATTTTGTGTAAAAATAAGGAATATTTGAGAATTATGATATGAAATATTTTATATATACAAGGAGCACGTGAAGAGTTTGTTAAGGTTAACGGTCCAGAGTTCTTTTCCTTTTATTGAATAAATAAATAAAAGTCCGTCGAGCGCCACAATATACAACGGTATGTTGTACAGGGTTTTCATAAAGTCTGGGCGGATTTAATTTGCTTATAATTTTCATAAAAATGCTCATAATGAAATCAAATAAAGTGCAAACGGTAGCGGAAGGATTAAATTTTTAGTTGGCAACACTGTTAGATAAGCGGCAACTCTGAACACGTTGAGAGAGGGAGAGGGAGGGCAAGGGTCAGTTTCTTACCAAATTCCATCCATTGTTGTTTTCATTGTTGTTTCAATGTTGACTGTTAAAAGTAAGTTGTAAGCTGTATTGGTGTGTGTGCCTTTTAAAGAAATAAATAAATGAAAAACTCCTCTGAGAAGACTATCTTTTTTACCGTATCAAAGATGGCGTCGGTGAAAGAGAAAGCGCAATGTGTTCTGTGGTACGCAGAGCTAAAATCACCAATTCTGGTGTGTCGAAAGTTCACCAAAGAGTTCAAAAAGCCGGCACCGACTGAGAGTGCAATCCAAAAGTGGCATGCTAAGTTCTTGGAGACAGGAAGCGTCCTGGACACGACCCGCTCGGGAGAGTAATACTCCCGGAAGTACGTTTTTCCGCGCGCTACTCTAGCCAGCTATTTTACGCGCTATCCTAGCCAGTTGTTTTAAGTTGGTCACAAAATTTATATCATGTAGTACAAGGGGAACAAAACGAGCCCTATATCATGGAGTACAAGGGCATAAGTACTACAACTACTTATCTGCACAAAAATAAATAAATCACTTTTTTAAGTATTATTTTCATATTATTTTAATGTAATAAGTGTTATAAAAATGTAAAAAAAAATACTCGGGCCGGGTTTGAACTCGCGCCAAAAGAGATTTTTATTGCTAGCATGTAGCGCTAGCCCACTCCGCCACGATGGCCGACAGCAGTAAACGTTTGATTTCAATGCAACATGGCAAGAAGTGGATAATGCAACCAATCAGAACTGTGTTTCTCGTTTCTACTTCCGGGAGCATTACTCTCCCGAGCTAGTCCTTCCTGGACCGTCCTCGAAGTGGTATAAGTAAAAAAGTTTGTAAACAGAACGCTGCAGCCTAGCTGTTGCGCACCTAATCCTACATTTCCCCACTCCCTTCTCCGCGACGATGATGTTTTGCAGTGTTGCAATCTGCAGGGAGCGGAATGGTCTGAGGATTTTCTACGACATTTGAGTGTAAAAGCTGTATATTTACTGTGCCAGTTTCTACCAATGAAAAAATAATAACAAAAAGAGAAATTTTCCTTTCAGAAGGCGTGAAAGGATCGCCCCGTCGGAAAGCGTCACTGCTTACAGTGTATCCATGAGGTAGTCTGCACGGGCCCGGCGCGTGAATTAATAATAGTATATGAGGCCCGACCCGAGTTACAAATATGTTTTAGCATTTAGGCCAGGCCCCATGTGATAATCAAATGAGTCCGAAATAAGCCCGAATTACAAAAACTTAACAATTAAGGCAAAAGTGTATTTTTTATTTGCAACAATTAAATGTTTAATTTTGCAGTTTAAAAGGTTTCATGATTCAGAGACAACAAGGAAATAAAGGTTATCCTTTACATTTAGTTAACTACGAATTCTCTTAAAAAAAGAAGTCATTATATAAATTCTCATATAATATAAACTGACATTGTCTTGAAGAAAAAACCAAGACACGTTGTTCCCAAAGCTCTTGTTCCTTTAATTCAGTGTAAGAAGCAATATTTTCACTCAGACAAGCTAAGCATATTTATTTCTGTTACTTTTAGTTTTTTTTTCTCTCTATTACACAGCTTTTCTCTCAATTGCACAGTGATTTTAAGTGTGGGCGTCTCAAGTTACAAATTTAGGTGTCGTTAAAAGTTCGCCAGAAAATATCGTTGTATTATGCCCGAAAAGGTCCAGAGAAACATTATTGTTCATTTAAAAATTTACGGCCCGGGCCCAGCCCTAGGCCCGATCTCGTGCAGACCTCTACCATGAGGTTGCTTACCTACTAAAAAAAAGTAGGATTCGGACTTTAAACATTTTAGCAGGTGATATTTGTTGTAACATAAGTTTGCTGAGTTAGTATCACTGGAACTTACAAAGCAAGACCAGTGGATGGAAGAGTAGTGGGGAGGACGGCGGAATACGAAGTGCTCCACAGCGATCTGCGCATCTTGGTTTGAAAGTTGTCGAGTTATAGGTCGCCAACATCGCCTGCAACAGTGAGCAGGGTAAGGGAAAGAATCATCAACAGCACACAGAAGTCGACGTAAATGGCGCCCCGTTGGAGGTGTGGCGGTGAATGAACTGAGCTGGTGCAGATTACAGGTAAAAATTTAATCCTTCCGCTACCGTTTGCACTTTATTTGATTTCAATATGAGCATTTTTATGTAAATTATAAGCGAATTAAATCCGTC
Source organism: Thermobia domestica (assembly GCF_964235325.1). NCBI lineage: Eukaryota > Metazoa > Arthropoda > Insecta > Zygentoma > Lepismatidae > Thermobia > Thermobia domestica. The sequence goes on from NC_137468.1 coordinate 111,333,536, forward strand.
CAGACTTTATGAAAACCCTGTATATTTCTACTTGTAATCATTATTGTATATTTTTACTTGTAACCATTATTGTTTTACTTGTAATTTTGGGCTACAATGTATTTCAAATATATACTAGGCAGATTCTACTAATAGAAGAAGAGAAAGAAAGAGAAATAATATACTTATAGTATTAATATATAAAAATATTATTAAAATGTTTTTATATAATTTGATCTCGGTGTCGTCGTCATGACGACCAAAAAATTAATAGAATTATGGAGAATTAGTAAAGGAAACATCTTAGAAGATTTGTGTATAAAGTAATTGTACGCTTCTCCTTCAAATTTATTAAACCGTGTGTGCAACAAAAAGGTAAATTGGTGTTATTATAGCTCAATATTTAATGTTAAAGAACTAGAAAGAAGACTTATCGTTATAACCTCCAGTGTTTGGGGTCCCTGGTTCGATTCCAGCTCGCGCCGTGTGGACTTTGTGGTGGACAAACACCGTGCTCGTGGGTTTTCTCGGGGTTCTCCCGTTTCCTCCCACTTTCTTCATTCCACCATTTCATTCATTTCTCATCATCACCGTCTCCTTTAGCCTAACCGGCATAACCGTGGGACATAAAGCTCAAAAATTGCATTGCATCCTTTCTTCTTTCTTCTCACCTTGTCAATTTAATATCCACTCAGGCAGTTAAATAACGTCACAAGCGCCCAATGTATTATACATGTCATGCACCCCATGAGACTTCTAAACATATAATCACCAAACTTTACAATACGTCGTGAATACATCCGGAGGTCATCTACTGTAAGCGTGAAAACTGTACCTCAAAGAGAAAAAAATGAGGTGATCCAGGTTAAGATACGCTGAGTTTCGCATTAACATAAAAGTTTGAACGCGTTGAGCGACCTTTAAGTATTAAAATACTTTTATGAAATTTTGCACGCATACTTAAGTAACGAAAAGGAATAAATTTAGGGGTGAGACTCTGTTAATATAAATTTCGAAATTTCCCCATATAACTGGTTGCCACCCTAATATACATATATTAGTTTATTCCTTCAAACCTGCTATATATGTGTGTAGCAGGTTTGAAGGAATAAACTAATAGAAAATAAAATATTTACGTACCAAAAATAATCAGAAAAAATATATATACTATTTTTATAACGTGCGGTTGGCAACACTGCACCATAATAATAGCTCAGACTGACCCTGCATGTTGGAATACCAAAATTGTTTCAAAGGAAAGTAAAATAAGTAGCCAAAACACTGGAATATAACAGTTAGTGTATGCGGTGAATAGCCCCTTAGTACTACCAAGGGGGGAGGGCTCTGAGGCCCACAACACTTTCTTTATTTATAAATAGAAAAATCAAAACACTAAAAACTAAGCAAGTACGTTCTTTGATTAATGGGGTCAAGCTTGACAATATCATTTTTTTTTCAGATTTTTTATGCAATTGGAAATGTTAGAAAATATTCTTTTTTTTAAAAAATAATAATTTGTGGGCCTCCGACCCCGATTAACCCTTGATGTTCCTAGGGTTAATTTACTGCATGCATTATAAAATATCAAATTATAATACGTAGGCTATCAAGAAATGCTGTTTTATTTTAAACATTTTATTCTACATAAGCTGCGGTAATAGTTCAGAATTTCAAGATACGCCATTGGTGATCATTGTGCTTTCTACTCTGGTTAGTTTATTTCTGTTAACAGTCAAAAACAAGTGAGTTTCGTTTCATAATGTAAAACTATGGTGGACTTCCAAACTATGCGAATTCAATACTCAAAGTAATAAATCTGGTTGCAATAGAGAAGTTAAACTAGAGATGAAAAATATTCTAGCGGTAATGAATCCATATATACGCTGCTAGGCGCTACCTATTTCAGTTTTATCCATTATGTGATCAGTGTTCTAACGGGAAATTCTAGATTTTTGCGGTTTGAACAGAAAGATAAAATTCGAAAAAATACTAATTCTTGGGACGCACAATTTGGATCAAAAACCACTTTTCCATATCTATTATTACTTTTCCTATATAGAAATCAATATTGAAACTGGAAGTATTAGTAAATCTCAAACTGCAGTTCTAATTGGAAACTAAAGTTTTCATATGTGCGGTAACTTGATAGTGCAAAATTGCGTTATTCCGTCAAAATATGCAGAGCAAGTTTGAAGTAGGAATTTCTAACCCTCTGCGAAAGATAAAAAAGCCAGTTGACAAAGAGTGTCTTTCTGGAATGTTTGGGTGGTGTTTTCTTCTTTCTTTCTTTCTTCCTTCACAGGACAAAGAAAACATTTCAGTGCATTTAAAGTAATAGTTTCCGCTTACATCACATATGCACAAAATCATGGTCACAGACAAAGCCGGATTTAGGTTTGATGGGGTCCTAAGCTATTGAGGGTAATGGAGGGCTCCTTTATATGTTCAGCTCTTTGTCTATGACAAATTGACTGCAGGCTTCAGTTGTATGCCATGCAGAACGAAGGCACTTTATACAGGGGTGCCCACAAGAGGGGTTATGACGCAAAGTGCGTCATTGAAATATTTGGGGGTTTAAAAATCTATATAAACATGTTTGAGGGGATGTAAAAATTAATCGAAAATATTTTTTTTTCATGGAAGAACACCTACGGATAGACAATTGCGGGGGTGCGTCATGGACATAAGGGGGGGGGGCACCACTGCTTTATATACAGAGGTGAGCAAACTAGTGATGTATTTTAGGAAGAAGGCTAGCAAGAGAGGCCCAATTACTTACATCATAAGAGCTTACAGAACACAAAACACTATTGCTATATGGCTAGGCAGGTTTTATTGTAATTGTTTTTATCTTATATTTTCGAAATGCGTATCCAGTTTTTCTTTAAATTGTTGGGGGCCCCCGGCAGAGAGGGGGCTCTAAGCTATAACTTGTTTAGCTTATACATAAATCAGGGACTGGTCACAGAGATGACCGAAATATCGTGAAAATGGAATCAAATAATAGCAACATTCGTGGTACAAGGTTTATTTAGAAAAGGTTTGGGAGCGAAACTCAAAGAGTGGTGGTGCAAAATGTAAGACTTCTCTGAATTTAAAAGAGTTCAAAATATGGGGACATGATTAGTTGGCTCAAGTGTACCTAAAGTAGCCAGTGTGTAGCCAGGTGTGTCGCGAGGAACGGTTTCCAAGATGATTACGACTTACAGACCCCATGGCAGAACAACATCGGCGAAAAGTGATAGTGGATGAAAGAGAAGCCTCAATGACAAAGATCGCTGAACTTTGAAGAGGATTGCTACCAAGGACAGTAAGGCGAATGCAGGAAAAATAAACTGCTACATAACGAAAACATCCATGGTCAGGTTGGAATTTCGAAACCGCTTGGAATCGCCAACAACATTCTAGCACGAAGAAAATAGTATCGATAATGTGTAAGAACCGCCGATGATTGGAAGTGCGTAATATGGTCCGTTCAGTTCTTCTCAAGGCTACAAATCCTACTCATCTCAAACATATGACCAGTGCGTTATACATTCGCGATGTCTTCAATCTTGTCTTCAGGTCTTGTCTGAACATTATGAAACATATCTTTCAGCAAGAAATCACGTGTCCCAGTACCACGAGTAGAGCCTAGCATACACCTTCTACCTTGTTCTCCTAAGGACGTTTGCACACGGCAACGATAATATCGGTGGAAGCCCCGATAATATCGGTGTCGGTGTCGGCGTACTTTGCACACGTCGCCGACAATATCGGTGGAAGCCCCGACAATATCGGTGTCGGCGATAGTTTGCACACGTGGCCGATAATGTCGGCGCTGAGACTAGTATTGGACAGGACGTGAAAGAGAGAAAATGAGTCCAGCTATCAACAAGATATATCTTCTTGCCTTGTTGTACTTACGACGTAGAAACAGGAAATGTAGATCGCGAAAGCTTTGGGTTCATCCATTATTGACTGTGCGTTATGTAGAAGGTGCTTTTTATACACTATATGAGAAATTACGCGAAGACGATGCAAAATTTTTTAATTACTATCGCATGTCCACACAAACTTTTGATTTTTTAATAGAAAGAATTGGAAACCATATTCAACGCCAGCATACAGAAATGAGACCCTGTATTCCACCCATAGAAATGTTGGCAGTTGCAATAAGGTAAGTCTATTATTATTATTATTATTATTATTATTATTATTATTATTATTATTATTATTATTATTATTATTACTATTATTATTATTATTATTAAAAAGATTTTAAAATATTCAAGAGTGGGTATACGTTATGGCAATAATTTCTAGAACATCACTTTCAATGGAAAAGAACGTTTTTTCCCGTCGACGGGCTTTAACTCTGACGAACAATTATACAAACAAGTGTTTTATGCAGTCAGGGATTCCGCCAGACCCCCCCCCCATAGGGGGTGTCACCCCTAAACTTCGAGTAACACCCTCCAAACTTCTGCCTTGATCCGAGCCTGAATAGGCGATTTTTCACAATTATTTCATGTTTTGTGCGAAGAAGTCCTATTTGAATATAGAACTTTCAAACGATTGAAAGAATAAGTTTCTTCAAGGGATTTCTAATGAAACTTTCCTGTGAAGAATATAAATCCATTATATTTCCTAATTTGTCAGCTCTGGCAACAAAACGTGTGCTTGTTCCAATCGGTACCGCTTCAGTCGAGAGATCATCTTCAACAATGAATAGAATTTTAACTTCAGAACGGTGCCGGCTCCCCCAGAACACGTTAATAATTTGAAGGTGTCCTTGGAAGAACCTTGTTTACTGATGTTTGAAGTGAAAATAAAAGTGTTGAGGCTGATTTTGAAAATTTTATAGGTTGTGCACAGGCCCATCCGCCCGTATCCAAGGGGGTCTAGGGGGGCGGCCCCCTAAATTTTTGCTGCCCCCTCCTAAAATTTTCACGGTAGGGTTGCAAATGACCTATAATATGGTGATGAACTATAATATGGTTGGATCGGGCCATCCCTAACTTCTGCCTCTTCCCCCCTACATTTTTGGGCTGGCTACCGGCCTGGTTGTGCATACGGGAAATGGTTCAGAAGTCCTATACGAGTGACATCGGTTCAGTTGGACCATGAGTGAATCAAAATAAATGAACTTGCGTTTCAAAGAACATTAAAGAACTTGGAACAGTGATTTTCAATATTTGTAAGACTGCGCCACGGTTCACAAATATGCTTGTAAATATATTTCCAATACTTTTTTTTTTCATTAGGATCACAAAGAGCATTTAACATGCTTATTAAACAAACCCGCATAAGGCATGTATAAGTTATAAAGTGGTGTTACAATGTGTGAATATGTGAAGAAGCGTAATAATGACGGTTCAGAGGAGAGTTTGTCAAAATATGCATACGGTAGTCATCAAGACTATTAATACATTCGTGAATATATGAGTCATATTGGTAAAAAATTACAAAATTACAAAATACAAAATTACATTGGCTATAAATTTAAACGAATTGAGTTACCTACAATGTTGCGATAAACGTACACTCATGTCCAAAATTATTGTCGCATGTCTATAAATATGTTGATGTAGGAATATAATTTTTACTTTTCAATTTTGTCCTTAAAAGAGTCTGTTGTCTTATCCCATATGCAAGGTCTGCATTCCACAAGTTCGATAAGGGTTAAAATATCATACGGAAAAATTTTTGCCATCTCTAAAATTGTAAGCAAAACTAGAAAGGTAAGAACACAAGAACACACAACCTTTTCGCCCACTCACTATAGCTAAACTGGAGAACTCTATCAGGTGGTCGATCCCGGTACAAAGGGGAGAGGGAAAACTTGCATACATAGCTCTGGTCTTTGTTTCCATTCGCCATTCCACAAATTCTTTTAAAAAATGGGGGTAGCGTTGGAAGTTAGAGAAAAGATGTGCGACAAGTGAAGCGTGGAGTCACATCCCTGTTTTTCAGATCACAATCAAGAGAATGCCAAATGAGTCACTTGTCCTCGGGAGCTTTGAAAAGAACGTTTGATTATCCTAGGTTCGTTTCAAAATAATAATAATAATAATTCTACTTGTCAATAAATATTCTATTCAATCATTGCTTATCGAGTGAGACCGGGAAAATTGTGTGCACACAATTCTGATGTAAATAAAAGAAAGTAATAATAATCAGGATTTTTCCATATGCTTATGTTCACAGAGTATCAAACTTTGAAAATTACGCTTGAATTAATTTCCAGAATATAATAAAACTTAAATGCATTAGTAGATTTAAAAAGATACAATCAAAGAGAGAGAGAGAGAAAGAAAAAAAAAGGGAGTAGAAAATAATCAACGGAAATTGGTTATGTAAATTTCCTATATTCTATTTGATAACTATTTAGAGGGAAATCAGTACTCTTCAGACTTCCCACATTTTATATTTATTTAATAAAGGGAATTAGCTACTCCAAAACAGAGACTGTAAAAAAATAATAAGCTGTTCCAAAGTTGTTTATAGGACAAGATAATAATAATAATATACAATTGTAATAGAAAAAATGGAAAAACAACAAAATTCCAAAGAAAAGAAAAAAACAAAAATACACAGCGCCTTGTCACTCCCTTCATCTAACCCGCTGGCCGGCCGACATTATCGGTGGCGTGTGCATCCAATCATAAGAAAACATTGCCCCCGACAAAATCGGTGTCGGCGGTACCGCCGACAGTATCGGGGGCTTGGCCGACAGCATCTGCGTGTCGGAGGAACGGCCGATAATATCGGTGGCGTGTGCAAGCTACGATTTGAATACATTGAAGTCGATTTCACCGCCGACATTATCGGTGGGACCACCGATATTATCGTTGTCGTGTGCAAACGCACTAAGTCTCTGCCCCTAAGTGCGTTTGCACACGGCAACGATAATATCGGTGGAACCACCGATAATGTCGGCGGTGAAATCGACTTCAATGTATTCAAATCGTAGCTTGCACACGCCACCGATATTATCGGCCGATCCTCCGACACGCAGATGCTGTCGGCCAAGCCCCCGATACTGTCGGCGGTATCGCCGACACCAATTTTGTCGGGGGCCATGTTTTCTTATGATTGGATGCACACGCCACCGATAATGTCGGCCGGCCAGCGGGTTAGATGAAGAGAGTGAGTGACAAGGCACTGTGTATTTTTGTTTCGTTTCTTGTCTTTGGAATTTTGTTGTTTCCATTTTTTCTATTACAATTGTATAATAATATTATTATTATCTTGTCCTATAAACAACTCCGGAACAGCTTATTATTTTTTTACAATCTCTGTTTTGGAGTAGCTAATTCCCTTTATTAAATAAATATAAAATGTGGAAGTCTGAAGAGTACTGGTTTTCCTGTAAATAGCTATTACCAAATATAATATAGGAAATTTAGATAACCAATTTCTTGATTATTTTCCACTCTTTTTTTTATTTTTGTTTTTTTTTCTCTCTCTCTCTCACACACACACTCTTTGATGGTATATTTTTTAATCTATTAATGCTTTTAAATTTTAATACATTCTGGAAATTAATTTAAGCGTAATTTTCAAAGTTTGATACACTGTGAACATAAGCATATGGAAAAATTCCTGATTATCATTACTTTCTTTTATTTTCATCAGAATTGTGTGCAGATCACTTTTACCGGTTCCACTCAATAAGCAATGATTGAATAGAATATTTGTTGACAAGTCAAAGTAGAATTATTATTATTTTGAAACGAAACCAGCACAATCAAACACTCTTTCCAAAGCTCCAAGGACAAGTTACTCATTTGGCATTTTCTTGATTGTGATCTCAACAATAGGGATGTAACTTCATGCTTCACTTGTTGCAGATTTTTTTCTCTCATTTTCAAAACTATCCCAAATCCCCCCTTTTAAAAAATAATTTGTGGAATGGCAATTGTAAACAAAGAACAAAGCTATGTATCCAAGTTTTCCCTTTGTACCGGGATCGACCCCCTGATAGAGTTCTACAGTTTAGCTACAGTGACTGGATGAAAAGGTTGTGTATTATTGCATTCGTATCTTTCTAGTTTTGCTTAGATTTTTAGAGATGGCAGGATTTTTTCCATTCGATATTTTGGGGACGCGGCAGAAGTCCTAAATGGCAGAAGTCCTAAAATGCAGAAGTCCTAAACGGCATTAGACCTAAAATGCACAAGTCCTAAAAATTATTTCGCGGCACAAGTCCTAAATGGCAGAAGTCCTAAAGTGCAGAAGTCCTAAAGTGCAGAAGTCCTAAAATGCAGAAGTCCTAAAGTGCAGAAGTCCTAAAATGCAGAAGTCCTAAAAGGCAGAAGTCCTAAAAATCATACCGAGGCAGAAGTCCTAAAGTGCAGAAGTCCTAAAGTGCAGAAGTCCTAAAAATCTCTTGTGGCGCTACCATCGCGTCCGTAAGAAGAATACTGTCAATCTGTTAGTCAAGTTTTAGATATACTGTTTCATATTACAGAGCCTTAGTTCTTACAAGTTATTTGTATAAATACATATTCTATCGTTCTGAAATAATAAATAAATAAATAAATAAATAAATCCTATTGTCCTTTCTTACTCTTTCCATGATATATTTCTATGTTGACAAAATTTTAACTTTCTACCAAATGTGATTCCCAGATCTTTCATAATGTCTGTTTTTCTCTATTTCCACACCATTGACTTCATATTAGTAATATAATATTGTGTTTTAGTTATGTACGTCATAAATTTTGCTTTCCTTGTGTTGTTTTGAAGTAAATTATTTTTACACATATATTTCTTGTACAGAAGTCTTTCTGTAGCAAATGATTGTCATATTCGTAATTAACTACTCCTGGGATACGGCTGTTTCGGTGTAGGACGTTTTGGTGCAGGGCGTTTCGGTGTACGAATTGCTCGGTGTAAGGACGTTCGCCGGTTAAGGTGAGGCTGGTTCGGTGTAAAAGTTATAATGTTTACACCGAAACGTCCACTCTTCAAAATGAAAATTGTTCGTTAGGGAGAAATAAATTCACGAAGTAGAATATATAAATTAATAAATAAAATAAAAATTAAATGTTTCTGTAATTGGCAAGGGTTACTTATTTATAGTGAGTCCTCTCGCTTCACTCTATGTCAGAACTTCTTATATCCTCAAATGTTATAATTATTAATTGATTGGGAAAACGTTTTACGGTAATGATATATAGTAAAAAAGTGTGTGATGCATAAACATTGTGTACACCACACACACCTTATTACGGCAATAACTGTGCACAAATCGCAAAATGCTGCACAATCTTTGAAAGAAAATTTTCAAACACAGATGGTTTTTCTTCCAATAACCGCTTTTATATCATGCATACCCAATAAGATTAGCAAATCTAGGAAAAGAAAACTGATTATGAATCAGTGATGAGATCTTAATTATATTATTACGGAGAGGTAAATTCATGTTATAGTTGTAGAGAAGGACAGTGTCAAAAAAATGTCTCAAGAAAATTTTTAACGGCCTAAAGAACACAACAAGAGGCTGAATCCTACCAGTTGTTCCTGCAGAAATTGTTTCTATTATGAGTTACTCTTTTGTTCTTAAACGTGTTTAATAATTACAGCAAATGAAGGATGTTTATAATAGAATGTGAAAGAATACAGTTTTAAAAGAATTAAACTACGTCAACATGTTAAAATAATTAAAAGAACCTAATTAATTAGCCACTTTGTACTCTCATTTGCTTAACTGGAATAACCGAGGCCTAAAGGAAAAGAGTTTTCTGCCCAAATCTTATAAGCAGTGGGATATTTTAATATTATAGAAATTGACCCTCCTTCCCCTTAGAAGTGTAATTTTCAAGATACTGAAACATATAGTATTTTATTACTTTTAGTTAAAAGTTCAAATACCGAGTTTCACGCATCTAGCTTAAACAAATCCTTCCTTAATTTATTTACATATTTTCTGAGTAAGTAATGGGGAATTCGAACATTAAAAAAGTGCTCCCTTTGCTCTTTCCTTTTTATGTGTTCAATTTTCAGTTTTTTTTAACAGGAAAGATTATATGCCAAGTTTCATTTTACTAGCTTCAGAAACTTGCGAGATACACTACCCTTTAAAAAAATCTTGCCCCGCCCGTTTTACGATACTTATTTCCAAAAATTCTTTCTTATGTCCTGCTTTCATAAGAAAATTATATTTTATAATTAAAATTTAACGACTCTACTTGTAGTAGTATGCCCAAAAAATCACTCATCTTTACTCTTTTATATAAGAGTACAGAAGAGAAATACAGTCAAACAAATGGATTTCCATGAACAGTTTCCGATTTCTTATAACTACCTGATTCGTACCTTTCCCACAAGCTGTGATTTTAAATTTACGCTCTGTCAGGGTCCAGGTTTCAAAAAGGAACTAACTGGAAATATAATAATATTATGTATTTGTGTACATGTGTAATACATGTGTAATACATGTGTAATTTATTGTCTTATTGAAGCTTTCGTAATCTGGAAATAAACTTTTGATTTGCTTTTAATATATAAAAATCATGCACCCCTAGAAAAATTTGCAGGCTACACCCCTAAATGACTATGTAGTAATTTCTGCAAAAATGGCACAGGACCTAAAATTTAGGTCTAATGCCTATATTTTTAGGACTTGTGCCATTTAAGACTTATTAATGTCACCCACTGTATTGCATAATAAATGTTCTTTGCTCAATTTTAAATTTACTGCGTTCTTTATGTATACAGTTGGTATTTAATGCTCACTCGTGAAATGTCTAATGTGCTTTTGTCCTAATTAAGTAAACTTTGGTGGATTTTTGTCCTACTCTTAATAAAATACGCTCCGCACAGTATATATTGCAATTCTGAATGCTTGCTTGGTTTCAGAAGTCTGGTAAAATATTCTTTTTAAACATTTTTTTAATTATTTATTTATTTATTTATTTATTCTTGTTTTAGGAATTTGTCTTGGGATTCTCGTATCTCCATTCGAAAGAAACGAATTTCTTAACAAATTATGTAATTAATCCTTAGAATGAAATAGGTTGTATTATGTAATTCGTGTATAAGTGCAGAACAAATAGTGATAATAACGATCTTAGTAGTACAAATATAGCTGTTACTGTTGGAATTAGATACGTTCGTAACATTATTGCCAACTAGTTGCTGCATCGTCCCAATTTCGTGTGGTGGTGGCGAATTTCAGAACTAAAGCAAGTGAATGATAAAGGCACAAGTCCTAAATGGCAGAAGTCCTAAACGGCAGAAGTCCTAAAATGCAGAAGTCCTAAAGTGCAGAAGTCCTAAAATGCAGAAGTCCTAAAATGCAGAAGTCCTAAAGTGCAGAAGTCCTAAAATGCAGAAGTCCTAAAGTGCAGAAGTCCTAAAATGCAGAAGTCCTAAAGTGCAGAAGTCCTAAAATTTAGGTCTAGTGCCCATATTTTTAGGACTTCTGCATTTTAAGACTTCTGCACTTTAGGACTTCTGGATGTCACCCGATATTTTAACCCTTATTGAACTTGTGGAATGTAGACCTTGCATATGGGATAAGATAACAGACTCTTTCAAGGACAGAATTGAAAAGCAAAAAGCATGGCGAAAAGTTTATGCAAGCCTTGCCCAGGATTTTGAGTTCATGGACAAAAAGAAACGAGAAACGACAGGTATGTATGCAACAGCGCAAATCTGTCTTCAACATTGGGGGCGGCTAAGATCGTTCCCATATTATATATATAGCGATGTTCAAACTATTTCTGTAGTCGAGAAACAATGCTGTGGAGGATCAGGGGAGCAGAGTTGTCTTCAACATTGGGAGGCGGGTAGATTTGAGGCTTATTCTGAGTGGACATTAATTTCATCTCACTTTCCTTTCTGGCGATCGGACACAATCAAATTTCTCTCCCCCCAAAAAAAAACACATTTCAAATCGGATTATTGCGGGGACAATCTCCCCAGTTCCAAGATTGGAGGGGACATGTCCCCTTCATCCCCCCGGGATTTGCGCCAGTGTATGTATGGAGCAATGTAAAACAGAATTACTAATTCGTATCTTATCATTTAATCTACTATGACATTAGTGTTAATTGCATGGAAAACAAAATAATATACATACAATATGTAACAGTGTTCCAACAAAAAATAAAACTAATATAGTTTGCAATGTACAGCAGCATCAATTCTCATCGAAACGAAAATAATGTGTTTACAGCATCTATTTAAAACGGCACTGTTAAATCTAACATGTTTAGGCATAGGGCTATTTTTTCTAAGTTTTGTACCGTCCTCCACACCTCTTCAGAACAGTTTTTGTAGTCCTTGTTTTAAAAAATAATTTTCCCAATTATTTTTTTTAAAATTTGTTTTCATATATGGAGATTTTTTGTGTGTGTCGCTTACTTCGCTCATCACCGGCAACGATATTGTCGGGGCTTCCACCGATATTGTCGGCGACGTGTGCAAAGTACGCTGACACCGACACCGATATTATCGGGGCTTCTACCGATATTATCGTTGCCGTGTGCAAACGCACTAAGGCTTATAGAGCATGTGTGGGATGGCTGCCAGCCGTACTCCAGTAATGAACATCAACCAGCTACAGCAAGATGTGCGAGGGGCGTAGGATACAGTACCCTAAAGAGAATTCAGCATCTATACTACCGGGTGCCTGCATGTGCAGCTACTTTGTTGTGTCTCGGAATGCTTACACACATTACAGAGGTTGTTCCACGTATACGTAACAAAATTGTACTTGCTAAGTAGTTACGAATATCCATCGCGCTAGGTGAGGCAGTACTCGATATGTCTCCCCTTGTTCCGAACGATGGCCGAGCAACGTGGTTTTCATCGTACAGCATTGCCCTCCTAGGGCTTAATATGGTCTTTGTCATAGACAGTGAAGCTTCTTCTCACTTTGACCAGATCTTTTTTGCACAGTGTTGTCGTAGGTTATCCACTTTTCATCACTCGTCATTAAGCAGTTTATAAATCACTCGAGTTCGTTTCATTTCATTAAAGATTCGTAGATAGAAATTCGATTGAGTAAATGGCTTTGAGTCAGTCATGTGGTCCAACGTTGAACTTCTTTTTGTAGCTAGCTTTCCCAAATGTGATTAATATTTAGGTCGTTGGTGATGCCATGACTACCTACACACGGCGAGAATAACATCCATTCTTCTGTTATTAGTCTCCCACTGCAAGGACCATGTTAGACATTGAATTTTAGGCAACGAAAGTGACAACCATTTTTTGGATGATGCTTTTTGATAACGTAGAAGTGTGAGCAGGCACGTAGCCAGGATTTCGTGAAGGGGGGGGGGGTCCGTGACATGAAATACTGTGGTCATTACAAAAGGGGCTCGATCACTCTAAACTATTTTACTGGAACATATATTGGTTCGTTTAGCAGCATTTCGTAACGGAGGGGGGGGGGAGGGGGAGTGACATGAAATTCTGAAGGCCCAGGAGCTCGATCAATCTAAACTACTTTAGTATCAACGTATATTGGTTTGTTAGGACAATAAAATGAGGATATGTTGACAAGTATTTTAATAACAAACTATGAAGAAATTTCGAGCAAAATAATAATAAAAAAAAGTATTGAAAAAGATTTTGCAACCTGTTTATTCAAATATAATTTTTCTTTCGTTATGACCTCAATTATTATAAAAAGTACATACTGAAAACTGTCTTGTAAACTATCTTCTAATATAAATAAAATAAAGAGTTTGTTTGTGTGTTTGTCTGTCTGTCTGCCTGTGTGCGGCCTGGGGACCAGACGAGTGGACCGAGAATTACCAAATTTTGGTCAGGGGTACCTTGGCACAGGTCCCAGATCAAGACGAAGCGTTTTTTTTTAATTTCGAAACAGTGGGGTCTCAGGTGGGCGTTTACCGGAACCGGCTTGGGAACCAGACAAATTGACCGAGAGTTACCAAATTTTAGTCACAAATACCTTGGTCCAGGCTCCAGACCAGAGTTAAACCTTTTTATCGAAATTCGAACCAGGGGGTCTCAGGGGGGCGTTTACCGGGACAAGTAAAAGCAGTAGAAAATGACCAATATTTATTTATTTATTTAACAATCACCAGATACAGCTCAGAAGCCATTTTACATTGGATATCCAACAACATTAACAATGGAAAGGATTTGGGGAGGTATCGGCCAGGGCCTGTTTAGTAGGTGCCATCCCGGTATTTGCCTGGTAGGACTGAGGAAAACCCTGGAAAACCTCAGTCAGGATGGTAGGCAGCGGGATTCGAAGCCACGACCTCCTGAATGCGAAGCCAACGCTCTACCACTTGAGCTATTAGTGTCGAATTCATATTTTCGCGGTCGCTGAAATCAATGGTGAAACTCCAGTCGCATTAACTTCCAAATTCACGCTATTCGGCTCCGGGCCAGGGGTCACCTGGGGGGTGAGATACCAAGACATATAAAAGTAATCCAAAATGACCGATATTAGTGTCAAATCCATAGTTTTCGCGGTCGCTGAAATCAATGGTGATACTTCCATTAGCGATGACTTGCAAGTATGCGGGCCGGGAGTCACCGGGGGGTGGATACTGAGACATGTAAAAAAAATAGCCCAAAATGACCGACATTAGTGTCAAATCTATAGTTTTCGCGGTCGCTGAGATCAATGGTGATACTCCCACAGGCGTTGACTTTCAAATACAGACCCTGTGCGAAGCATGTGTATATTCAACTAGTTTTACAATATATGCGTTCCTTTCTCTGTTGAATCAAATGCTAACAGAACTTTCTTTCAACATAATTTTTTGTTTTTTATTATTCCGTCAACTACTGACGGTTCCAAATGACAGGTTAAAGGAGCAACAGAAAATTGTCCTTGAAATAACATGTTTGATACTGCAAGGATGCGATGACGAAAAGTTATGATTAAAAATGTCCACGCTGTTACACAATGGCACTTATGCTTTCGAAAGCTTGAAATCTCCCTGACTAGTAGCAGGAATTCTGATAATTCCATAACTTTTCTTGAAATTTCAAGTTCCCTGACTCTTCCAGAATGCCTCGCTTACCTCGCCACCATATTGCAAGTAATACAAATCTCCTCATAAGAAAGAGTAAGGAAAAGCTCCCTGTAGTTTTCTTTTTAATTTTTAACGCTGATCCTTCTTTTTGTCATTTCATTTTGTTTTATCCTTCCTTAATTTTTTTCATTTCTGTAGGGATGCGCACGAGACGAGTCAAGACAGGATTTTCCTGACAAAATTCGAGTCGAGACACGGCTCTTCCAATAGAGAAATATACATTTTTCGAGTCGAGACATCACTTTTACAGCACATTTTCGAGACGAGACAGCCACAAATCTTGTCTCGTGCGCATCCCTACATTTCTGGTCTCGAAGGGGGGTCCGAACCTCCTCCCTTGGCTACGTGCCTGGTGTGAGCAAAATAAATGACTCGTCTCTTTAATCTGACGTTTTTTGAAAGGTTAATGTCAAACATGTTTTCAATGTTTGTGTTCAATATTATTTTAAAATAAAGAAATTAGAAGCAAAATACCTTAATTTGGCCGAAATTACGAAAATTACTTCGCGAATTTCGTCAGTGAGCGAATGGCGGTCACGAGTAAAATCGTAATACCAGCGTTTCACAGTAGCAAAGGATGGGGCTTCATCGCCAAATGTGGAAGTAAGTTGATCGAAGCACTCTTGTCTTGATAATCCACGTCGAAAATCGTAATAAATATCGCACGAAAATTTTCACGAATTAATTCCATTTTTCTGTTGTCACGCAATCGTCAAGTCAATGTAAACAACTCAAATAAAGCTACTGACAAAACATTTTAAGTACGTTATGGTCAACAATGTCAAACGTTTCTATGAAAACAAAAAATAGCGCCTAACTACAATCAGTGTTGCCAAGGCTCAAAATATAATAGTGGCCCTGCTAAGAAATACATATATGACATGCAGACTCCATATAAATAAAGAAAACAGTGGAAGTTATCTATCAAAAGGAACGAAGGGAACACGATCATAATGAAATTCATGTTTTGTAATGGAACAGACGTACAATGTGTAAGAAATCAGTTGCCCAGTTAGTTAGCGAGCGAACGTAAAATCAATTAATGAATGTGAGTGAATGAGGTTCGAGCCCCGTCCACATAACTTTTTTACTATTCTACAAAGTAATTGTTTAGTTTTTGTTTTCTGTGAGAAAAAATTAAACTTACATATGTTTAAAACTCATCACGATATGAAAGTAAGAAAATTTGCCGTTCTTGCACCTGTATTATTATTATTCATTTTTGTTTCTAAATGTTTCCTAATTATTTTCTCTATGCTCATTGGTGCTTAAAGAATGCTTTCCAGTACATTCTGTTTTTTTAAGTGGTACATTTCCAGTAATTTAGGGAATTTTATAATCAATTTTCACATTATTTATGGTCTCGAAAATTATATGATTGTCTCGTCTCATGGCATCATGCACTATAGAACTTTCCCCTCTAACTATTTAATACTTGTTTCATAGCAGACTTTCCTATTAAATGTTTAATTTTCTCTGCAAACATTTATTGAGGTGAAAGTTCTGTAATGCATTTAATTAGTAATGATACTTCGAAACGAAACAGTAGTAAATATTTTAAGCTGTATCATCAGGTATCGTGGCAACACTAGTGATGCCATGAGACAAAATGTTTCTCGTGTATCGTCTTTATGATGAGCGGAGACTTCGAGACGAGAAAGGCATATACTTTTCGAGACAAGACTGTTCGCACGAGACCAGACCAGAGAGCTACAATGTCGTCTTGTCTTGTCTCGCGGCAACACTATTAAATTAGGTAAGTTTGTCCAGAGCCGTACCTAGATATTTCGGCGCCCGGGGCGAAGTAGACTTTTCCTTCCTTTTTTATACTGTAAGAGAAGCAGCTTTTGTTGTTACGCTACTCTGAATTTTTATCAAGCTGCTTGGACAGACTATTGCAATACTCAAAATCGATCATTATATATTCTTTTACAAATAAGAGCTGTTTTGAAGAAACTTTTTGTTAAACTTGACAAAACTACCGTTGGTTGTATACAAATCTACTTGGAAAACAGTTATGATATTGTCAACTATTTACAATGTTACATACTATCGATAAGAAATTAACTTTAAATACATGAGGAATTATGTACTTTTTAAAATGTTCAAAATGGGTGAAAGCATTAAGATTCAGTAGTTGTTTAACTTAATAAAAATAAATTAATCAAAATAGAAAGCATTGTGTGATCTCAAAACGTTGTGTAGATCTATTAAGCAGGATATTAACAATTCCTCAGAAACAATAGAATAGTGATCTAAATGATACCAGATCAAACGCTTCTGAATGGAAGATGACAAATGCGGAATTTCTCTTACATTTTAACGAAAATTTCGCATTTTGTATTTGTTTAGAATTTCGTTCTATATTTCGATCTCCTTTTCCCTTCATGTCTATAATAATATTTTATTATAAGCCTGTCAATTTTCATTTTGAATTTATATTAATTAATTATACTTTTCCCCATTAATTATTTATTCCGAAAGTTTATGTAATTAATAATTCATTACACTGACGAAGTGGCATTTTGATTAAAGAGAGAAAATGTTTATATGTAACCAAAGACATCGATTTTGATTATGAATTTTTAGTTTCAAAAAAGTATCCTTTAACAGATTTCACATAAATTTTATCAGGATCTGGTGATAAAGTCTTTGGAGTTAATCTATGAAATTCCTCTACAGCTGATAATGTCAATAGCGTGGATTTATCATTATCAGTTCTGTACTTATACTCGAATTCCATAATATAACCTATTTCATTCTAAGAATAAATTATATAATTGGCTAAGAAATTCGTTTCTTTAAATGGAGATACGAGAATCCGAAGACAAATTCCTTAAAAATAAATAAATAAATAAATAAATAAAATACAAATGTTTAAAAAGCATATTTTACCAGACTTCTGAAACCAAGTAAACATTCAGAATTGCAAATATATACTGTGTGGAGTGTATTTTATTAAGAGTAGAACAAATATCTACCAAAGTTTACTTAATTAGGACAAAAGCTCACTGGACATTTCACGAGTGAACATTAAATACCAACTGTATACATTAAGAACGCAGTAAATTTAAAATTGAACAAAGAACATTTATTATGCAATACAGTTACTATATTTCACAGTGTGTTTTGATAGAGTTGATATGTACAGTGAAACCTCTACTAACGGACACCTCTATAAAGCGGACACCTCCCATAACGGACATATTTTGTAATCCCCAAACACCGTAATAGGAAAAAACGTATTGGCAAACCTCTCTAAAGCGGACACTCTCTAGTACGGACACGGACAGTCTTTCTTGTCTTTTATAGGTTCTATTTACCTCCTATTACGGACACTTTGTCTAAAAACAAGTTGAAAGGTACAGTAAAAATACACTTTTAGTAATTCATACTATGTCACCAAGGAAGAACATGAGGGTATGACAACATTTTGCCTCCTCAACTGTCTGTTCAGCAACTCTGAGGAAGGGTCTTTGTTTCACAACATCTTTATATCATTTGCTTGCATTCTACTCCCACCCAACCTGTTTCAGAAACAAAAGTGATTGACAGTTGCCCACTGTTTGGGATGAAACATCATTCTACTGTCCCGCTGGAATCTCTAACCAAGCAGAAGACAAGTTTGGTAATTTTGACCACGGGTACGCATATTGTCTTTAAAAAAAATCATTACTGGACTGCAATTAAGTCACAAATTAAAGCAACACACCGAAAACGTAGTAAGTAGCGATAAATGTAAAGTGCAGAGAACAATAACATCTTATTCCCATGTTGTGCCTCGAACATAGGGAATTGGATGACGCAAGATAATTCAGGTACAGTAACATTTTGGTAATATTCATAAATACGTGATTCATGTAAAAAAAAATTCTAATTACATATTACCTTGTTTATTAATTTACGTAAGAAAATAATGAAACCTCTGTAAGGCGGACACCTCTCTATAGCGGACAATTTTTGATTCCCCACGGCTGTCCGCTTTAGAGAGGTTTCACTGTATAAGCAAAAAATAAATAAATAAATAAATAAATAAATAAAATAAATAAATAAATAAATAAAATAAAATAAATAAATAAATAAAAAATAACGCTAAATTACTAATGTAATGTGGAATACAATATTATACGTTTGCAGAAATCACTACATAGTCATTTAGGGGTGCAGCCTGCAATTTTTTTTCTAGGGGAGCAGGCTTTTTATATATTAAAAGCAAACCGAAAGTTTATTTCCAGATTACGAAAGCTTCAATAATTCTCATTTTGCATAATTCCCGTTCTGCCTAATCTTTGGAGGTGGGGAATTTTTCTGTACAAGGAGGGATTTCTTCTAGGAATTTTTTTCTTCTTAATTGTAAGAGATTCTTATAAGAGGAATAACTATTTCTTCAGGTTTCATCATAAATTTTAAATGTTATTCTACTTGTTCTTCTCGGAAAAATGAGTAGATACAATTTAGTTATTAGCAGTATTATTCACATCTATTTTAGTAAAAATGAATGTGATATTTTTTAATGCCTGCAGTGAAATGGAAAATTGATTGACTCAGTTGCAAGAAAGTCGTTTGACATTGTAACTGAAACAAACAGAAAACAAAATTCGGTCTAATGTAAAGTCATTTCAAATCAAAATTTTTCTCAGTTTTCCAGTAATTCATGTCCTACATGCTAAGGTTAGCAGTAAATAAAAGGTATCATATTTCACATCCCCAAGACATGTTTGGCCACACGTTAAACAAATAGGGGAAAGTGGGGGAATACCACGCACTTAAGGTAAATTGTCCAATATCTCATTGTAAATCACACGAATTAACGTGAAAAAATGTATGCTGTAACTTAATCACTCTAGTCTCATATGCAGTCCTTAGTAGTGCTCCTTCATTTTCACAGGTTTTGTAAAATTAAATTTTGTGGAAAACGGAAAACGCGTGGTATTCCCCACCATATCGGGTAAGCACACGCATGGCATCGGGTATTGGCACGCATTAATTACTAGCACAAATTCCTTAACGTAAAGCAAAATTACATTTCATATCATAATACAAATAATGCACATGTGAAAATGTACTGTGACACTCTCCTTTAATTAAAATATTAAAATATTGAATACAATTTCTGCTCTTGTGGAATTGATTTCTAATGTCCATAATAACAAACTAAAGAAATTTTCTTAAATTAAAAAAAGCAGTCCTCTAAAGATTTTTCTGGCATTCTCTAAACGCGTTTTAACATCGTATCACAAACAATACATATTTGGGAAAGTAATGTAATATATTGATTTTTAATAATAATATTTGTAAATGCGTAGTTCAATTGGAGACATTCCGTAAAATAACTTGGCTAAATTTAAAGCGTGGCCAGCAAGTTCCGCTTTTTGTGTAGAATTGAATACAGCTTTTCTTCCTTTTTTTAAAAAATTTAGAACAGACAGTCTCAGCTTTCATTTCTGTTCTTAATGTAGCCTCATGTATTCCAAAAGCTTTTGCTACTTCTCTAATTTTTTGTTTATTGCTCCTATGGCATTTTGAAGCTGTTCCAATGTCCATTTGCATTTCTCTGTTTTCCTAACATAGTGTCGTGGCATCTGCAATAAACATAAAAAAGAAAAAGAAACGCAGCATAAGCTTTTTTGATATCTGTTTCGTGAAGGGGGAATACCACTCACAATGGACGACATGCGTGCAATTATCCCATTCCAAGAAGAGAAAGAAAGATTGAACGTTCGGCCGTTTCACGTCGTTCGATATAAACAGATTTATCATGAACTTACTACTAACACACTATACTAAAACACTGCATACACAAAATAAAAATCAACTAAGCGTTTCAATACATACCTCGAAATCTGCAAACCCAGTAAATTAGAAGAAATTACAGCAAAACAACGTTTCGTCATGCCACGAATCACATACTTAGCAGCAACTGGCGCCTGGCTGATGCGATATGAATTTCATAGTCTAAACTAGATAGCAGCACTAATCTGAATCAGTTTCGAAGCATTACAACTGAGATAATAGGGTGCGTGGTATTACCTCGTTGCGTGGCATTCCTCCACTTTCCCCTAATTCAAGACGGTGCATAAGACGGCCCTTATCCCCGATTATCTGACCTTTTGATTTGGTTGGAACTCTATAAAAAAAACATACACGTATTTGAATGTGTGGTATTGATACTTTGTATTACAAGGTTGTATACACGACTCCAAAAGTGCATTACCACCTGCAATTCTCCCTTTCCTGCAATAGCAGGCAACCCAAAAAGCTCAGCGGTTGAGTTGGTTGCGTATTCGAAAGGCGTTGGACCAAACCTCAATTTTGTTACAAATATATCAGTGTAGTAAACTACAAATAAGAGAATAAAATAAATTGTTAAGACTTGCCATTTTATTATCGTGAGAGCAGTGGATGACATTAAAGTTACAAAATCATCTTACTTAAGCAGTTCAAAGAAGGTGAATGGTAAGAAACAGACATAAGAGGAAATCAATTTCTTTCCTTTTTCCAAAAGAAAATCTCATAAAAAAGATTATATAATGTAAAGGTTTAATATAAAAGCCTAATAGCCCAAAAACAAACATCCACACGACACAGAAAGAGAGACAAACACAGAATAAGGAACACCAGTGGCTTAGCTGACTAGAGGGCCTCTCATGCAAGATAAAGAGATGGAACCCTAGTTGTAAACCTAATTGTTATAAGAATAATATTATTATTAATAATAATTACAAATTATTATTATTATTATTATTATTATTATTAAAAAATAGTCTACTTTCCAAATCTCTGACCCTACCTAAGAGCATGTCTGCATATAGCGGTCATGTGTGCACCTTTTGTCAATGAGTGGCCCTAAAGGCCAAAAGGGATGCAAATCTCTGAGAGAGAGGAACAAAAAACTTTCTTATGATAAATTCTAGGAGAAAGTTCGAAGAATTGTTTTTGAGAGGTGCTTTCTTGTTTTTCGGGGACAGAAAATTGTATCGGCTAAGAAATTACAGTATATAATATTGCAAATTTGCAAGTGCATTTATTTACAATGCAATTTGAGGTAATAAAGAAATTAAAGACTTTGGGGCAAACGACCTGTCAAGTCCAAAAAGTGAAAGTATGAAAGAGATGGCGTCACAAGGGTTTCTCTTCATCTGATTTTCTTCAAACTTGGAACATATATATTAGACCGCTAATAAATGCACATGTTTTTTACTTTCTTTCGGGGAACAGGTTAAGGGAGGCAAAGGGTCCCTTTTAAAAAAAGGGAACCCTTGATTTAAAAGGACCAAATTAAAGAAACGAAACTCTGCCGATGCAAAGATGACTTCAAAGTACAAAATACGGTTTTGACGTTTTTCAGCGACACGTTTTCCAGAGGAAATATTTCTTCGAAATGAGAAAGGACCCCGCAAATCTTTATGGAAATTGAATTTCGGTGGAATTGCTTGAAACCGTGTTATGTTTGAGATATGATGTTCCTGAGAAAAAGTCACAATAGCCACAACCAAAAATCTTTGGCCGTCTGCCCACCAGGAAGCCACTTTCTTTAAAAAAAAGCCGAAGAAAACGACATTCAACATTTTGCACAAAATGACTAAAACAGTGATGTTGTAGATATTGTGATTCTGAAAAAAGTCTTAATGGGCATAACCACCAATCACTGTTTTTTTGGCCACTATAGGGCCACTTTTTTGAAAAGAGCCAAACATAGTGATATCCGGGATTACAATGAAAATCAGTGAAACTGTGATGTGTTGTAGACGTTGGGATCCTGAGAAAAAGTGTCAATAAGCACAGCCACCAATCACTGACCGTTTGGTAACTACAGAACCACATTTTTGCAAACAGCAGAACTTAACGTTATTTTGGATTTTATTGCAATTACCTGAAACGGTGATATGTTGTAGATATTGTGATTCTGAGAAAAGATCTTAATGAGCACAACCACTAATCACTGATCGTTTGGCCACTACGAGGCCACTTTCTTGAAAGTAACCGAAGATGGCGATGTTCTGGATTTGGGTAAAAATAACTAAAACTGTGATATGTTTTAGATATTGTGATTCTGAGAAAAGGTCTTAATGAGCACAACCAATAATCACTGACCGTTTGGCCACAACCAGGCCACATTGTTAAAAGTAACCAAAGATGGTGATGTTCTGCATTTCGGTAAAAATGACTGAAATTATGATATATTGTAGATATATTGATTCTGAGAAAATGTTTTAATGGGCACAACCAATAATTACTGACCGTTTGGCCACTACAGGGCCACTTTTTGAAATGAAATCTGTAAGTTTTACGTCCCACAGTTATGCCGGTGAGGCTAAAGGAGATGGTGATGATGAGAGATGAGTTAAACGGTGGAAGGAAGAAAGTGGGATAAAACGGGAGAACCCCGCGAAAACCCTCGAGCACGGTGTTTGTCCACCACAAAGTCCACACGGCGCGAGCTGGGATCGAACCCGGACCCCAAGCATCATAGGTGAACGCTCTACCACTGAGCCACCGCGAATGCTTTTTTGAAAGTAACGGAACATGGTGATATTCTGGATTTAGGTAAAAATGACTGAAACTATGATATGTTGTGGATCTTGTGATTCCGAAAAAAGGTCTCAAAGGGCACACTCACTAATCACTGACCGTTTGGCCACTACAGGGCCACATTCTTGAAAGTAATCGAAAATGTTGATGCTCTGGATTTCGGTAAAATTGACCTAAACTGTGATATGTTATAGATATTGTGATTCTGAGAAAAGGTCTTAATGAACACAACCAATAATCATTGACCGTTTGGCCACTATGAGGCCACTCTTTGAAAGTAACCGAAAATGTTGATGGCCTGGATTTCGATAAAGATGACCTAACCTGTGGTATGTTGTAGATATGGTGATTCTGAGGAAAGATCGTAATGGGCACAACTACTAAGAAATGACCGTTTGGCCACAACGACGCCACTTGCTTGAAAGTAAGCGAAAATGGAGATGTTCTGGATTTCGGTAAAAATGACTGAAACTGTGATATGTTGTAGACATTGTGATTCTGAGAAAAAGTCACAATGGGCACAACCAAAAATTGTTGCCTGTTTGGCCACCACGAGGCCACTTTCTTAAAAAAAAAGCCGAAGAAAACGACATTCAAGATTTTGCACAAAATGACTAAAACAGTGATGTTGTAGATATTGTGATTCTGAAAAAACTCTTAATGGGCATAACCACCAATCAGTTTTATTGGCCACTACAGGGCCACTTTTTTGAAAAGATCCAAACAAAGTGATATCCTGGATTTCAATGAAAATCAGTGAAACTGTGATGTGTTGTAGATATTGTGATCCTGAGAAGAAGTCTTAATAAGCACAACCACCAATCACTGACCGTTTGGTAACTACAGAACCACATTTTTGCAAACAGCAGAACTTAACGTTATTTTGGATTTTATTGCAATTACCTGAAACGGTGATATGTTGTAGATATTGTGATTCTGAGAAAAGGTCTTAATGGGCACAACCACTAATCACTGATCATCTGGCCACTACGAGGCCACTTTTTTGAAAGTAACCGAAGATGGCGATGTTCTGGATTTGGGTAAAAATAACTAAAACTGTGATATGTTGTAGATATTGTGATTCTGAGAAAAGGTCTTAATGAGAACAGCCAATAATCACTGTCCGTTTGGCCACAACCAGGCCACATTGTTGCAAGTAACCGAAGATGGCCATGTTCTAGATATCGGTAAAATGACTGAAACTGTGATATGTTGTAGATCTTGCGATCCTGAGAAAAAGTCTCAATAAGCACAACTACCAATCACTGATCGTTTGGTAACTACAGAGGCACATTTTTGCAAACAGCAGAACTTAACGTTATTTTGGATTTCATTGCAATTGCTCGAAACCGTGATATGTTGTAGATATTGTGATTCTGAGAAAAGGTCTTAATGAACACAACCAATAATCACTGACCGTTTGCCCACTATGAGGCCACTCTTTGAAAGTAAGCGAAAATGGTGATGTTCTGGATTTCGATAGAAATGACTGAAACTATGATATGTTGTAGATATTGTGATTCCAAGAAAATGTCCTAATGGACACAACCAATAATTACTGACCGTTTGGCCACTACAGGACCACTTTTTGGAATGAAAATGAAATGAAATCTTTAAGTTTTACGTCCCACACTTATGCCGGTGAGGCTAAAGGAGACGGTGATGATGAGAGAGGAGTGAAATGGTGGAATGAAGAAAGTGGGATAAAGCGGGAGAGCCCCAAGAAAACCCACGAGCACGGTGTTTGTCCACCACAAAGTCCACACGACGCGAGCTAGGATCGAACTCGGCACCCCAAGCATCGGAGGTGAATTTTCTACCACTTAGGCACCGCGTCCCCCTTTTTTGAAAGTAACGGAACATGGTGATGTTCTGGATTTCGGTAAAAATAACTGAAACTGTGATATGTTGTAGATCTTGTGATTCCAAGAAAAGGTCTCAAAGGGCACACCCACTAATCAATGACTGTTTGGCCACAACGAGGCCACTTTCTTGAAAGTAACCGAAAATATTGATGGCCTGGATTTCGATAGAAATGACTGAAACTATGATATGTTGTAGACATTGTGATGCTGAGAAAAAGTCTTAATGGGCACAGCCGTTTGGATACTACGAGGCCACTTTTTTGAAAGTAAGCGAAAATGCTGATGTTCTGGACTTCGGTAAAAATGACTGAAACTGTGATATGTTGTAGATATTGTTATTCTGAGAAAAGGACTTAATGAACAAACCAATGATCACTGACCGTTTGGCCACTATGAGGCCACTCTTTGAAAGTAACCGGAAATGTTGATCGCCTGGATTTAGATAAAAAATGACCTAAACTGTGATATGTTGTAGATATGGTGATTCTGAGGAAAGATCTTAATGGGCACAACCACTAATCAATGACCGTTTGGCCAAAACGAGGCCACTTTCTTGAAAGTAACAGAAAATATTGATGGCCTGGATTTCGGTAAAAATGACAGAAACTGTGATATGTTGTATACATTGTGATGCTGAGAAAAAATCTTAATGGGCACAGCCAATAATCACTGGCCGTTTGGACATTACGAGGCCACTTTTTTGAAAGTAACCGAAAATGGTGGTGTTCTGGATTTCGGTAAAAATGACTTAAACTGTGATATGTTGTAGATATTGTGATTCCGAGAAAAGGTCTCAAAAGGCACACCCATTAATCACTGACCGTTTGGCCACAACCAGACCACTTCGTTGAAAGTGACCGAAGATGGCCATGTTCTGGATTTCGGAGAAAAGGTCTTAATAGGCACAACCACTAATCACTAGCCGTTTGGACATTACGAAGCCACTTTTTTGAAAAAACCGAAAATATTGATGTTCTGGATTTCGGTAAAACTGACTCAAACTTTGATATGTTGTAGATATTGTGGTTCTGAGAAAAGTCTTAATGGGCACAGCCAATAATCACTGACCGCTTGGCCACTATGAGGCCACTTTTTTGAAATTAAACGAAAATGTTGATGTTCTGTGTTTCGGTAAAAATGACTGAAACTTTTGTAGACTGGTTCTTCTGAGCACTGGTGAATTTTTCTAAGTTTACTTTCAATACCTTCTTTTTTCATTTGTTTCTATTGAAGAAAGAACTTTAGGCACTCTTGCAGGACTTCAGGAAATTGATCATATTTGCAATTGTAATAATAGGAATAGGATTTACTTCTTGACTTTTCAGACACAGCCTGAGAGTTTTTAGAGGATCTAACTACTGGATTTCTTTAATCACCTATAATGTATGAATTATATAAAAATTGAATATAGCTATGTATGCGTGATCATCATGATCAAATTGCAAAGTCAACTGAAATGACATTTGGCATATACATAGTTAGGCCCTGATCTCAATATCATTTTTTAAAACTCCCTTTTGTTGGGGGAGGGGGCATTTCTATATATAGGATTGATTTCTAAAAATAATTGAAAACGATCGATATTAGTTGACTGCCTAATATTGATACTTGATATGAACCACCTTGTCTGCCATGATATAAATTTAACTTCAACTGCTTCTTCAATGTTCTTCTTCTTTTTATTTTTTAGTTTCAATGGCTAGAGTCGAGAGTGAAAATAAATATGCTGTTCAGAAGATGCTGTTTATAATACAGTGAGCAGAGTGGGTCATGGTGGGTGATGGGTCGCAGTGGGTCACGGTGGGTGGTGGCTCACAGTGGGTCACATGCTGTTGACCCACGTCTCACTCAGAAAACTCGACCCACTTGTCCCACCGACCTACTGACCCACTCCAACTCTGGTTAACGCTTCGGTGTCTGGAGTAAACAAGTTCTGTCAGGGGAACTTTTTTCTTTCAAAATATATTTTTATATGTTCTTATTTATTATTATTAATTACTTTCTTGTATTTTTTTCCTACATTATCTTAGATTAGTGACCGCGGTTTAGGATAGATTATATAAAGTCAAATACGGTTATGTATGTTTACACTTTCGTTTCTTTCTTTCAAAATACATCCTATCTGTTCACGTAGTCCAAAAACAGGCATACACCTCTATATTGATCAACTATAACGTTCTAGTTTATGAGTTCATTTGCTTTGTCTCTTCTGAGCTTAAGATGTAAGTAAAAACATATTAAGAACAAATAATAAAGAAACTATGTCTACCTGATGGATAAAAATAAGAAATTATATAA
Organism: Thermobia domestica; assembly: GCF_964235325.1. NCBI lineage: Eukaryota > Metazoa > Arthropoda > Insecta > Zygentoma > Lepismatidae > Thermobia > Thermobia domestica. The sequence goes on from NC_137468.1 coordinate 111,361,224, forward strand.
AATGCAATGATCAGTACGGTACTGTATACGTACTTTTGGGCCACCCTGTATAATATTAATAATTTATTTCTTGCATTTAATAATAACTAGCTGAAAATAACCACTTTTCGCATGGGTCAGATAAAATATCTATGTAAATAAACTGAACAACGAAACGGAAATATATCGGTAATTTCTACTACTTTTAAATATCGCGGGAAACGCCCCTTGAGACCCCTGGTTCGAAATTTAAAAAGAACGCCTCTGGCACCCAAGCGTTGGGAGCTGTATTTAGAAGTCAACGCCTCTGGAAGAATCACCATTCATCTCAGCGACCGTGGAAACTAAGGATTTCACACTAATATAGGCCGTTTTGGATTATTTTTACGTGTTTCGGTACATCTCTCCCCCCCCTGGTGACCCCGGCCCGCACGCAATGGTAGTTGGTTTTGAAACTCATCACTAATGGAAGTGTCACCATTGATCTCAGTAACCGCGAAAACTATGAATTCGACACAAATATCGGCCATTTTCTAATATTATTACATGTCTCGGTGAACGTCCCCCTCCCCTGAGACCCCTGGTTCGAATTTTGAAAAAAAAACCGCTTGGTCCTGGTCTGGGGCCTGGACAAAAGTATCCGTTATTAAAATTTAGTAACGTTTTGTTAACTCGTCTGATCCCCAAGTCGCACACAGAGAGACACACAAGCAAACTCGTGCTTCGTTCCTCAGAACAGATAGAACAAACAGCGTTCTTTCGCATAGAATGTTGTTGCTTCCACCCAGACCAAGTGCCGGAGGGCTTCTTTTATACGTAAACACGTCTGTTGAACCTGCCTCTTCTATCGAAGTAATGAGTCGCGTGTACTCCTAGTACAGTATTAGCTATTTTGTTATTGACCTTAAAGAACTAACAAATGGTTTCTCATAAAGTCATAAGTCACTTTGGTCCGTGAAGTTGATATACAGTAGAAATGACCTATGCATTACTCACCCGTTGTGAAATAGAAAGATTATGTTGATTTTATCTGAACACCCACAAATCTGTTATAGCAATAGGCCTCTCCCCAACTACTTCCAATCTGGATTAAATTTCACGGCTAACTTTTTGAATCATACACAAGAGTATCATTGATATGTTAGTTTTAATAATATTTATAGAACCAAAGACAGGTTTTAAACTTCCAAACTATCCTGTGCATAAAAGTCGGAAATCTTATAGTGGTTTCATCCGTGTGTCTGTTGACAGATACCAGAGCAAAAACAGAAAGTGATATAGAGAAATGGTTTTCTGCTATTAAATCTTCATCCAATGAATAGAATAGATTCCATCTCATCCGTTAACTCTATATTGAAGCCAGAAGTGGTTCAAATTAGCAATTTGCGGTTCTGACATTTAACCCATAGATGAAAACGGAAACATACAGACATTTTTTTTTGCAAACGATTGCGCGTGTATAGGCAACATATCATGGTCATTCACGATCTCTACTAAAATTGAAAATGGTTTAAATTTATTATTACTTCCGGTTTCAACAACAGTTTCAACTTTTATCGTCATAGCATAAAACGGTAACATAGCGAGAAGTGATTTTTGAAAACGAGTTACCATCTACAGACAACATCATGGGTACACAAAATATTCTACCGAAATTATAAATGGTTGAAATTTACTATTACTTCCGGTTTCAATTTCCAATTTCCGCCTAATAGAAATAATAAATGCTTAAAGATGTGGTCTTTTGCAATTAATTCAATATCCAAAGAATATATTTTATTTCCTCCGTTAACCTTCTACTCAAACCGGAATTGCTTCAAATTAGCCATTTCCGATTTCAACGTTTTTCGATATATAAAAAAAATGATAACGGATAGTGAGAGGTGGTTTCTGCAAACGATTTAGAGTCTAAAGACAAATATCTACAATACTAAATTCGTCTGTAGTTAGAATTTATTATAACTTCTGGTTTCAATAACGGTTTCAACGTTTATCGCTATAGAACGAAAACGGCAGCAGATAGCTAGAAACAGTTTTAAGCAAACGATTCAGCCTCTCAACAAATATATCGTTACTAAACATATAACTCTACTAAAGCTGGAAATTGTTCAAATTTACTAGTACTTACTGTTCCAATACTGATTTCCGTAGAGCAAAAATGGTAAAAGATATTAAAAAGTGGCTTTTTGCAATCGATTCATCGCCTCAAGAATAGCCTCCTCCATCTCCGTGGAAGCTTTGATCAAAGCAGAATTTGTTAAAATTAGCCATATTCTGTTCGAACATTCCTCGTCATAGAACGAAAACAGTAACAGAAAGCGAGAGGGTTTTTGTCCAATCGATTTACCGTCTCTAGGCAACATACCATAATTATTGTCAACACCCTACCGGAACAGGAAGTGGTTTAAATTAACTATTACTTCCAACTTCAATTCTTTTTTCCATAGATCAAAACAATAGAAGATATCAGGATACGGTTTTTTTTACGATCAACAAGAAGTGGTTCAAATTAACTATGATTTCCTATTTCAATTCTTGTTTCCAGGAATCAAAACAATAGGAGATATCAAGATGCGGCTTTTTTAAATCAACTCAGGGTCGTAAGGAAATGTTCCTCCAAGAATTCAGCACCCCAAAAATATTTTCCACCAATTCCTATTCAAACCAGAAGTAGCTTAAGTTAGCGAAGTTCGGTTTCAACGTGTATTGCTACAAGTTTCTAATCTATGACTAAGAGAGTCAACTTGTTGCATATATTAGACGAGTTACCACTACCAATACCAAAATAAAAGAAGTGAGTATCGTTTCACAGTGTGAAACGAAGATTTCCAAACTATATGAATTCAATAGTCAAACTTGAAGTAGTGTTATCATCTGTCACAAAAGAAAATGCATGAGCTCCTCCGTGGCTAAGCGGTTAACATACGCGCCTTTGGCGTGGGAGACCCGGGTTCGATTCCCGGCGGGAGCTCATGTGGTTCGGATTCCACGTTAATCAGTAGGTCCACGTCTCATATGGCCTCGCTGCTGAAAGGGACGCTAAACTAAAATCAACTCAACTCAAAAGAAAATGCACGTTTTTCGCGCTATAGTATCTTTCTATCACCTCTCGATTTAATTAAATGTTTTAAAGGACCAATCCCTAACCATAAATCCATAAATGTATTACCTTTCGTTTTGCAGCTCAGACAAGATACGATAGAAATATCGTAAACCTTATTAGAAAGACAAAACAGCTACGCTCTTTTACAAGCTTGAAACATACGAATATTAGCAATATATATTTACAGTGTAGGGAGTTTCTACTATGTTATTACGTAGTTCATTGGATCCGTACAGAACTACCACCCAGATGACCCGTGTTCGAAACTTCGTGCTTTGCTTGTGTTAAAAGAAAAATATGATTACAATTGTAATTGAACTCAAAATCAAGTCAAGTTAGAGATGCGCACGAGACGAGTCGAGACAGAATTTTCATGACAAAATTCGAGTCGAGACACAGCTTTTCCAATAGAGAAATGTACATTTTTCGAGTCGAGGTATTCCTTTTACAGCACATTTTCGAGACGAGACAGCCTCAAATCTTGTCTCGTGCGCATCCCTAAGTCAAGTCTATGATGGAGCTCAGGAAATCAGCACTTATAATTACTTTCCTGTTAGGATACAGCTGAGTTGATTCACTATGTTCTATGCTATCAAATGAAGTATAGATATTACATTGAAGTTTTCCAGACAAGATTATTGGCGTGGACAGCAAACTGTATAGCGCAAAGAAAGATAGAAAGTGAAGGGTTAACTTTAAACGGCCCGCTCCAGTTGAAATGCTTATACAGACACAAACAGACAATGAAAGACACGGAGAATCAGTCGTACTAACAAATGCTAAAACAAATCTTATGCTCTTAGTCACTTTCACTAACGTGTTTGCTCACTACGGACGCATCGTAAGTATATACACTAACATATAACCACAAGAGAATATATAGGCCGAACTCACAAGTAAACCTTACGTTTGGGTGAATCGAGTTGCTGACTGAGACACATATGAGAAGGTAGTACTAAATGTGGTCAGTATTTTAGTGAAGTTGTAGGTGCGAAGCTCCAGGGATTTAGGAAATACAGCTACCAGAACATCACATGGAAGTACAGAATAGTCTTAATACAGTTGGAGGTAAAAGCCCTGTAAGACCTCTTTTAACGACAAAAGGTGAATAACAAATATATGGGTACATATTAGGACTAGGGGAAAGTCATATAGTAAGGGTAAACCTGACGACGGCCATCTTGAAATCCGCCATTTTGAATTAAGGTTAAGTTTTTAAAATAGGAATAGGGTCATGTGATACATGATTTAAGGCGCAAATTTAATCAGAAGAACAATGGTGACGTTACTTTTGATTTACTCGCAATTGGTAAAAAGTTACAGGGGATATCAACAACAAGACAAAACCAAAAGACATTAATATAAAACCATTCCCTGACACACACAGCCATTAATCTTATCCTTTCACAAAAAAAAAACCAGCATAGCAACAAACAAGGGAGATGTTGTCGTGTGTGTGTGGCACAGACAAGGTGAGCAATAGTACAGTGAGGACAAGAGCGAGCGAGAAATAGATGTGAACAGGATACAAGAAAAAGAACGAAATGGCGTGCAAGTACAGCATCAAACAACTAACACTGTAACGCCACCATTGTATTTCCGATTAACTTCTAGCCCGAAGTCATCTATTGCATTACTCTATTCCCATTAATTTTGTGCTGGTTAATGATAAAGCAAAAATGGTTATACCGTTGGATTTATGGTAAAATTTGCTATTAATAAGGGTCACTGTTATGCGTTTTGTTTAAAACTTTTGTCTGATTCAAAATGGCGGATTTGAACATGGGCGCCATCAAGGCAACTCTTACCATAGACCTAATATTTATCCACCTGCTTTTTATTTAATTATTATCATTAATACAAAATTTACAAGGTGGGGTAAAGGACTAATACACATGCTGCAACAATATTTAATTTCCCTGTAACTTTTTACCAATTGCGCGTAAATCAAAATTAACGTCACCATTGTTCTTCTGATTAAATTTGCGCCTTAAATCATGTATCACATGACCCTATTCCTATTTTAAAAACTTAACCTTAATTCAAAATGGCGGATTTCAAGATGGCCATCGTCAGGTTTACCCTTACTATATGACTTCCCCCTAGTCTTAATATGTACCCATATATTTGTCACTCACATTTTGTCGTTACAAGAGGTCTTACAGGGCTTTTACCTCTAATTGTATGAAGACTATTCTGTACTTCCATGTGATGTTCTGGTAGCTGTATCTCCTAAACCCCTGGAGCTTCGCGCCTACAACTTCACTGAAATACTGACCACATTTAGTACTACTTTCTCATATGTGTCTCAGTCAGCAACTCGATTCACCCAAACGTAAGGTTTACTTGTCAGATTTTGAGTACAGTGTCAAAAGTTCATTTCCGTAAACTGTAAAAGGCAGTGATGCTCAAGCAATAATAGTCCACTTATGTTCTATTAAATCCACTTGTTCTATTTATTGGCTATTACAAATATTATGCAAATTTGCAAACTAAAATGAAATATAACAAAAATTAAAACAAGATGGTAATCGATACAAATGTAGAGGATGGATATGACATGCCCGAGTATGATGGAGGAAGCTATTTGTTTACTTCTTGGCCAACCACTAAGAGCATTTATAAATCCATATCCTACTTTGTTATGCGCAATTAGTACATTCAATATTCACGAACGACGACGAACTGAAGGGTATGAGGATACTGTTGCAAGTAACAACTGTAGTCATAATATTATAGTTAAACTAAGCAACTGTGAAAATAGTGGGGAAATTAAAATGACGAATAATGAACAGTTTACATCGCTCATTTTGAAATACGGCTAGCAGATTAAACTTACAAGAAATGACAAAAATCAGTGAAATTTGGCGTTATACTAAGCATGGTTTTTGGGGGAAAAGCGAGGATCTCCGGTGGGGAAACTTCATTTGATATCTTGGGGGGAATAAAATGTGATTGAGGGGGACAAATCCCCTCATCCCCCCGGTAATTCGCACCCTGAAAACAAGGGTACCATAATTAACGATATACAGTAAGGGGTTAATATGAATAAACTGTGTTCTGATGAGCAGGTCTACTGTACTACTAGAAAATATTTTGTTGATGGTATGTAATATTGGAGTTCTTTCAGATCAGTTTGCATATCCTACGCTTCTCTATATTCTGTATTTTTAATTTTACATAACAACATTGTTATTATTATATAATTAGTTTAGCAGAATAATAATAAGCTGCAATTTTTTCTAGTGCCTTGGGATGGGCACGAGTCGAGCTAAAACACGACTCGAATTCAAGTCGAGTTTCGAGTCGAATCAAAGGTAATTTTCTAGAATCGAGTTCCGGGACGAGTCAGTTTTTGACGTCGAGTTTCGAGTCGAGCCGTTTGATAAATGGCATCTCGTTCCGCTCGTTTTAGAAAGACTTCCAGCATTTATACACAGCATAGGTTGGAAGGTCATTTCTATATCAACTTCATGAATTAAAGGGAACTTGTATTCCTCGAAAGGCATTTGTTTTGTCCTTCAAGGTCAACAGAAGAATGAAAACGCTGATACTAGGAGTATTTTAACACGCGATTCACTACAACGATATAACAGAATGCTGCCTCCGGCTGTTAATAAAAGGCTTAACTAGCTGGAACTCGCTAGTGCAGTAGCAACGTTCTATGCCACACATCGTTGTGCTGTGTAAGAAATGCTAGGGGTTGTTCTGTCCATGTGCGCCGCCTCCTTGGTATTCCCTGGTTCCAGCACTCACACAAATAATCTTGTCAGGGCGCTGCAGGCAAGATTTTTAGTTTCAAAACATAATAAACATAACAAAATTAATATTTCTCGCTTGACACTATCAAAAAATAAACAATTAAAACATCGAGATAGAAGTTAAAATTTCTAACCTCTAAAGCATAATTGTTTGTTTCAAGTTTGTTTGTGCAAAGGCAACCAAGGAACACACTAAGTTAGTCACTTTATACTTTAGGTCCAAAATCCTTGCAATTTCTTTCTGCAATAGCATTAAAAGTATTTTCTTTTATGATGATTTTTTTCATTTTAATTTGTATGAATGTAGTATTTTCTTTTAGTAACGTATTGATAATATCACTGCTTCTTGCACTCATTATGCATCATGTAAGTTGTTGAAAATATACACTAAATATCACGATTGTATATGTTGGGAATATGCATTACAGTAATTAAACTTGATCACGGGTTTAAACCTGTTTCTTTACGTTTAAGTCAGCCGTGTTACCGACTGAGCTAGGACAGGCCCGACTTATCCTTATACTACCGGTATATTTTACTTTATCACAGCACAGCCCTTTATGACAGCGTTCATAAAAGATCTTAACTGAAAAGAAATCAATCAAAAAATATCGAGACTCCCCTGAAAACATATAACACGCTCCGCCATTGATATGCACCCACATACATTTTTGAAAGTCGGTGCCGTTGGTTCTATCTGTTGTGTTTGAAATCAGTGTTTCTTTCAGAAACTATGTTCCCGGGGGGCACATTTCGTATTCCGGGGGACACTGTTGATATTATTCTATTTATTATTATATTATACACGTATTATTTTGGTCTCTTCCGGGGGTACTCTCACAGCTCCGGGCGAGCAGTGCCCCCTAAAAACACTTCTGGAAGAAACACTGTTTGAAATATACCTAATCTAATATAAATAAAATAAAAAGTTTGTTTATGTATCTGTCTGTTTGTATGTATCTAGGGATGTGCACGAGAAAAGATTTGTGGCTGTCTGGTCTCGAAAATGTGCTGTAAAAGTGATGTCTCGACTCGAAAAATGTATATTTCATTATTGGAAGAGCCGTGCTTCCACTCGAATTTTGTCAGGAAAATCCTGTCTCCACTCGTCTCGTGCGCATCCCTATATGTATCTGTGTGCTGCCTGGAGACCAGACGAGAGGACCGAGAGTTACAAAATTTTGGTCTTGCTTACCTTGGTCCAGGCCCCAGATCAAGATGAAGCGTTCTTTTTTTTTAAAAAAAATCGAACCAGGGGGTTTTAGGAGACATTTACGGGGACATGTAAAAGTAGTAGAAAATGACCGATATTAGTGTCGAGTTTTGGCGGTCTCTGAGATCAATGGTGAAACTCCGATTGCATTAACTTCCAAATTCACCCCATTTGGTTGCGGGTCGGGATACCGGAGGGGATACCCTCACATGTAAAAATAATCCAAAATGACCGATATTAATGTCAAATCCATAGTTTTCGCACTCGCTGAAATCAACGGTGATACTACTACAGGCGTTGGCTTCCAAATACAGCCACCATGCGAATAATGGGTTTTTCAGATAGTTATTAATAAATGCAAGAAATAAATTATTAACAATGAATGGGAATAGATAGGAATACATTTTGAAAGAAAGAAACGAAATTGTAAACGTACATAACCATATCTGACTTTGCATAATCTATCCTAAACAACAATCACTAATCTAACAAGAAGAAAGTAGACTTTGGTAAATTAACTTCGGTGTCATTTTTCGCGAGGTAGTATTGCACATTTAAAATATGAATATTTAGGGATGCGCACGAGTCGATATGTCTCGAATCTCGACTGGAATTCGAGTAGAGACACACTTTGTAAAATTCGAGACGTGTCGAGACAAACGTATTTCTCGACTATTCGTAAAAATCTCGACTCGACTCGAATGTCTCGAAAATCTTTCTATAATTTTAAATATTATTTTGAAGAAAGTATTTTGAAGAAGTCTTAAAATCAATTCCAGCATTTATTACTTTAGAAAGGTACAGAACGGATAAACTTAATAGTTAATCTTTCGAAATCAAGATTTAATTTTCAGCTCAATTCAGTTAATTAAAACTAATAATTAATGTCGTGATATTTGAATTTAATAATAATAATAATAATAATAATGCTCTGAGGAACATTCACGTGAGCGTCCATGTGTCTAGTGGAGCTCGAGCAAGGCACAATGACGGCCGAGGTGTATCGCACACTGCTTGCAGACTACGTACACCCCTTTATGACAACCATGTTTCCCAACGGAAGTTGCATTTTTCGACAAGAAAATGCACCATGTCACAAGGCCAGGAGTGCGATGAAGTGGTTCGAGTTATGTTCAACAATGTTGTATATATGTTGGCAGTGTGCGAATTACAAGGGGAATGAGGGAAATCCCCATTGGTAATACTGGATGTTGCTATAACCAAAGATTTCCCTCTATGCCAAAGAATATGTACTGTGTAATTAAAATGCTATGAGTAGTTCTATCTGTAGTGTGTATGAAATAAATTATTAAAAAATGCAACCTATGTGGCTTTTCGATTCCAAAAATGGCTTTGGTTCGAATAACATCATAAAACAATAAAAAGAAATCAAATTTTATTGTCCAAACAGCATCCTTTCAAACTCAAACATAAAAAGGCTGACACGTTTGTGTCTTTGTTCGGAACGAGAAAACTCATGAAACAATGGTTAGTCACTGATGAAACTGGCATTAAGAGAACTTGTATTTCTATAAAGGATTTTTATACATACATATAACAACCAGCCCTCGGACCTGAAACACTGATTTTGATGCATAGTTTAAAATTTTACTTGAATCTGGAACACTATCCCAAAATATTTAAATTTGAATCGATTGAAAAGTGGAAATGAAAGCTGTTTGTAAGAATCATTTTACAAAAAAAAAAAAAAAACTTTAAGTATTACTTGTTTTTAGGATAGTCCTCATTTGAAATAATAAACGCTGGTATACTTTCGAAGGTAATAATTTATTCCGAATTAATAAATTTTTAAACACTTTCAAAAACTGTGTTTACATTTTTACGACATGAGACGAGACGAGGCATTTCAAGAGACGTCTCGTCTCGTCTCGGAAACCTAGCCGCCGAACCAGGATATGATCAAGGTAGGGACTAAAGCATAGTTGCCAACTTTATCTAGTGTAAATAAAGTAGGATTGAAACCCATTTTATCCAGTGTATACCAGAGCGTCAAGGAAAGGGCGATAATTACTTCATAAGTTCTCACACGGCACGATCAAGCACTGAATCTATTGAAATCTTACTACGTAATAATTATCGAGTGTCTTCACTTTTTCTATTAATATTCATAGTATATTCTATGATACTATAAATTGTCACTCATGTACTGTATGCTAATGTAACTCATGATAAAAGTGTTTTGTTTTAAAATAATATGAAACGGTTGAGGTGCACTCTGGCGAGTAGAAGACATGAAATTTATTAAATCGCCTCGCAACCTACTTGGCCACACACTTAGGTTACACTCTTCAACTTTTTTCCATGTTATCTAAAGTATCGACTAATCTTAAATTCGCATTGCCAATTCGGATTTTCTAACAATTAATTTGTTACAACTTAATTTGGATGCAAAATCCTGACTTAATTAGAATTTAAGAACTTTACAGTGTGCATTAAAATGATGACAAATATAGTGAAATTTCAGTTTCAAATTTCATGTCTTCCTTGAATCTAAATACTTGTGCCGTCATTTCCTTCAATGTTGAAAGGAGCCAAAACTTGCAATAGATCTCAATTTTTCGCTTATATAATCTTTAATTCTCACTATTTGTTCATAAAATTTTAAGAAAAAAATCAAATGAAATCTTTAAGTTTTACATCAGTTTTACATCCCACGTTTACGGCGGTTAGGCTAAAAGAGACCGATAATGATGAGAGATGAGTCAAATAGTGGAATAAAAAATGTGGGAGGAAACGGGAGAACCCCAAGAAAACCAACGAGCACGGTGTTTATCCACCACAAAGTCCGCACAGCGCGAGCTGGGATCGAACATGGAACCCCAAGCACCGGAGGTGAGCGCTCTACCACTGAGCCACCGCGCCTCCAAAATTTTAAAGAAATATTGGTTACTAACAAGTAACACTTCCGATGTGTAACACTTCGATTTTGATAAAATTTGGCAGGTAGATATTACACATGAAATAAACGAATACGTGTCTCCTATTTTCTGCGGAAAAACAGTTTTAGGGGGCAAAAACCCGCACGCAAAATTTTGAAAGTTGACGTCCGCAAGGAAAATAAATTGAACAGAAGTAAACGAAATTTTACACACATATTGCAGACAAAATTAGGGAATACGTGCTTCGTATTTTCCTATAAAAAAACGGTTACGTGGGGCACGGAACCCTCCAAAACTTTCATAACGAAATATTGAAATTGCTAGTAACAGTATGTCAGAGGTTTGTAAAGGAGATGAAGAATTGCAACGAAACTTTGTGTAAGAACAATACGCAAAAAATAAAGGAATACGTTTTTTATATATTCTGCGGAAAAACGGTTTTAGGGTAAAAAGCCCCACCCAATTTTTTTTCGTTTTTGTAAATTGAGGCCCGAAAGGTCAGAGGAAGTTAACCGAAGTCAATGAAATTGTGCACAGATATTGTAGATATAAAATTAGGGAATACGGGTTCTTTATTTTCTTGAAAAAAAAAGAAAACCGTTTAGGTGGGACACAGACCCCTAAAAACTTTGATCGTGAAATATCAAAAGTGCTAATAACAGTGTCAGAAGTGCTTGAAGGACATGAAAAATTGGAACAACACATTGTGTAGTGACAGTATGGAAAAAGTATACGAATACTTCTTTTCTATCTTCTGCGGAAAAAAGGTTTTAGGGGCAAAAGCTTCCACCCAAAATTTTGAAAACTGAGACCGAATGGCCAGTTGATGTGAACTGAAGTGAATGAAATTGTGCATAGATATTGTAGACATAAAATTAGGGAATGCATGTTTCTTATTGTCCTAAAAAAAAAGAAACCAGTTTAGATGATACACAGACCCCTCCAAAACTTTGATCGTAAAATATCAAAACTGCTAATAACAGTATCACATAACAGTATGACACAAGTGCTTGAAGGACATGAAGAATTGGAGCAACACATTGAGTAGGGACAATACGCAAAAAAAATCGAATACGGTTTCTTATTCTTCGGAAAAATGGTTTACAGGGGGCAAAAGGCACACCCAAAATTTTTAAATTTGAGGCCCAAAAGGCAAGAAGAACTGCACCGAATTGAATTACATTGTGCACAGATATTGTAGACGTAAGATGAGGTATTATCTTGGGAAAAAAAGCGGTTGAGTGAGGCACGGACCTTACAAACCGTTGATTACTAAATATCAAAATTGCAAATAAGCGTATGTCGGACGTTCCTAAAGAATATTTCGAATTGCAACGAAACTTCTTATATTCCAAAACAATAAATGAACCGTGTTTTAATTTTTGCGGAAAAACACTGTTGGGCCCTAGGCCCCATCCGAAAAAAAGTAAATATTTCCTTAATAGCGCAGGAAGGAGTGGACCGAACCAAATGAAATTGTGTGTAGATTTTATATACACCCTATGTGAAACAAACCCTTTCGTGTTTCTCAAGATTCCTTGTCCGTTTTGCTCCAAATTTGGCAGATCAAGAGCAACTGCAAATAAATCGACACGTATTTTTGTTATAAGGGTTAAAAGTGTCTCCTGAAATACTATAAAAACGCTATATTGTTTGTGCTTGTGGTTGATCTAAAAAATTTAAAGAAATCGGAGGGAGACACGACACATGTGAAACACGAAGGGCCATAGTTTACACATCCAATATCTACATACAATTTCATTCGCTTTGGTCCACCCCTCTCGCCCCTCAAAGCCTCGGTCCACTCAACAGTTTTTTGTTTCAGGAAGAATACAAAACACATATTCCCTCATCTTACCTCTGCAATACTTACGCACATTTCATTCATTTCGGTCCATTTCTTCTTGTCTTCAACTTTCAAATTTTTGAGTGGGAGCTTTTGCGTCCTAAAACCATTTATCCACAGAAAATAAAAAAACGCGTATTCGTTTATTGTTTGCCTATTATTCATACAAAAAGTTTCGTTCAAATTTTTCATGTCCTTTACAAACATCTGACATACTGTTACTAGCAGTTTTGATATTTCGTGATCAAAGGTTTGGAGGGGTCCGTGCCCCACCTAACCGTTTCTTACAGGAAGATACGAAACTCGTATTCCCTCAGTTTATATCTGCAATATCTGTGCAAAATTTCATTCACTTTGGTTCACTGCTTCTTAGCTTTCGGGAGTCAACTTTAAAAATTATGGGGTGGGCTCTTTAGCTCCCTAAAACCGTTTTTCCGCAGAAAATAAAAACAACAGTATTCGTTTATTTTTAGCGTATTGTCCATACACAAAGTTATGTTGCAATTCTTCATGTCCTTTACACACATCTGACATACTGTTACTAGCATATTCGATATTTCGTGATCAAAGGTTCGGTGCCCCAAACAACCCTTTTTTCTAGGAATATACTTAACCCGTATTCCCTCATTTTATGTCTACAAAATCTGTGCACAACTTCATTCACTTCGGTTCATTCTTTTTGCCTTTCGGGTGTCAATTTTCAAAATTTTTGGTGGGGGACTTTGCTCCCTAAAACCGATTTTCCGCAGAAAATAATAAACAGTATGTTTATTTTTGCGTATTGTACATAGACAAAGTTATATTGTATTCTTCGTGTCCTTATCACACATCTGAAATACTGTTACTGTCACTTTTGATTTTTCGTGATCAAAGGTTTGGATGGTTCGGTGCCCCACCCAACAGTTTTCTGAAGGAAAATACGAAGCTCGTATAATCAGTTCACGTCTACAATGTCTGTGCAAAATTACATTCACTTTGGTTCACTTCCTCTTAGCATTCAGCACCAACTTTCAAAATTTTCTGGTGAGTTTTTTGCAACCTAAAAACCGTTTCTCCGCAGAAAATAAAATAACTATGCGTTTATATTTGGCGTTTTATCCATACACAAAGTTATGCTGCAATTCTTCATGTCTTTACATACACATCTGGCATGCTGTTACTAGTACTTTCGATATTTCGTGATGAAAGGTTTGGATGGGTCGGTGCCCAAAACAACCCTTTTTTTCAGGAATATACTAAACCTGTATTCCCTCATTTTATGTCTACAATATCTGAGCACAACTTCTTCACTTTGGTTCATTTCTTCCTGCCTTTCGGGCGTCAACACTCAAAATTTTGGGTAGGGACTTTTTCCCCCCAAAACCCATCCTTTGTCAGAAAATAAAACACAGTGTATGTTTATTTTTTGCGTATTGTCCATACACAAAGTTTCGTTGCAAGTCTTCACATGCTTTACACACAGCTGACATACTGTTACTAGCACTTTCGACATTTCGTGATCAAAGGTTTGGAGGGGTCTTTGCCCTACCCAACCCTTTTTTGCAAGAGTATACGGAATCCGTTTTTTTTGTCATTTTACCTCTACAATATCTGTGCACAATTTAATTCACTTTGGTTCACTTGCTTTTGCCTTTCGCGTGTCAACTTTCAAAATTTTGTGTTGGGGATTTTGCCCCCTAAAATGTTTTTTTCCGCAGAACATAAAAAACCCGTGTTCTTTTATTTTTGCGTATTGTCCATACACAAAATTATGTTGCAATTCTCCATGTGTTTTACAAACATCTGACATATTGTTACTAGCACTTTTGATATTTTGTGATCAAAGTTTGGAGGGGTTCATGCCTCGCCCATCCGTTTTTTCAAGTAAAATACGAAACCTTTTTTTGTCATTTTACGTCTATAATATCTGTCCACAATATCGTTTACTTCGGTTCACTTCTTTTTGCCTTTTGGGAGTCAACTTTCAAAATTTTGGGTAGGGGCTTTTGCCCCCTAAAACCGTTTTTTCGCAGAAAATTAAAAAACGTATTCGTTTGTTTTTTCGTATTGTCTATACGTAAATTTTCGCTACAATTCTTAATGTTCTTTACACACATCTGAAATTTTGTTACCAACACTTTTGATGTTTCGTGATCAAATGTTTGGAGGGGCCCATGCCCCACCCAACCGTTTTTTTATTAAAATACAAAACCCGTATTCCTCCATTTTACGTCTGCAATATCTGTGCACAATTGCACTCATTTCGTTTCAGTTGTTCTTGCCCTTCGGGGGTCAACTTTTTAAATTTTGATTTGGGCTTTTATATTAAACCTTTTTATTATATAACTCTTTTTTTATGAGATTCTCTTTTGGGGGCGAAGGAGAGAAATGGTTTCCTCTGGTATCTGTTTCTTGCCATTCATCTTGTTTGAACTGATTAAGTAAGAACATTTTGTAACTTTTGATGTCATCCAACTCCGTCACGATAGTAAAATTGTCATTCTTAACAATTTGTTTTATTCTCTTATTTGCAGTTTGCCACACTGATATATTTGTTACAAAATTGAGGTTTGGTCCAACGCCTTTCGAATTCGCAACCAACCAAAGCGCCGAGCTTTTTGGGTTGCCTGCTATTGCAGGAAAAGGAGAATTGCAGGTGGTAATGCACTTTTGGAGTCGTGTATACATTGACAATATAAATATGAGAATAGAAGTATGTCATCGCATATAGTATAGAATTATGTATAGAAGACAAATCAGCTCATAAGGTGATGCTGAAAAAGGAGTTGTAATGTACACCTTGTCTCAAAAAGGTTGAGCGCATTCTTTATTGGTGTTTTGAGGCAACAATTTTCTAAGTTCAGCTTCGGGTATCTTCGGGAAAAAGTAAGCCAGGTTCGAACCTCCAAGCCAGCCTTTGCAATCGGGAAAAAGTTTGCAGATGTGTTTTTCTTCTTTTAAATATAACAAGACTTGTTACCAAGTGTTTAAAAAAGCAACATTGATTGAAATACTTAATGATACAATATTTCGAAACCTTTCATTAATGTGAGCACATGCTTGTTTGTCATTTAGCTTTCTATACGTAATGGAACATTTAAATACGTTAAAGAATCTTTCCATATGTAAAAGAATGCTCAAAGTTAAGAAATAGAACATAATTATCGCCTGAGTACTAAAATAAAAGTCAAAGTAGAACAGAAACAGCGTTTGTAATGGATATGAATGTCATAATTATTTTGAGATCCGTTATACATCGCTAGAAGCTTAGTTCTAGAAGTCCTTGTGTTAGCTCATTGGTAAGCAGTCGGATTTCAAATCATAAGGTTGTGAGTTCGAATCCCATCTGGGTCAGTACTTTTTTTAAAATTATATTTTCCGCAATGCATGAAAAATTATATAAAATAATTACATTAAAATACATAAGTTGTTTATATATAACATAATAATTGCAGAACATAGTAATTATTATGTTTAAAATATAACATCTGAGATAATTTTCACAGTAGGTCGGTATTATATATGAGGATGTAAATACAAGTTAAGAAACTCGTTCAAAAGCAATAAATAAATCATGTAGTGTATTTATTTGCAGCTATTTGTCATATAGAGAGTAATTCTCAACATTCATAATATAGAATGTCATTTATGTTCTTGAAAAGTTATTCGATGCATAAACAGAGGGTATAAACAGAGAATCCAAAGTCGGAACGCTCGCAAAAAAATTCATGAACCCCAAAGGGCACGTGAGCAGACTGGAATTGTCCTTATGAAGCATGCCACAGCAGAAAGTCTTTACACAGATTTTCAATTCAATTCCTGATATATGCTTTTGCAATGTGGAAGTGGTGATGCCTTGAGTCGCCCTCTCTCGCTCGCTCGCACGCTTACTCTCTATTTATACAGAACTAGCAGCGTTCACCCCGCTTCGCTGCGGTCACCCCGGAACGCAATAAACTTTGTTACTTAGATAATTTTTACTTTTTCGCTTTCAAATTGCAGTAAATGTTAAAATTATAGCGCCTGTCATTTATGTTAACCCGCCGAGTCACATGGTCATGCGGGTTGCATATAAATACGTTTATTTTTACCTATGATGAACTAATAACAAAGGATTTGTACGTATGGACACTTGAATGGTCAATTATCTCAAGACACTGGTAATTAAAAATTAAAGTGATATGATGAAAACCATCTAGGGTCCAAATCCTAATAACCCCCCAAAAATGAAAGAAATTGGTTCAGCCGTATTAGCGTGATGAGTTCACAAAGGATTTGTGCGTTCTCTTTTATATATATAGAAGATATAAAAGTGGATTTATGTGTGTGTTTCAACATAATTCTGATATATCCAGAGCAATTTTAACTATATTTCTTACAGTCTGGAAAAAGAGTACTGTCGGGATACATATCAAAAATGCTAGAAACGGGTCGATATTATTATTGAATCCATAGTTTCGTGGTCGCTTAGGTGAATAGCTCTACTTTCAATTCAAGTCCAATTAAGCTTCCATTAGCACCCAGGGTGGTTACGTAGCGACATAAAGATATCGAAATCAACCGATATTAGAATCGAATCGTAAGTTTTCAGCGCCGCTAACAGTGCAGCATTTCCCATTAGTCCACATTAGTCCCATTGCCTAGAGTGCAACATATTTGCAGAGTGCAAATTTTAAAACTTGAATAATATTTTAATTTTTTTCCGTATGAAAAAGTTAAAAATCATGAGCAAATATACTATTTCACGAACAATCCTCTTTTCCTATTCTAATATGTTTAATAATAGCGTAAGAAATGTAATAGTAATTCAGAACATGTTTCACAGTTGTTATTTTTTCTTACATAGTTGTAGCTGTAGCATGTAGTGAGTGGAATTTAACTGTAATAAATTCACTAATTAACCATATTCGAATTAAGTTTTATTTTTAAGTTCGGAATGAAGAGGCGGAGAAATATGGAGTTATTGGGGGCACTGAGCTTTTCTACATTTTACTTTCAAGATCTCCATTTTTCTTTTGTCATTTGTTTCTAATAAAAAAAGTTCAGTCACTTTTGGATTGTCATAGGATAGTAGGAGTTGGATTTTGGGATGCAGCCTGTGAGATTCTAGAGAAGCTAACTGCTTGAAAAAATATTTTTGAATCATCTGTAACATATGAAATAAGGATATGTATCATAAAAAATTGAAAGTAATTATGTCTGCGTAATCATCACGGTCAAATTGCAAAGTCAAATGAATTGACGTTTGGTATATAATCAGGCTCCAATCCCAACTGGGAAGTTATCATACGCGTGTCACTTTCATTATAATACATATCCTTAGGGGGAGTAGAAGTCCGAATTTTTGCGAAAAATTTAGTATCTCACAAGCCGTTCAACTGAGAGCTGAAATTCAGCATATAACTCTTTATTAAAAATAAAGAGAATATGCCCTGGCATTTTTTAAAATTGTCTTTTATGAGCGGGGGGACGGGGGTGGATTTTCTATATATTGGAAATTGGTAGTGGGTTGATTTGTAAAAATAATCGAAAACGATTGATATTAGTTGAGAAAAAAATTGAGTAATGCAAACTAAAGTTCTTTTTGAATTTTCCACCCACTGCTTTCTATTTATAATTGCTGAAGCTGGTGTTTAATATATGGAGCGTTCCGAGCATAAGGCAATCAAGCCATAAAGTTAGAGAAAAATGGCCATAAAATTTGTATTCTAAACTTAATTACATGGGCATTTTCAATTAGTACGGCATGCTTAATTATATAGAAAATTAGTTTCTCTCTCTCTCTCTCTCTTTTTTTTTTTTACGTTGGTCTACTTTTCCTTGATTCGAAACTTTTAAATTTCACCCTATTTTCTACTGAAATGTGTCTGTAAGGCAACAAAGAAATAATTACATATGATAAATTTAAATTCATTTTAATTCGGAAGATGAGAAACACTTTGCCATTATATATCGTAAAGGTCAGACCCACCAGTATTGTAACAAAGAGGTGCTTGAGCCAATGACGGTAGAAATTCAAACTCCGATAAGTGATAATTTCACAGTCTTGTTTTATTACAAGTGTAATCTCTTTAGTCAATGGAGAGGAGGACGTGGGTCATTGGTCAGAGTTGATGTCGATGGGTTTTGGTGGGTCGGAGTTGGTCGCAATGGTTCAGAGTGGTTCATAGTTGGTGGTGGGTCAGAGTGGATCACGATGGTTGATAGGACAGAGTGGGCCAATGGGTCATTTGGGTGGTGGGTCATAGTGGGTCATGGTGGGTCGTGGATCAAATTTTCATTGACCCACACCATCTCTGGTTAAAATTGTACTAAAGATAAGAGGCACCGAAGATGCATGTCGGATATTATGCTCAAATTTTGCGCATGGATAGTACTCCACCAGAAAGCAATAAATCTGAAACGGTTCACGGTATGACCTCCTAGAACTCGAGATGTAGGGGTTTGTCTGATTGGCTAAATTAAGACGTCAATGATTTATCCTTCAACAACCAAGCTTTTTACGATCGTTTCCGTGGGGAAGTCAGAAGAACACGTGCTCAGTAATCGTAATATTGATAGTTCGCGTCCACCCCGGGGTATTTGTTTTGTGTTTTTTTGTTTCACCTAAATATAAACAAATCACACATATAGGCATTTTAACATATTTTGGGAGAGTAATTTTGTGGTTCGTTGGTGTTTCATCGCGTCTCTGCCGCTGGTAGTAAAGTTTTCAAAATGGAACTTGGGCCATCACGGATCGTCGCTGCGGGGCCACCAATTTCTGGCGAGAGGTTAATAGTTGACCATCTGTAGTCCACCGACGCTTACAGCTTAGGGTAATGAACGATGTCCTTGCCTTGTAGACTTCATGACTACCGACGTCGGCAGTCAACTAGCTTTTAGTATTCCTTTACTAACCATCTATCGTTCATGTTTGTACACGGTGTTGTCATAATAATAATAATAATAATAATAATAATAATAATAATAATAATAATAATAATAATAATAATAATAATAATAATAATAATAATAATAATAATAATAATAATAATTATTATTATTATTATTATTATTATTATTATTATTATTATTATTATTATTATTATTATTATTTGTAGTAACAGTAGTATAATTGATGATAGAATAATTATTGTCTATGTATTGTCTAGGTAGGACTACACACAGGATTTGGCTCGTTTTGGTTCGACTTGACTCTAATCCGAGTCGAGTTGGAAGATATTTTTCGCGCCGAGTCCAAGAGTAGACCTCAAAGATGTCTGTTTCGAGTCGAGTCGAGTCGAGTTTCAAAGAAAAGTCGTTCGTGCCCATCCCTACTAATGAGAGCTTAATCGGAGTTAAGCGAAATTGAATCCGAAAAAGATCACCCCGGATCTAAGCGACCCCGAAAACTATGAATCTAATATCGATCATTTTCTAGCAACCTTTTATATGTATCCCCCTCCCATTCACCATAGGTAACCCGACAGCACTCTTTTTGAAACTATAAGAAATGTGGTTAAAATTACTCTAGGCCAGTGGTTCTCAATCTAATTCCTATCACGATCCCCTTTTATCACACGCTCTTGCCAGCGACCCTTTTATAATTTGTTTTATAATAAGCTTGTGTGGGATTTTTAACATACCTATTTCTATAATAGTAGAATCCATTTTTTTGTTTATAGTGAACAGTGTCATGGAAAATCATTGCCCGGGGCGAGAGTATAGTACGATGTAACCGTATATATGAGTGACGTCGACAGACTAGCTACGAAGCGCCACCATGGTTGGCACGAAGCTCAATAACATTTTCAAAATAAACCCTACCTTTCCTTAATTTTGAGCACATTTTATTACGTTTTCCCTTCTATTTTACACATGTGCACATGCACTTTCCTAACTTGAGTAACACACTTCCTCCGAAATGTGTGGCCCCTCTTTTCGGCGCCCGGCACTGACAGTGGATACAGTAACTGTAATATCTATATTCCCAACGACGAAGGTGCTGGTTCAAGATGGATGTTAAACTCCTTCATTGAAGAGGCCATTAACGTATCCGATCTAAGCCCACAACTTCTTGACCAAATAATAGAATGATCATGCGACAAGTCTTTGCAACTGGTTTTCTGTAACGAAGACTTGGACAAGTTCTGCCTGATGAGGAGAGAAGAATATCCTGGTCTGGTGATTGCTGCTTTAAAAGTAATAATTCCATTTGCTATATCGTACTTGTGCGAAAGTGTTTTTTTTTTTTATGGTAAACATTAAAACAAAGATAAGAAATCGCTTATCAGTTGAAAATGGCTTGATAATATTCGGCATGAAGATTGAACCGGGCATTACTGCACTAGTGAAATTACACCATGCTTAGGTATCTCATTAGGTTTTAATTTTAATTGTATTTCAATGTGCAGGTTTTGTTTCATGTGTATTTTTCTAGTATTTCTATATACAGTTCTCATTAGTTTTATATCATACCTCTTTGATTTAAATTCATTTTTAAACAACTCTACTAACTAACTAACTCTATGGCCTATGGAACCCGGAGGTTCAATGCCGCGTTCACAAAAGCTCTACACTGACTTCTATCCTTAGCCAATTGGATCCAGTTTCTACTTTGTATTCTTATCTCAGCGAGATCCATCTTAATATTGTCCTCCCATCTGCCCCTAGGTCTTCCTAATGGTCGTTTTCCGTTTGGTCTTCCAGTCAAGACTTTCAAAGCGTTTCTACTTTCTTCCATTCTAGCTACCTGACCTGCCCACCTAAGCCTCCTAGACTTGACGACCCTAACAATGTTGGGTAACCGTATAAATTATGTAGTTCCTCGTTATGAAATTTCCGCCATTCCCCATTCCCGTTCCTCTTGGGTCCGAATATTCGTCTAAGGATCTTGTTCTCAAATACTTTCAGTCTATGTTCTTCCCTCAGAGTAAGCGACCATGTTTCGCAACCATACAGAACAACAGGCATGATTATCGTTTTGTATATTTTAAGCTTCAAATTTCTCGACAGAATTCGCGACGACAAGCGACTTTGAACCGAATAGTAACACGAATTCTACACCCTTTGAAAATGTTCAGTAGACTTATTTTTTATTGTTCTTTACAGTGTGTATAAAAAATAAAAGTATGCCTATCAGAACAAAATTAAAAATAATATTTAAAAATAATTTCTGGTATTATATTCTAACTATATTTATCTCTCCCGCCTATCTTCGCGATCCCCTAGGGGCCGCGACTCCCAGGTTGAGAAACCCTGCTCTAGGCATACATGAGTTATGATGGAACATACATACATACACTTTTATATGTATAAATGCAGATAAGAGAGATTTGAGAGAGAGCGATTAAGGAATTACCGCTCTCAATCTCTTCACTTTACTTTTGCGATTCGTGAATTTCTTACGTGACAGTTTGGGGCTAGCTAGTTTTTTGTCTTGAACCACGATCCGATTTTCGATATGCTCTACCTAAATGCTGTAATGCGAATATTGAGAAGTTATCTGCGTTGAAAGTAGCTGCAAATAAATATATTACATAACTTATTTATTGCTATTACACGATTTTTTAAATTTGTATTCAATATTCACACATAACACACCGACGTTCTGTGAATACCTCAGATGTTATATTTTAAAGATAAGAATTACTTATGTCGTGAAATGATATGAATATATATATTCAACTGATATATACAACTGATGATATGAATATATATATTCAACTCATATATACAACTGATGATATGAAAATATATATACAACTGATGAATTGTAATGTAACTATTTTACATAATTTTCATGCATTGAGGAAAGTAGAATATCATAAAGGAATCTCACTTGAACGGGTATCGAACTCACGATTTAAACGCTCGGTGGTGTACCACTGAGCTAACATGACCGCTTTTCGGAAGCTGCTTCTGAAATATAACTGAGCTCATACGTAAATGCTCTTTTCCGTATGGAAATCACAATGACGAAACGAGAGTGTGAATACATAGTCTCGAAATATTGTATTGTATCATTAAGTATTTCAATCAATGTTACTTTTTTCTACACTTAATACCATTTCAACATGTCTTATTATATTTAACAGAAGGAAAAACATATCTGTACATCTTTTCCCGATTACTAAGGTTCGCTTTGGAGGTTCGAACCAGCAGCTTTAGTTTACTGTTTTCCGAAGACACCCGAAGTTGGACTTCGAAAGTGTTCGTCTCAAAACAGCTATAATCATATCGCTCAATCTGTTTGGTATATGGTATATGTTTTTATACGTGTAAAGTCAGTATAACAATTCATTCTTTAAACAGCTTTTCGTATGTATTAATATTCCTTTATAAAAACTGTTTTTATTATTATTATTACGGCGCACCATTTTCAGATTTCTTTCGCGAGTCGTTGACCAAGTCGTTCGCCACCAGCGTTGCCAGACTCACAGCTCGGAATTATTTCAAAACCTGATCGAACTTATGCTAGATTCGGTCAAATTATGCTAGATCCTCATAATTACTAATTCAGGAGTTAAAAAAAAAAACAAAGTTGAGATACGATAACGTAACATAAAATACACAGAGAGCAAGAATGCATGGATAGAACTCAATACTTCACGCACCAAAATTTTATCTCAACTAAATTACTGCAGTCGTTGCCAAACTCAATGGCGTATATATCGTATAAATGAATGCAAAGTTTTTGTTTACATATTTTGAAAGAAAATTACTTCGCAGCATAAGCGGAGTTGGGAATCGTCTGCTGGGGGAGGGGGCAGATTTTTGGTCGGTCTCGGAGCTGTCATTTCAGGAATAAATATGATCATGAAGTCAGAAGTAAAGATGGTGAAGTTGTCAAAAAGTTCGGGGGAGAATGACCCCCATAGCTCCGCCCATGCCTCGGAGTTAAAGGATTAGAAAACCCTGAGTGGAGCCACACACACACACACAAAAAAAAGCCCAAAGCCGTTCCGAACTTACTTAGGAAAATAAGACTGCCTGTATGGTTTACCGAGTGTATGAATCAATGGAAGAGGATACATTTCTGCCGTTCTTTTTCTTCCCACGACCAACTTCTCCAGGTTTTACGGCTTTTTGATAACTTGCTGAAATTGTGCTAGATTTGGGCAGGATGCTAAAAGCAAGATGCTAGGTTCTAGAGACATGCAAATTATGCTAGATCTAGCATCATTATGCTAGATCTGGCAACGCTGTTCCCCACAATAGGCGTGTCGTGCAAGTAACCAATCACACGTCAGGTACTAGCTTTTACCTATTGCTTTCTTCTCACAGCTCAGAACATTGGTAACTATGGATAGACGTACAGCAGTAATTACTTTATGGGAGTTGGAAGGTTATTCTGCAACTGCAGCTAGCAGGCGAGTAGGTGTCCCGGCCTCTACAGGAAGGCAATGGATTCGGAAATATGGTGCTACAGGTCAGACTGGTAATTTACGATCTCCTGGTCGTCCGCATGTGTCAACCGAAGCCCAAGATGCGAGATTAGTAAACGAAGCCCGGTTAGACCCACTAAGGACGTCTAGACAGCTAAGGGAAGCTTCTCTCTTTCCTGGTAGTAAGCATACAGCTCTGCGAAGGCTTCGTCATGCTGGGTTACGTGGCCGTGTTGCTGCCGTGAAGGAAAAACTCTCAGACGACCACAAAATTTACCGTCTCGCGTTTGCACAGGCGAATGTGGGTCTCAATTGGGAAAACGTAGTTTTCTCAGATGAATCCATATTCACAACATCAAAGGAGGGACGCCGTTTTGTGTATCGTCCGAGAGGCACCCAATATGACCATGGATATGTGGCTGCTTGCAATCGCAGTGGCCATGTATCTATTTTATGTTGGGGTTGGATTTCCAGACGCGGAGCAGGACAGCTTCATAGAATTGAAGGACATCTGGACAATGCTCAGTACTTAGACATTATCAGTAATATCATGGTGCCATCTGTACGAGTATTTCAGCCTGATGGTGTAATTAAGTTCCAGCAATACCAGTCGCCAATACATAATTCCCGTGTGGTTCAGGAATGGTTCGCAGGGCACCCTGAGATTGATTTAATCGACTGGCCGCCTCGTGGAGCAGACCTCAATCTCATGGAAAATATGTGGGCAGAAGTGAAGCGTACTCTAAGGGAAAGTTGACCTGAGGCAGATCCACCAAGAACTCAGGATGGCCTGTGGCATCTTGTTTCCGAAGCATGGCTGGAGGTAGGGGAAGAAGATAGATTTGTCACCCATGTAATAGATTCCATGCCCAGAAGAATGGAGTGTGTAATAAATTCAGAAGGGTCTTGGACACAATATTAATGTCCCCGCCTTAACTACCGAAAACCAGCCCTTTTCAGGGCTACCTAAACGCTTCTGAAAATATTTCTAGAAGTAAACCACTCCTTGTATCCGATTTCTTTGCAAAAGAATGATAATTAGCTGTAGGCTTTGAACTCAAGACCTCTTCAGTGGCAAGTCCGTACTCTACCAGTGAGCTAACATGAACACGCAAACCTAACCTGAAGAAACACGACTTTCAATTTCTGGTATTCGATGACAATGATGCTCATATACTTTGCAAATGTTGTATTCAACTTGGGATATCCCGCAACACACACACACACATAAACAAAGCGAAAGAGAGAGAGAGAGAGAGAGAGAGATGAATACACAAAAGCATATTCAACGTATTCGAATGAGACTCTAAGTAACGACATTCCGTTCTAAAGAAAATTTGTGTTTCTTCCCGTGACGTTAAGGGGATCGGGAAAAGTTATGTGTCTTGAAGCAGGATACGACTTTGGATACTCTGTTTATACACTTTCTATATCCGTAGGAATATACTGTATTTCACGAATATAAATAACATACTGTAATGAGAATATTGAGAAGTTAAATCTGTATGACAAATAGCTGCAAATAAATACACTACATAACTTATTTATTGCTATTAAACGATTTTCCTAACTTGTATTTAACATTCTCATATATAATAACGACCTACTGTGAAAATTATCTCAGATGTTATATTTTAAACATAATAATTACTATGTTCTGCAATTATTATGTTATATATAAACAACTTATGTATTTTAATGTAATTATTTTATATAATTTTTCATGCATTGCGGAAAATATAATTTTAAAAAAAATACTGACCCAGATGGGATTCGAACTCACAACCTTATGATTTGAAATCCGACAGCTTACCAATGAGCTAACACAAGGACTTCTACGATTAAGCTTCTAGCGATGTATAACGGATCTCAAGATAATTATGACCTTCATATCCATTACAAACGCTGTTTCTGTTCTACTTTGACTTTTATTTTAGTACTCAGGCGATAATTATGTTCTATTTCTTAACTTTGAGCATTCTTTTACATATGGAAAGATTCTTTAACGTATTTAAATGCTCCATTACGTATAGAATGCTAAATGACAAACAAGCGTGTGCTCACATTAATAAAAGGTTTCGAAATATTGTATCATTAAGTATTTCAATCAATGTTGCTTTTTTAAACACTTGGTAACAAGTCTTATTATATTTAAAAGAAGAAAAACACATCTGCAAACTTTTTCCCGATTGCAAAGGCTGGCTTGGAGGTTCGAACCTGGCTTACTTTTTCCCGAAGATACCCGAAGCTGGACTTAGAAAATTTTTGCCTCAAAACACCAATAAAGAATGCGCTCAACCTTTTTGAGACAAGGTGTACAAGACTAAGACTCTTTTTTTAAGGTCCTCCTTATGCGTTCTCTTGCATTGTTTACTTAATACGTAGCCAAACATCTCTTGAGGATGCGAACTTTGACACGTTTTACGTACTGAGAGCCTTAGCATGTTGGAAATCAACTTCTGGAAAACTGAATAAAATTTTGATGTGAATAGGCCGAATTAGGTTTGTTTTATGTTCGTTTCAGTCACAATGTCAGATGGCTTTCCTGCAACTGAATCAATCGATTTTCCATTTCCCTGCAGTGTTAAAAAAATTACATTCATTTTTACTAAAGTAGATGTGAACAGCAGCGGTCCGTGGGGGTAGGCTGCAGGACTGCAGCCCCCCCCAAAGTAATTCCATATTTCCGATCGGAGACTTAATAAATCAATCTTTATATGTATGCACTTTTAACGCGCGTTTTGTTGTTCAATTTTTCGCCTGCTTTTAGCAAATTTGTTGTTCCACTTCACTCCCTGGGACTGTCAGTACAATCTCCTGGCCTTTCTTACAATGTTGTGATTCCACTTCTTCCCTTTTCTTAGCATGTCTTTCCTGGTAACGTGTGGACTGCTTTCCCTGCAGTCCTTTCGGAGTTTTGACAGTTTGCGCAAGCGCGTTCTTCTCAATTTGTGTCCGTCTGCTTTGTTTGACAATGCGCGCGTATATTCAGACTTGCCAACTCTAGGAAAATCTCCCCTGGCTAATCCTATATAAAATCTTCAGTTTCTGATTTTTAGCTGCGAGTGGCATAATCGCACTTTCTTTGATTAGCAACGCTGAGTATACTTGTGTTGTTTGTCTACTGGCGGGGTGTTTCTAGTAGGCAAGTGATTTATTCTGTGCAATAGTAGATTATATTAATTCTTTGAAAATGCGGTATTCCGTTCCGTGAGTATTTGCGTTGCGTTGTGCGAGTGATCTGGTGTTACTTGTGAATTTTGTCTTCTGTATCAGTGTTCCCAAAAGACAGGTGAAACTACACCGTATACAACTATGAAACTATACAATTAGAATTCCTGCAGTTCCTTTAGGGTGGTCTGTTTCGTCCTTGTCTTCTTGTGAGTGCATTGGTGTTCTGTGACGATGTGCATGTATTTGTTCGTGCTTTGTTGTGGTTCCACATCTTGCGTTTGTATAAGGAAAATGAATAATTCAGTGGAATATTTAAAATCTATTCGATTTGGTAGTTTAACATTGGCAGAAAAGTGTGAAATTAAAACACATGGGAGACCGACTCCTGTATTAAACATAACACAAACTGCTGTAAGTCGTCAAAAACAGTACACTAGGTGTTTCAATACTGAAATATATAACAAATATGAGTGGATATGTGGGTGTGAAATAAGAAATGCACTTTTCTGTTTCCCTTGTCTTTTGTTCGGGATTGACGATGACGCAGCGAACATCGCGTGGGTTGAAAAAGGGGTATCGGATTTGAAGAGACTTCATGACAAAAGCCATAAACATGAAATATCAAGGAAGCAGTTAATAATATGTTAAATCTAGCCTCACATGGTACTGTGAACGTCCAGACTTGTTTAAGTCAAGTCTATAAAGACTCGATTGAATTGACGTCATAATTGTCAGGTGCAAAAAAATAGGGACATACTTTCAAAAATCGTTAACTGCGTAAAATGTTGTGGTTTTCATGAACTAGCGTTAAGGGGGCATGATGATTGTGAAGGATCGAAAAATCAAGGCGTGTTCATGGGGCTGATTAAATAAACATTTGAACTAGATTCCTTATTGAAGTCTCATCTTGACAGTACATCAGCATTTAAAGAGACTTATAAAAGTATTCAAAATGAGTTACTTCAATGTATGCTAGAAGTCACCAGGGAAAATATAATAGAAGAAATTAAAGCTGCTGAATATGTTTCTCTTATGGCTGACGAAACAACTGACATTGCAGATATGTTTCAGCTTGTTATTGTCTTAAGGTAGGGCTACTGTACTGCAGAAGGTGTTCCTGTGAAAAAGATTCTGGGGCTTTTTTAAAATCCAAATGGCCAAAATGCCGAGTCCATTGCTGAATGCATACTTTCTGAAATTAATCAAATCTTAAAACAAGAAAGTAAACTTATTGGCCAAAGCTATGATGGCGCAGCTGTAATGAGTGGGGCTATAAATGGAGTTCAGGCCAAAGTAAGAGAGGTATACCCTAATGCTTATTTTGTGCACTGTTTTGCTCATCAATTGAATCTTGTGATGGAAAGAGCCACCAGACAAAACACTATAGCCAGAATATTCTTTTCTAATCTTTCTGCTATCCCGGCTTTTTTTCTCGCTCTCATAACAGAACAGCTGTTTTAGATTCCTGTGTTGCCAAGCGGATACCCACTGGTAGACCAACTAGATGGAATTTTAAATCTAGGACTGTTAATGTAGTGTATGAAAAGCAGGAAGAACTGAAAGAATGTTTCCAAATTTTGTCAGAATTCGAGACCTCAAGCACCACAACAATAAATGAAGCGTGTGCCTTGTTGGATTATCTTCAAAATGAAGAATTTTGTTTCTGGCTAAATTTTTTCGCTTAGTTATGCCACATCTTGATATTCTATATAACCAACTACAGAGTCGTCAAATAGATGCAGCAAAAGTCCAATCATATTTATCTGCCTTTACTACTGAAATGAATAAAATCAGGGAATCAGTAGAACTAATTGATACCGAAACGCAAAGTCAAAACAAAAGGAGAATTGTTTCAAACGCACAATCAAGAACAGCCGCAGCCAAAGAAGTGTGTGTGATGTTATTTTAAACCAAGTGAACCTGCGCTTCCATTTTACAGACCACTTATCCATATCTTTACTTCTGCAGGAATCTAATTTTGATCAGTTTAGTGCTTCCTTTCCCGAAGAAATCTTCAATAAATCTACAGAACTCTTTCCTGTGTTTGATAAAGATAAACTTCATACAGAACTTAGTGTAGTTTATGCAAGAGAAGAGTTAAGGAAACTTGGTGGTGCTGTGAATTTTTTGCCATGTTATCAATAGAAAAGGAAATGGTTGAAAAAATCCCTAACTTTAATAATAGAGTTATCGACAAGTTTGCCACAAGGAAGGACCGTCGTATGGACTTAATTTTTAAATAAGATAAGTGTTGTATTTCATGCAGCCCTCCTAAGTATAAGTACCACGAGCCGCCACTGGATGTGAATAACACTGCTAATGACAGAACTGTATCCTAGTCATTTTTCCGAAAAGAACAAGTAGAATAACATCTAAAATTTATGATGAAACTTGAAGATGAAACTTGAGGATGAAACTTACATACTTTGTTAGAATTACTAAACAGATTATTATGAATGCAGGACAAAATCCATGATGACAAGACCTTGAAAATTCTGACAAAATGAACTAAAATCAAGGGAGAGAATCATAGGCGCAGCCTAATAAAAGGATGATTATTCTTTTCTTCAACTGTCATACACCTTTAGGGATGCGCACGAGATAAGATTTGAAGCTGTCTCGACTCGAAAATGTGCTATAAAAGTGATGTCTCGACTCGAAAAAGGTATATTTTTCTATTAGAAGAGCTTTGTCTCGACTCGAATTTTGTCAGGAAAATTCTGTCTCGTCTCGTCTCGCGTATCCCTACATACCTTTGACAGTTGGAGGGGCGAAGGAGACTACAATTGATGGACGATATCAAAACAAAAAAATCGTACATGAAGAGAAAGAGGTTAGCGAAAGACCGTTGAGCATGGAAGCTTCTCAGTTGCAGCAAGTGACCTGCTAATAATGACATAATACCTATGATGATGATGATGTCATGCACCTAAAATGTTATCTGTAATTCTTCACTTTATTGAAGTAACCTTTCCAAAATACTGAAAACTCAATAAAACACGTAAGACTGTTGTACAGACGTGTTCAAATTATTAAACTCACCCTCGAAAAATGCGAAATTGATGTTGCAGTCCTAATTTCGGAGTTCTTGAACATGTAATTTAATAGCAGGGGTTGATAACTTAACGTAACTGTAACGTAACGAAAATAGCTCTCTGTAACAAAATTATTGGTTATTTAATGTAGGTAGATACAAGATATAACACCAATTTTCGTTACGATGCCGTAACGTTATTCGAGCATGTAACGTTATTGTACCGTAACAAACTGAAGGAACAAATCTGTTTCGGATATTCCTATTACGCTTGGTGTGAAAAAATCGACAACTGGTACCAGCACAATGAGATTCTTTCCTCTGCGGGTATCTAATGGAACGAATATGAGCAAAGCAGAAGCTATTTTGTTACAAATACTATTTGCTACACGAATAACACAGATGAACAGATAGGTGTGGTAAAGGTATTGTGTTCATCAGTTACAGATCTTATCAGATCTTTGGAGAGCTCCTTGGACATGTATTATTCTTCAGAGGGTGACACTGAATTTCGTTCTTCAGGTGGTGCAGAACGAAATTTCATTTTCATATGTTGTTATTTCAAATCTAAAGTAGAGACAAGGAAAAAAACTTGATCGATTTCTGTGAATATCATAGGAGAAAATTAGTCACATACAAGGAAAAAGGCAGGTGGAAAGGTTAGCAGGGTCAGGGGGATGCACAGAGTGAGACAGAAGTAGGAAAGGGGAGGGAAAATAGACAATGTCTTTCATTCTTTATCTTGCTTTGTTTTCATAGAGCTCTTTGCTGTCCACAACAAGAGTAGAACTAGTTGATGAAAGAACTGATCCATGATTGGTGGGCGCAAGTCTGTGAAAATCTTATTATTATTATAATTAAAACAAAGCCCACAAAACAGCTAGGAAATTGCGTCATGCATGGCCACGTCATTGGCTATCAGTCTGCATTATTTTTGGGATATTTCACCGTTGTTTGCTGATTCTTAATCCAGGCACATCCCCAATTTGTTCACTATATTGAGTCAAACTATATTATTATTATTATTATTATTATTATTATTATTATTATTATTATTATTATTATTATTATTATTATTATTATTATTATTATTATTATGTCTAGCGAGCGTAGCCTAGTGGTTAGCGTTCTTCCTTCGCAAAAGGGAGATCCTGGGTGCAAAGCTTGTGGCTTGATACCCTGACCAGTTTCACCAGTGTTTTCGTAGTTCCACAAGGTGAATGTAGAGATGTTATCTTTAAGCATAAATACTGCATAACTTATAGTATTACCATGTAAGTTTACATGGCCCTTGTCTACCGTTTCAAAAGCATTATAAATAATAAGCCAATTTTAGCAACGGTTTTGTTTATTTATTTATTTATTTATTTATTTATTTTTTTTTACACCAAAAATTATGACAAATTTATCGCAGATGTTCCATTTAATATAGTATGGGGTTAGCAGTAACGATTGATTTTCTTTCTTTCTTTTCCTTTTTCCTTTCTTTTTCTTTCTTGCTTTCTTCATTCTTCATCTAAATAATATTCCAAATACTACTAACAGAATAAGTCGATCCAATAATTTTACAAAATATTCTTGAAAGATAAATGAACATTTCCAGAAAACTTTTATCCAGTTATCAACACTCCATAACAATATCAGCTCCTTCTCCTCTTTTTTGTCCTCTGCTCTAGGTCCTAGTATTACTTCGAAATATAAGCATTTTTTTCCAAACAAAAGTTCCCTTGTTTCACTACTATTCAATATGGGCAGTCACATGGGTTTACAGGTGATGACGTATCACAAAATATCCGTAATACATTAAACCATCAATACATTAAATAATCAGAAACAACGTTTCTTCACAATTAGAGTACAATAAAACAAAGTACAAGAAAACATACAATATACAACATTCCCACATGTGGTAGACCATATATATATTCATGAAGAAATTCGAACCATTTCCTAGTAACCAGATTCAATTCTTTTTTTTAATAATTTCAAACAGAAGAAACTGATAACTCCCACTTCGTAGTTGGAAACTTTTCTCGTTCATCATTCTTTATGCTTTCTTTTCCTTTTGTGATTAATCATCAGTATATATCAAAATGTTTCCAAGATTTCTTCTCTTCTCTTAAAGAAAATTTGTGCCAAGGCACGGAAGCTACATTAAAAATTTTCTTTTGTTTTGTTTTCCAAAAGAGTAAAGTGCGTTAAAGCATCTAGTCACAACCAGGGTTTTTAAAAAGAAACATCAAACAGTGACAGCACAAAGGTGTAAAAAGCTGAAGTTCAACCCTGTTGCAAGGGCTTCAGTAGTTGTTTGAAGAGCCTCTTAATGTTCATCGATTTCCTGTGAAGCAACACAGTAGGCGCCGCCACCACGATCTTTTCTTCCTTGGATGTTCTGAAGTTTCAGGAAAGGAATTGCGTATCACTGCATCAATTTCTGATTCTGGGATGTCATCTAACCACTGTTTCTCAGGAGAGGAATTGAATATGATTCCATCGAGCTCTGATTCTGGGATGTCACTTAGCACATCATTGTCTGAGACATCGCTTTTATCATCATCTGAAGCTATTGTTGTAACTGAATTGCTGCAATGTATTAGAGGCTCAGGCATGTTATTGACCAAATCGAGTTCTTCCCCGCCGCATAGTAACATGGCCCGTTCGCTCTCGTCATCTCCAGTAGCATTTGGATCGCAGGAAGCATCTTCTGGAACATACTCAATGGAAGGCTCCTGATGAAGTACAAAGGATCGTAAATCAGTGCGGATACTGACATATGGCAACATGCATTTTACACACATGTCATTAACACAGAACCATGTAATTGAGTAAGCACGCAAGCTGTATATAAAAACACGAGTAACCACCTCTTCATCATACTTATAAGTATATATTATATTTCCATTTGCATCCTTGCTTTGGTACTCTGTGCAGCGCCTGTCACAGCTGATGGTATTCCTAGGGTTATCGATGAACGGAAATCTAATTTGCTTTGAGTAGAGAGCAATAAAGGAAGTCTTAAAGTAGTCAGCCATCATAAAATTCAGAGCGTTTCTCTCATACGTATAACTAGATTGCCTATTGTCACCGCACTAAATTTTCCAGCTCTTAGTAACTACAACAGTAGACAGAATAATCGAAAATCTAGTTTTACCAACAATGATTACGATATTTTGTATTAGGTATAATTTAAACAAGAACAGGAAAAAAATAAAAATAAAATATGTTTAATAATTTTTGGTATTACCTGACCAGGATAGCAGTGCAGTTTTGGGAGGATGGCGCTGCTGTTGTGTTTACATCAGTTTCTTGGCAAGCGCGGCGGGACAGGGGAGCGGAGAGTTTCACTCTGCAGTGTATCCAACGGTTTTTAAAAGTTGCAGTTTGGATGTTATGCATAGCCTAATCTCTTTCCGCTTAATAAAGAACACCGTAAGTTATATGGTTGTAGTGAACAATTCCTGCAGTAATGCAGATGTATTGTGAATAGTGATATATGAATGGAAATTACCAATTTAAGAACAACATAGCACAATTGACAATTCAGTGAGCTACTACCGTGTATTAAGCAGATTGTATAAAAATTGATTACGTTTTATTCGGTGTTATTATAAAACAGGAGCACCCTGTAAAACGCTGCTCGCTAGTTTGTTAGCAAGTTAATATGGAGGGTGTATTTTTGTTGTAGTTTTTTTTTTCAAATATGTCAGATAAAATAGAACATCGACAATAGTTTAGTGGTTTTTATACTGTTACCAGTTTATTGTGCACATAACAACATATGTATATAGTTATTGTCTTTACGCTCCACTCATATTAATATGTGCGTGAGAGATTTGAAATGACAAATATGTAAAGGTACGGCAAAACTGAAGCTGTTGGCATGCATGAAAGAAACACTTAAGAGGCCTCATCACTGCGAAATTAAAATACCGCTAATTTTGCAGTAATTATGTGATATCTTCCAATAGAAAAAAGATAATCGAAAAGTGGAACAAGACCTCCCTAGACAGTATTATCTTGCGTAGTTATCAAGACTCACTTATCTGCTTTCGATTTCCAGCCATTTAGAAAATAGGCATTTATTTTCGCGTTTCTAAATAACTGCAAACGCAAAGCTACTAGGCGACTCGTGATAACGCTACCTCATGCAAAATAACGTCGTCTAGGGAGGTCTTGATCCACTTTTCGATCACCTTTTATCTATTTGAAGATATCACATAATTACTGTAAAATTAGCGGTATTTTAATTTCGCAGTGATAGGGACTCTTAAAGTCATTTTATGATTGTCTCATATTGTCAATATGTACGATATATTTATCTTTTATATAACTGGAAAGTCAATCATTAAAAAAAAAAGCATTATTTCATTTTTTTCACATTCGAAATTCTCTTTCTTTTCTTATATAAATGTTCTATATTCTACCACGATGAGGCGCTGAAAAAAAGTGCGGATCAAAACTTAATTTGACGAAGTGTACACTTCCTATTGTGCACTCCATTTGTATACTTCAAGCAGTGTTGGGAAGTAACGTAACGCAAGTAACGTTTCCTAGTAACGCGTTACATTTTTTCCAAAGTAACTGTAACGGTAACGCGTTACAAATTTGTAAGTAACGTACCTAGTTTGCGTTACTTTTCTCGCGTTACATTTCGGATGAGTAACTACAATATATGTATATTTTTTTTCGGAAACAAATGTTTCTTTCCTGTAAGTGAATTTCTCAGAATGAAACAATCGTGCATGAACTACGTATGCCAGTGACCGACAGTCACAGACACACAGCAAAACAGATAAATTTGTAGTGCCACTTGCTGTTTTTTGAAGATGAGGACAGCCTTTGGGAAATCACGTGTACTGATTGCAAGCACCTGGAAGATTTTTGTCGTAGATTTTGACAGCTCCAAATCAATGCATTCAGTGAGTGAACTAGGAGTGCAATGATACCGGTAGTCTATTTTACTTTAATTGGTGTTGTTTTTATGAAGATGAAGAACGAAAATATTTTACTGTTCGAACATTTGAAAGAATACTTTTTTCTTAAGAGCTGAGAATGATGGTGGACAGAATTCAAAAGTAAAGTGTCTGAAGTGCCCCGGCGGAAAATATTTATCAACAACTAGGGTGCCATAATTAACGATTTACAGTAAGGGGTTAATATGAATAAACTGTTTTGATGAGCAGACCTACTTTATTACTAGACAATAGTTTGCTGATGATATGTAATATTGGAGTTCTTTCAGATCAGTTTGCTTATCCTACAGTCCCGTTGATTATAGAGTAGTGTAATGTTTCTCTATATTCTTTATTTTTAATTTTACATAACAACATTGTTATTATTATATAATTAGTTTAGCAGAATAATTATAAGCAACCATTTTTTCTAACGCATAGGGATGAGCACGAGTCAAGCTGAAATTCGACTCGACTCGAATTCAAATCGAGTTTCGAGTCAAGTCAAGGGTAATATCCTCGAGTCGAATTCCGAGCAGATTCAGTTTTTTTGCGTCGAGTTTCGAGTCCAGTCGAGTTTGATAAATGGCTCGTTTGTTTTAAGTCGTCTTGAAATCATGGCCTGATTACACTGGAAAACGAAAGCCATGAGAAATGTAAGCTAAACAGTAATATGGAATACTTTTAGTGTTGCTCACGAGATGGGACACTACTTGCATCTCGTCTCGTCTCGATAACGAGACCACAAGAGATTTTTTATAACAAGCTCAGCTCGGCTAGGCTCAACTGAGAAGATGGCTCGAGCTGGCTCGGCTTGGTAGGGATGAGCCATTTGCTCGGTTCGGCTCAATGAGCCGAGGTCTCTAGCCGAGTCGGTTGGGTGAGCTGTTGGCTCGGCTTACTTCTCGGTTCTGGTCGATAGTGAATGAGCAGTTAACCGAGCTGCTCGAGTCGTTGATAATTCTAAACCCGGGCCGAGCAGTTTTGAAGATATTTGCCCAGTGTCCTATAACTTTTAACAGTGTTCGGCTCGAGCCCGAATACTCAACCTAGACCCTCAACCCAAATTCAGAAGCTCGTGAACAATGTCCTTGACTCCTAGACTTCACAACTACCGAGGTTGGCAATGAACTATCTTTTTAGTATTCAAATACAAACCGCCTACCTTGCTTTTTATATACAGTGTTATAATAATAATAATAATAATAATAATAATAATAATAATAATAATAATAATAATAATAATAATAATAATAATAATAATAATAATAGCTGTAGTAATAGTAGTACGGAAAATTGAAGTCATATTTTTAAAGTTTCGGACCTAAAAGTAACGCGTTAGTAACGCGTTACTTTCGAAGTAAAGTAACAGTTGCTTTTTGGGGGCAAGTAACGCGTTACTAACGCGTTACATTTTAAGAGAAAGTAAAGTAACTTGTAACGCGTTACATTTTTACAAGTAACTTACCCAACACTGACTTCAAGTGTGTAGGTCCAAGTGTGCACTTTGCACTTTTGGACACGGCCTAAATTTCATCATTTCTGTCACTCTTAAGTTTGAATATTCATCTCAATAATTTATTTTCGAATACTTTCAGTTTGCGTTCTTTCCTCAAACTAAGCAATCATGTTTCGTATCCATACAGCACATCAGACATAATTATAGTTTTATATCTTTTAAGCTTTAAATTACGAGTATTCGACAGAATTCGTAAAAACAAAGAGTTTGGATTGAATAATAACTCTAATTTCTTACAGTCCTTTGACATTTAATTTCTTCGTGGATGTAGTTTCCGATGTTGGCGCTAGACAAGCCTGTATCCAGGGGGGGTCTAGGGCGAGCCCGTCCCCCTAAAATTTTCTTGTTAGGCTTGCAAATGAACTATAATATGGTGATGATGTATAATGTGGTTGGATCGCCCCCCCCCTAACTTCAATCGGACCCCCTACATTTTTGGGCTGGCTACCGGCCTGGTGCTAGATATTTGAAAGTATCCAATTTGTTGCGTTCATAACTTACAGTATTTACGGTCACACCGAATTTCCATGTAATATTTTCCTCTGGATGTTGAAGTGGAAAATGAAGTAGGCGAGGATGATAAAGGGTTTAGTAATTTTCGGGATGAGTTTGAGAAAGTTATATCCAAGCTTAGGAATAGAAAGGCAACCGGAATAAATAATATAGCAATCGAATTCACTAAGAAAATGGGAAACAAAGGCAAGAATGAATTGTCTCGACTGTGCAATGAAATATATGAAACAGGAGAGTGGCCAAAATATTTCCTGAAGACGATCATGATACCGATGGCTAAGAAATCGAACTCAAAGAGATGTGAGGATTATAGAACTCTTAGTCTCATATCTCACGAAGATAAAATCTGCTCCGAATACTGAACATGAGGCTGTAAGGAAGAACAAATGAACAGATTGACCCCATACGTAGACGAAATAATTGAAGATTATCAGTGCAGATTTAGACGAAATCGATCAACTATTGACCAAATATTTAACATTCGCCAAATACTCGAAAAGAAGTGGAAATACAATACGCCGGTACATCAACTATTTATTGATTTTAGAAAGGCTTAAGACTCGGTTAGGTGAGAAACATTGTACGTCTTTTCAGAATTTGGAATGCCGAGAAAGCTAAATAGATTAATTAAGATATGTTTAAATGAATCCCAAATTAAAGTTCGGGAAGGAAAATTTTTGTCCACGAGCTTTCACGTCGATAATGGCCTGAAACAAGGAGATACGTTGTCACAATTATTATTTAACTTTGCCCTGGAATACGCCATAAGGAAAATCAAAGATATCAACCAGGGCCTAGAGCTGAACGGTGTTCACCAGGTTATGCGTACGCTGATGATGTAAATTTAATAGGGGATGATAGGAGAACAATAGAAAGAAATGCAGAAGTTTCAGTAAACGCTTGCAGTAACTTGGGTTTAGAAATAAATGCAGATAAAACTAAATACATGGAAATACGTCGGTACCGTAATACGATAAAAATTATGAAAGAGTTAAAATATTTAATAATACTTTTGATAAAATGGATACTTTTAAATATCTGGGATCAATATTAACAGAGGAAAATCATATTCACGAAGAAATTAAATGTCGACTAAAAGCAGGGAATTCGTGTTATTATTCAGTTCAAAATCTCTTGTCGTCGCGAATTCTATCGAGGAATTCTATCGAAGAAAATCCACAGTGGAAATTGTATTTTGATCTGCTTTTGTGTTTAGCGCCCCCTTCAGCAGCGAGGCTATATGAGACGCAGACCTACAACTTAGCATGGGATCTGAACTATATGAGCTCCCAATGGGAGTCGAACTCCGGTCTCCCACACAGAAAATTGTACATTAGTGCAGAAAGGTACCTGATATACTGACTCGGGTTCTATTCTGCAACAAACTTAGCTACTCTGTAGCGTTGGATACTGGTTCCTTTCTACAAAGAAAGAGAAATAACATTTTAGAAAATAAATTTAGCAACTCTGAAACAAGAGACGAGCGATTTCCATAAGAATAGTTTGTGTATAGCAGTGGTTTGTAGAGGGTGATATGTGTTTGTGCAGAGCGGTGGCAACTGTTGTGTGAGGTTTTGTTCCCTGTATTGCAGATATCCAGGGCGATAGTAGTGTTAGTGACTTAAGCGTCGACAGTCCAAGAAAATGTCTGAAAAGAATTCGACATCTACAACATATACCAGAAATGTGATTAGAAGTGTGTGGACAGGTATATGTGCACTACAGGGGTGTTACAACACCTGTGAAAAAAAACTGCAGTCGCCTTGTAAGTGTCCAAGAAAACGTTATAGACAATTCAACGAAGACAAACAACGCGCAATGTTTGACACATTGTGTACAGTAGAATTCAACATACATTTGCAGAGAATAATCCATGTTGAAAATGATAAGACACATCGTCTACACAGAAAAGATATTGCGTTACACGAAAAATCGTTTAAGTACCACGTACTAGAGAAAAGTAACAAAATACAAGTTTGTCGTGAAGAATCTTGCAGACTTTATGACAGGGATGCAAATAACCACTCGTCCGGGGCGAGTGGTTCCTCGGTGTGGGCAAGTATTAAATATCATACCGAAGGTAAGTAAATTATTTCTATTGTGGGATATAGGCTAGTAACTTTTTCTCTTGAGTGAGTAAAATTTTGTTGCTTATTTGCATACCTGCTTTATGATGTGCCAGAGAAATGAATAAGGTGTTTGTGAAAGTTAATATTAGAGAGCAAATTACTTCGTGATATGCTAAAACAAACCCAAAGTAGGATATGATTAATTAAGGTTGAAGGAAGAGGGGTATTAAGTGTTACAAAATTAACTATTCATTATGATGTGATGAATATATATTTGTTACATTATAAACATTATATGATTGTTCTTACTTTTTCTGAAAAATGAACAGTTATTTCATAAAAAAAATCATAGACTTTGATCACCATTTGACCATGCTGGGTGTGTGTGCTGCCCCGTGCTAGAATTGGGCTCCTGAGCTGTTGATTCCACGATGAGACACGTGGCAGTGCGAATGTGTAACAATGGAGTGGGACGACAACGAGAATCGTGTCACAGCGCTACACAAGGTGGACCTTCCAAAGTCACGGATCTTCGTTAGCCTGAAACCCCTGCAAATCAGTAAACAATTTGTTTTCCGCATCATTTAGCATTACAATAAAACCGGAACTGTCAAAGTGTTAATGA
This sequence comes from Thermobia domestica, assembly GCF_964235325.1. Taxonomy (NCBI): domain Eukaryota; kingdom Metazoa; phylum Arthropoda; class Insecta; order Zygentoma; family Lepismatidae; genus Thermobia; species Thermobia domestica. The sequence goes on from NC_137468.1 coordinate 111,401,260, forward strand.
CAGCAGCGTAGTGCCAGATCGCGCACATTAAGGACACCAAAGGCAGTTAAAGGCGTAGCTGAAAGGATTCGACGAAAACCCGTCAGTACTAAATCAGTGATGTTCCGAGAGATATTCATTTCGCGACCATGTCACGAGGGCTCAAACTGGAAATGGGATTCAGAGCCTACAAAACGTACAGATCACTCCCTGATTCATGCGTTAGTTACGTCAGCAGAGCGTGGTGAAAGCCAAACGTCTCCTTAAGCGTTACGCCGAAAATGGTATAGGACAATTCTCTTTTCCATCGAGAAACTGTTTACAGTTGAACAGTTCTTTAATGCTCAAAATGACCGTGTGTACACATCATCATCCTGCCGAACGTGTTTGTAGGGTTCATAGGATTCATCATTCAGCATCAATCATGGTGTGGTAGGGATTGAGCGTCAACGATAAAACACAGCTCAATTTTCGTGAGCAAGGCTTCCGTGTACATAGCCAACTAGTGTGTAGTGTTTGAGCCCATTGTGAAACTACTGAGTACCACCTAACCTCCAGTGTTCCCCAACCAACACTGGATCTTTCAACAGTATTCTGCTCCTACTCAGAACGCACAGTCTACGCAGGATTTGCTACGTGTCAACGTCCCAAATTTCATCTCCACTTCAGATTGGCATCTAGCGACCCGGATCTGAACCAGCTAGAATACGAACTATGGTTAGTGCTTCAATTAATTTCTTCCAAGAAGTGGTCACTAATTTGGACTCCTTGAAGAGCATTCTGGTCCAGGGAGCCCGCCACTTCCCCATCAACACCGTTTGCAATCACAATGACGAATAGCCCGCCAAACTCTATTTCTATATCAGGTTCAAGTAAGACATATTGAAAACTGATTCGTGCTCTTAATGCTCCCCACTGCATGCATCATCTTGCAAAATGATATCAGTATATCATCAACATTGTGTCTGTATTTCATTTCCAAATTTCTGACGGTATTTATGAATTAATTAGGCATACTGCGTGATCCTTATTTTTCGATTTCCAAACTTCTTGAGTCTCTCCCCCTAAAACAATTTCTTATCAGTCCAAAGCAGTCCATGAAACAATTTAGTTGAATAATGATAGATGGTGCCGTAAGGGACTTCAAGCTCTGATTGCACTTGCAGAATGCAATATGAGACAAAAGTATCTTGTTAGTTCGGAATGGCTAGAACCACCAATATAGTATCCTTCATTTGTTTACTGTACACTTGAAGTGGTGATATCACCGTTGAACAGCAGATTACATTAGTAGAGGGGAGAGATTTCTGAAAGTGGTATTTCAGTTGTAGACAGCTATTGTGGTTTCTAACAACAAGTTACAATCTGAAGTATTGTGCTTGCAGTCGTAAGCAGTTACGAAATTCGAAGCGTTCAACTGTTCAAATGGGCCAGTTCAAAATGACCTTGACGTGTTTTGTGCATTAATCTTTTATTCTATGAAGTCCTGTAATCGCAGCATAATTTGGAAAGCCAGAGACCTTTCTTCCCGTAAAGTGGAAGTTGTCAAAACGCTTTTGGCGGAAGGAAGATATACACAACGACTAATTACTATTTTCTGGCATTTGCCCGCATTTGCTTGCATATTTACAACCACTCCTCGCTTTGGTATTTATAGTAATCTGTCCGGTACTGGAAACAGTTTTTTGACCAACGCCATTTTGAGCATTTTAGAAAATCGAAAAATTTAATGTTGAAATCTTATAATAAAAATGTTATGCTGTGATTATTGTCAGTGTGTTTTCTTGTATCGATTTGTTGATTGTTTTTTAAGCAAATAGAAAAAAAGCTTAGGTATCCGTACTGGGGCAAGCTCCCCTATATTAAAGGGAACAATGAAGCACGACCAATACCTACAAGTTCTTCAAGAAGAACTGCTTCCCTAGACTGCAATCTGGTTTGATGACGCACACTTCATCTTTATGCATGATGGAGCCCCATGCTACCAGGGCAAAACTGTGACAAAATTCTTCGAGAACAACGAAATTAGTGTTCTTCCATGGCCGGGCAATAGTCCTGATATGAACCCGATTGAAAATCCCTGGAGCTTCATGAAGGAAAAGCTAAAGAAGAAGCATATTACAACCAAACATTAATTGATCGAGGAGATCAACAATTTGTGGTGTCATGATACTGAATTGAAGTCAAAATGTACTAAACTCGTATATAGCATGCCACAAAGGATAAAAGACTAAATAAAGGATAACGGATTTCATACGAAATAGTAATCTTTGTGTGAGAGATCATTTTCTTGTAAGTATTTCACTTCATTTTTTGTTTCCAATTTAGATACACACACTGTATAATATTTATATTTAAATGTCACATACGCATTTGTTTAATTGATATTGAAAAGCATGTGCCATGACCAAAAGAATTAGAACAGAGTTACAGAACAGTAATTTGGACTAACCAGGGATGATATCGAAACTGCACCTTGAATTGAGAGACATTCTATATATTTCCTGATAGGACTTCTCGATGTATATATATAATGTCACAATGTTATTATTTAATTTCATATGTAGATTGATACATTCATGTATATGTTGATTGCATGTTCATATTAACTTATGTCTTATTCTGGAATAGGTGTAATAAATGTTTATAAAATTTGTAGTTAGAGTGTTTCTATTACATTATTTTTATCCAAGTCGTGTCCTGTATGTATGTGAGTGTGCTTGAATGAATGATAAACTGAGTTTTAAAGTGGTAGTATTAATATTGATTTACGATGATAGTGTTTGTGATATATATGTAATAATATACTAATGCATGACGGAGGTCATGAAGGAATAGCTAATTCAAAGGTACGAAAAATCGGCTCTGTAAGAAAGACCAAGGCAAAAGGATGAGCCAGAATAACGACAGTCTTTCCAGAGATCTTACATTTTTTTTATTTGTGGAAGATAATATATGCATTACTTAAAAAAAAAAAAAAAAAAAAATCCTGGCCGATTCAAATGTGTAATGGATTTTCAATATAGGAATTCAGATTCTAAGTGAAGGTTATGTAATGTTTGGAAATAACAAGCAAACAACTAAATTAAACTTTTTCGTCACCCGGGTTGGGTCGGGGCAACTCCCACTTGCGTAGTTGCCTGAATTCAGGTCAGGGTTGTATGAGTGAACATGTGTCTCTTTCGGATCACTTCAACATCGATCCTCGAGTAATAGCATTTAGATATAAATTACCTTTTAATAACTATTCGAGTTTCTTCGCCATAATCTCATATTTATCCAGTAATTCCTTCTCCTCTAACTTCCTATATTCTTCTTCTTTTCCTCCTTTTCCTTCCTTCTTCTCTCCTATCTTCTTCTTCCTCTTTGTCATTCTTTCTTTCCCTATTTCTACAAAATAAATAAATAAATAAATAAATAAATAAATAAAACTGAAAAGAGGGGTCGTGACTGGGAGTTGTCGTTATTGACACGGTCATTAAAATTGTTTTAATGTTTTCTTCGGAAGTTCGATATGAGTTAGTCAACCATAACACAAGCATCTGAAGTTAGAATACTAAAAGTTCCTTTATTTTAATCTTACACATTTTTGGCTAAATTATCAAAATTACAAAATATTTCAATTTTACTTTAAAAGGCTAGCGACATCCTTTCCCCACTCACGACAAAGAACTTTGTTTTTCTTTTTTCATGTGATCTACGCCATAAGTATTGTGAACATTTTATTTCTCAAAATTTTGCAGAAAATTGATTAGGAACAAACACGAAGTTTACATGAAAGACTTTCACATCTCTCAGATCAATATATGCTATGATTTGTTAAAGGTAAACTGTCGTCAAGAATTCGAAGCTCAAGAACTGAAACTTTGCAAAATGTTGCAGTATCATTGCTATTACCAGTTTTTTTTTTTTTTTTTTTTTTTTTTTAAGAAATATACAAGAAAAACTAAGGGAAGCAATAGCAGAAACTAGTATGTCAGAAAGAACTACCAAAATCTTTTGTTTTATCTTTCCAGGAAACCTGTCGATTCAATAAGATCTGAAACCATTAAATATTGACCTCTTTACGGTTACCACTCACTATTGGCCTATTCATTAGCTTTAATAACTGAGCCGACTACCCTTTTGTTCCTTGTTGGTGTCATCAAAGTGCACCTATTATCAAGGCTCCCCGGGGTGCCAAGAGGATTTCCTTTTAAGTTCTCTTTTGTAGGTAAATCAATTTGGCGACAAAATAACACTCCAAACCAGCCAGCTGTATCCTTGTCAATACCATAGCCGTACAGGTGAATCTGCATTGGGAACTATTGCAATTTTTCGTTGATCTTACTTACATCCGTATTTATTACTTTCTTTTCTGTCGGTAAACATCGGCGCCTATGGTCTAGACAAAGCGAACTCTTTTCCTTAGGATTCCACGAATAATGTAAGCTCTTTTCGTGCAGATGTGGTCCCAGTATTTAGGTTACAATCAGAGGCGGATCTAGCGGGATGGCCTAGGTCCCCCAATTTTTTTGAGTAACAAAAATATTTTAAGATATTATTTATATATTTTTCAAAGTTTATAGTAAACTAATGATATACCTAAAACAGTCTGGGTTCTGCCTGCCCCTCCTCCTTAGTTTTTATCTTTTAGATCCACCTCCATTTACAGTGTTTTATAAGTATTGTCTTAGCAAATACAGTTTTATAAGTATTGTCTTAGTGAATGCAAATACTGAGCAAAGTACAATTGATTTTGAATTAAGATTCAAGGCTAGGATTACACCGTGTCGTGTCGTTTCGTTTCATCCCAGTAGCATTTTGTCCGAATCCAACCACGAGTCGTTCCGTTTCGTCCCAATTCCACGAACATGAAGCTTTGGTTTAGCGTTTCGTCCAATAATTAGTCTCTCTCTCTCTCTCACACACACACATTGATTATGTTTACAGTGTGATAAGGCCCATTGTAAGCACCAGCCAGGACTGCGTGGTCTCTTTTATTGGCACTTCTCTGACAGAGATGGGCCTGCCGTATAAGATTTTTACTCAGCATATACGAAAGAGGGCAGTAAGTAAACCACGGACGCCAGGCGTCTATCAGTCCTAACACCTTTCCCAAAAATAAAATTGCAGCTAGCGCTTTGTCACTTATTAAATGGTATTCGAATATTCTTCACTATCAATAGCTTCGTCCAATATATTCATATGTCAATTATAACAGCTCTCCTTTCTCTTTAATAAATGTGGATTATGTGAGAGACATTTCTTAAAAACTTTCCGATATCTCCTGACTTTTCCAGTGATTCAGTTGCTCTTACAATTTTGTTGTCCATCGAAACATACTTTTTCTGTGAAATCGATGTGTCGGTCTCCTTGCGAGCTTTCTTCTTTGCCTGCAATATGGTCTTGTGTATATCAGTGCAGGCAACATCGATACCAATCGTGACTCTCTTCTTTAACAAATTCTCCGTTGTTGGTAAACTTATACTTTGTATGGCCGTGCAACAAAACGTCAGACAATTCACCACACTTCATGTCCGTCTTCTTTGTATATCCATTAAATATCAAACTGGGTTGATGACCTCTCTTAGTTTCAGAAAATTCTATTGGAGAACGCTGATACAAATACTGGCCTTATAAAAAATACATAGAAAAATACAGTACCCGTTTGTAAGTAATATTTAGTAAATAATAATGATTTATTTTAATTAAAAAATATATGCAAAAAAGTAAACGGTTATTGTTCGTACCTAGTAGGCCTATCTAGATGTACTGCCACCTAGTTTAAGTTTCACGAAGTACCGGTTGATCGTCGTTTGAGCCATCACCTGTGTGTCGCTGAGGACGAAACTCTACTCATTAGCCTGTTCATTGTTCCATAAAAATAGCTCGAGACGAACTGCCATGGATTTGCGTTGCGGCAAAACGCTACTGGAACGAAACACTACGGAGAGGATTACACCGTGGGTGAGAAGAATGGACATCTGATTATTGTATTTTTTACTTTAATCAAATAAGTCAGCGTTTCCCAAACTTTTTCAACTTGCGGCACACTACAGGTATAACTTTAATTCTCGCGGCACACTCACTTATAGATATTATTACGTATTTGTAATTATAAAATACCGTATTATTATTTTTTTCTATGATTACTGATCATCTTCTCATAGACAAAAAGCTCGATCACTGGTTTTTTCCCCGTGGTAAATCATTATGTTTATTTTTTTATTGTAATTTAAAAATAGAAAACAATTGTAATGTAATGTTGGACTCAGGTTTTTAAATATACACTTTCTTTTTCGAAAACTGTATCCAACCTTTCACTAAGATGGAAGATCACTAAATAACGAACGAACAAATCTCTTGATCTTTTAAAAGACTAATGTAGGTAATTTATGTGCATGTTTGGTTTGTCGAAAAGAGCGAATGATATTTTAAAATTTCAAGTTACAAAATAGACTGCAACAATAAAGAAGCAATAATGGTCATATAATTATAACAAATACTTTTTTCAACATTAAAAATGTACAGAAAAGCAACAAGGTCTGAAACTTGAAATTGTAGATTCATAGTAGAGGTCCTCATTTTTCCCTATGTCTTGCAATTTGATTGCTATGGAATTAATAATTTTATTTCGATTTCCTCGCGGCACACCAGCGGCTCATTCACGGCACACCAGTGTACCGCGGCACACCGGTTGGGAAACGCTGAAATAAGTGCTAGCAACTTTGACGTGGAAGTGAATACAGAAACATATGAAATCATAAGATCAACTTCTTTACTTATCTTTGTTATTATTATTATTATTATTATTATTATTATTATTATTATTATTATTATTATTATTATTATTATTATTATTATTATTATTATTATTATTATTATTATTAAACTTAACTTTTAGCTTAATATACCACAGTTATACGTTGTAGACTAAAGGAAACGGTTACGAATGAAAGTAAAATAATTAGTACAAAGTGTGAGAGGAAATGGGAAAACCTGAGAAAATCCGCAGGCACGACATTATCCATAAGCTCCATTAGTCTTGGTTCGAACCAGGGACTCCTGGCACGCCTCAATCTGTCTGATCAAACTTTGAAGGTGATAGACCATGACGTGCTTTACGAGCGTGTAAAATATTAATTTTTGTTGGTTTCTGGCCCTTAACTTATGTATTGTGGCGGATATAAGTCTTTGACCAGGTAATGGCGACTGCTTTGAAACAAATGCAGAGTATGAGAATTAAATCTGTCATATCTGTAGTTTCGTGTGGAGAAGAAACAAACTTGTGAGCCAAAGGTTTAAGAATAACTCAAGTTATTTATATAAACTTTGCCGAAGATTATTAACTTATATCATCATAAAAGAAATACGAAAGACTTTTTGAAACGAAGAAAAATAACATGCAACTTTGCAAGGGGAGGCAAAGAAACCTAACGCAACCAAGATAAAGACGAATCATTTACAGCGTAGTGATCGTGGTCTAATGGTGCCCTCCCCGCTGGTCTAATGGCTAGCACGTGTGCCTTTGGTGCACGGGGTCCCGGGTTCGATTCCCGGTGGGAGAGCCTTTGTGATTTTAACTGTCCTCGATGTTTCTGTGTTCGTGTCCCTGTCGTTCTAGGTAATTGGAAAAAGTCACGTTAACAAGTAAAGCAAGCAAAATTAAGTAATCGGTAGTTCAAGTAAGTTACTGAGACACGTTCGGTGAGTCAGTCAACTTAAAAAAAAAATGGTCAAGGCGCTTGGTCTGTAATCTGGGGGTTCGTGGATCGAATCCACGTCGGGCATTTTTTTTACTTAAGGAATTTTGATAGCGATTGATCGGCAATGACACACGTTTTTTTATATTCAGATATTTGAATACTCGGGTGTCTCAATACTTTAACTATCAAATCATCAGGAATAATAATAATAATAATAATAATAATAATAATAATAATAATAATAATAATCTCGTAGAAGGTTAAAAATTAGAAACTTATTATGGATCAGGTCACAATTACAAACTGAAATGTGACATTAGGCAAAAAAATACTTCGGTTTTGTTTAATGTTGCCAATGAGAAGAGGAATTTCTAATCTCGATTCTAAAACAAACCAAACTAAATCGGGATGAAACTTAACATTTTACATTCGAAACGGAACAAGGTTAACTCAAATTATCGTCTCGCTTTGGAGTTGAGAATCGAGACAAGGAGAAAAGTATCGTAAGCATTTCTCGTCTTATCTCGATTCTCGTTATATTGATATTTTAACAAAATATACAAACAAATATAAAAAGGAATAATTCCTATTTATCAATTTTGTTTGAACGAATATATGGAACGTGTTGAAAATGGCGAACGAAAATATTATTAAAATTTCTAATAGGAGTGGAAGAACTTAGTAACAATTCCACAATGACGTTTCAGACAAATTTATTACTCATACTAGGCCGTAAGGATTACCCTTTTGTATTCATAAATTGTTTGCGAAACACGCGAAGTTTTCAGACAGTAGGAATCGAGATTATAAACTGTGAAGTCATGTTGTTAGTTTTTCCCTTGTGAAAGAAGTCTTTAAACTCTAACTTGTAAGAATGAGAGAAATTGACTATTTTTCATGTTATTATACATCAGAAATATCAACATTCTAAACTATTATTTTTTTGAATTTCCTCGGAGGAAATCGAACCGCGGACCCCTAACTCACGAAACGAATGCGAAAGCCATTACCCTAAGTCTGCTCTTTTAAGTAAGAGTCAAGAAACACTCGTCTATCTAGCAAATTGTAAACGTTTACGATTCCAATATTTTATTAACGATGGAATACTGATTTCGGTCATGATAAAATATTACAGTCCACTGAATTCAAGTTTAAATTTAAAAAAAGACCGAAAGTATCTCCGTAACTTGTCTCTATTATATTCGGTTATTCTCGTTTTACAGTTATTTCCAGTAACCTTGAACGACAGGGACACGAACACAGATACATCAAGGACATTTAATATTTCAAAGACTCTCCCACCGGGAATGAAAACTGAAACCACGCTTATTAAACTATCTGATGGATGGGGTACCTGGTTCGTTCCCGAGGCAAGTAAGCTTGAGACAGACAACATCGTGCTCATGAGTTTTCTCGGGACACTCCCACTTCCTCATTTTACCAATTCGTTCATCATAGTTCACTTGCTGCAGTTATAGTCTTCCTCAACCTAACATGCATAGTTGTTGGACATTAAAAGTAAAGATTTCATTTTCAAGCTGTTAACCCAAACCAATCCGAATCGAAAAAGAATTGTGTTTTCTATTGCTCATTAACGTGTTTTCCCCCCCAAAAAAATATGTAGAAAAAAACATGGAGAATCGTAATTCCATTCCAAAGTGAAACAGCAGACTCATAATACCTTAACCTAAAACGAAACCATTACATATCGTTGGAACTTTTCCAAAATATATACGGATATTCTGAAAAGTGCCTATCAGAGTTCGAGTGGGTCAGTGAGTCGGTGGATCAGTGGGCCAAGTGGGTTGAGTTTTCTGAGTGTCAGTGGGTCGTGAGTCAACAGCATGTGACCCACTGCGACACACCGCGCACCATGATCTAGAGCGACCCACCGACCCACAGTGCTCACTGCATTGTAGACATCATCTTCTGAACAGCATATTTCTTTTAACACTCGTCCCTAGTCATAGAAACTAAAAACACGTTTCTGATTGGTTACAGTTTGCGATTGTCCAAACCAGGCCCTCAATCAGAGGGAGCTCGGGGTGTGGCCCCCAAAAATTTTCGTGGCTTCTCCACATCTCAACACAGAATAGAATAGATATATGTAAGAGAATTTTTAATCACTTGTCTCCCCTAACATATTCATGGCCCCTCGAAACCTCTGTGACTGGTTGCGGGCGTGGTCCAAACCTTCTAGTGTATGTATTGTGTATTATAGTTGTCACATTGTTGGAATTGAAGAAGAAAATTGAAGAAGCAGTTGAGGTTAAATTTATATCATAGCAATCAAGGTGAAACAAAACGAGCCCTGCAGGGCTTCTAACTCGTTCCTACTACTCCTTCTCCTTCTTCTTCTTCTTCTACAATGAAATCGTATAGCAAAACTGTACACGTAACGTAAGTAAATCACTTTTTGAGTATTATTTTTTTTCTAAAAATAGAAAAAACTTTCCTTGACCCGGGTTTGAACCCGCCCCAAAAGCAATTATAATTACTAGCGCATTGCGCTAGTACTCTCGGCCACGAAGACCGCCAGTAACAGTATTAGACTATGATAATCAGTAACAGTCATTTGATTTCTGATGTATCTATTTATGCTACATAGCGAGAATCTGGTAACTCCAACTAACCAGAATCGCGTATTTAGCTCCTATGAGTAGGGTCGGGCGTGGTTTAAAAATATGCTTTTGAACACTGGTTAATTTGTCTTCGTTTAGTTTCAAGGCCTCCATTTCCCTTTTTCATTTGTTTCTGTTTACTTACCTGAGATAAGTATCTCTAAGTGAATAAAGAACTTGAGGCATTTTTGGATATTGATATTTGTAACTGTAATAATAGCAATAGGGCGTATACTACTACTTGGCTTTCGGGACACACAGTCTGTAAGTTTTAGAGGAGCTAACTACAGGAAAAAATACATTTTTGAATCACTGTAATATGTAAATTATTATACAAACAAAACGAATGTAACTATGTGTGCCTAATCGTTACGGCCAAATTGCAGTCAAATGAATTTTGGTATATAGTTAGGCCTTGATCCAAACTTGGATGTTATCATATTGCTTTCATTATAATAATATCCTAAGGGATAGTGGGATCCGAATTTTTGCGAAAAAATTGAGTATCTTACAAACCGTTCAACTTGCGGAGCTGCAATTCAGTATATTAACTCTTTATTGAAAATGAACAGAACGTCTCCTAGAATTTGTTAAACTTCTCCTTCATGGGGAGGGACGGCAATTTCTATATATGATAAATTGATAGTGGGTTCGTTTGTAAAAATAATCGAAAACGATCGATATTAGTTGAGAAACAAACAATACAGTGCTTCGCATCATATATCCATGTATGCTTACCGTCAGGGGCGGATCCAGGACACACTTCTGGGGGGCGGTGGGTTGTAATACTGTTACTTAGAGCTACTTTTAAGAGCTCCGAACTCTGGGATTTATTTATATACAAATGAGAAAGTTTTCTATTCTGTGGGGTGATCGCCCCTCTGGATCCGCCCATGCGCTTCCTACTATAATAATTGCTGAAGCTTGTTTATTATATGGAGCGCTTAGAGCACAGGGTAATCAACCCATAAAATTGTGAGAAAAATAGACATAAAATTTGTAATGTAAGCTTCTGTACGTTGTTCTACTTACCTTAATTTCATCTATTTACCTTTAAAAATTTCATCCGTTTTTCCACTGAAAAGTATCGGTAATTCAACAAGGAAATAATTAGACCATGATAATTTAATTGAAATTCATCTTAATTTTACCCATAACAAACACTTTACCATTTTATATCGTAAAGGCCAGATCCATAGTTATTGTAACAGAGCGGTGCTTGAGCAATTGACCGTAAAAATTCAAACTCCGATTAGTTAGAATTTCACAATTGGTTGTATTCCAACTGTAAACTCTTTAGTCGGTAAATAGGCCGTGGATCATGTGTTAGAGTTGATGATGATGTGTTTTGGTAGGTCACTGGTTCATGGTGGATGGTGGGTGGGAGTGGTTCACAGTGGGTGGTGTCAAAGTGGGTCACGGTTGTGATAGGGTCACGTTGCGTCATGGGTCAGAGTGGGTCACGCTGGGTGCTGGGTCAGTGGGCCGTAGGTCAAGTTTTCATTGACCCACGCCATCTCTGGGTCAACTGGTTTGGCTTCGGTTTAAACTTGAAACAGAATGTGCCCGTTTTTTCAGAAAACGAACCGTAATTTGGTTCAGTTTTGTCTGAAAACAGACACCATATTGCCACTTTTCAGATAATCCGTATATATTTTGGAAAATTTCCAAACGATATATAATGGTTTCGTTTTACGTTAAGGTATTATGAGTCTGCTGTTTCACTTTTAAATAGAATTACGATTCTCCATGTTTTTTTCTACATATTTTTTTTTGAAAAAACACGTTAATGAGCAATAGAAAATACAACTGTTTTTCGATTCGGATTGGTTTGGGTTAACAGCTTAAAAATGAAATCTTTATTTTTAATGTCCAACAACTATGCATGTTAGGTTGGGGAAGACTATGATTAAAGCAAGTGAATTATGATGGCTGAATTGGTGGAATGAGAATGTGGAGTGTCCCGAGAAAACTCATGAGCACGATGTTGTCTGTCTCAAGCTTACTTGCCTCGGGAACGAACCAGGTACCCCATCCATCAGATAGTTTAATAAGCGTGGTTTCAGTTTTCATTCCCGGTGGGAGAGTCTTTGAAATATTAAATGTCCTTGATGTATCTGTGTTCGTGTCCCTGTCGTTCAAGGTTACTGGAAATAACTGTAAAACGAGAATAACCGAATATAATAGAGACAAGTTACGGAGATACTTTCGGTCTTTTTTTAAATTTAAACTTGAATTCAGTGGACTGTAATATTTTATCATGACCGAAATCAGTATTCCATCGTTAATAAAATATTGGAATCGTAAATGTTTACAATTTGCTACATAGACGAGTGTTTCTTGACTCTTACTTAAAAGAGCAGACTTAGGGTAATGGCTTTCGCATTCGTTTCGTGAGTTAGGGGTCCGCGGTTCGATTTCCTCCGAGGAAATTCAAAAAAATAATAGTTTAGAATGTTGATATTTCTGATGTATAATAACATGAAAAATAGTCAATTTCTCTCATCCTTATAAGTTAGAGTTTAAAGACTTCTTTTACAAGGGAAAAACTAACAACATGACTTCACAGTCTACAATCTCGATTCCTACTGTCTGAAAACTTCGCGTGTTTCGCAAACAATTTATGAATACAAAAAGGCCATTCTTACGGCCGAGTAGAGTCATAGATTTGTCTGAAACGTCACTGTAGAATTGTTACAAAGTTCTTCCACTACTAGAAATAATAATAATATTTTCGTTCGCCATTTTCAAAACGTTCCATATATTCACTCAACCAACATTAGTAAATAGGAACTATTCTTTTTTCATATTTGTATGTATATTTTGTTAAAATATCAATATAACGCATGCATAATCCATTGTCTTTTATCCAAAGAAAGGGTGTTACTATGTATCGTGATGGAGACAAATCCTACTTAGTTTTTAATAAGGCAGCGTTTCCCAACCTTTTTCAACTTGCGGCACACTACAGGTGTAACTTGAATCCTCGCGGCACACTCATATAGTTATTATTATTATTATTATTATTATTATTATTATTATTATTATTATTATTATTATTATTATTATTATTATTATTATTATTATTATTGTTATTATTATTATGTATTTTGTGAACATAAAATACCGTGGTATTTTTTTTCTGTGATTACTGATATCCTTTTCACAGAGAAGAAAGCTCGATCACTTGTTTTCCTCCGTGGTAAATCATTATGCTTATTTTTCATTCTAATTTAAAAATAGAAAACAATTACAATGAAGTATAGCACTCAGGTTTTTACAATATGCTTTCTTTTTCGAAAACTGTATCCAAAGACACAAATCTCTTGTACTTTTAAAACACAAATGTAGGTCATTTGTATCCATGTTTGCTTTGTCGAAAGGATTGAATGATATTTTAAAATTTCAAGTTACGAAATAAACTGCAACAATAAAGAAGCAGTAATGGTGATAACAATGATAACAAAAAATTTTCTAACATTAAAAATGTACAGAATAATTATTAACAGAGTATGAAACTTAAAATTATAAATTCATAGTAATGTGAAACACATATATACATTTTTCCTCATAAATATAATGTGAGACTCAATGGTTTGCGATTTGATTGTAATAGAATTAATAATTTTGTTTCGACTTCCTCGCGGCACACCAGTGTGCCGCGGCACACCGGTTGGGAAACGCTGTAATAAGGCATCGAAAGATTCGATTTTCATATTATCCAGTAGGTGACACGTTCTTTTTCCCCTTCTTTTCTTTCCAAAGTATCTCTTATAAGGCAATTCATCCTTATAGAGGGTCCAAAAAATTTCGTTTCATTTTTCTTAATTTCAGTATTCTTTTTTGCATTGGAATAGAACATAATATTGAGGTCTCAAATATTCGGTAATAATAATAATAATAATAATAATAATAATAATAATAATAATAATAATATAGAAGACATATTCAATATGAGGACACATTCTATTAAAAGTTAAAATCGCCCCTAGCGTTAATCAAAAGTTATAAAATAGTCGGGATTGGAGAGAAGTGTCAGGATCATCAGGACATACCCTCTGCATACGTCCCTACAACTAGCTAAATGTTAAACGGAAAGTTTCCAGGCAAATTTCATGTGGAAAGTAGGTATACTGAATGCACAAGAGCCGTAAAAAAATTTGTTTTTAAGTAATGGTTATACCGGCTAAGCTACAGATTGCGTCGATTATGAGAATGAAAGAAATATTGGAATAAAGAAAGTGGAAGGAAGCGAAACCCGGAGAAAACCTACACACACGGTGTTTGTTCAGCTCAATGACCACTAGGCGGGAGCTGGGTGGAACAGGGTGAACCATTATATTAACAGCAATTCAGTAATAATAATAATAATAATAATAATAATAATAATAATAATAATAATAATAATAATAATAATGGTATTAACAGTTTTAAAGTTGCCCTAAAATTTCGCAAAAATTACTTAAACGTAGGGATTTCGGGGAAGGGGTTCCGTACCTTTAAGAGATACCTCTGCAACAATGTTGGGCAAATTTCAATTGAATTAACAATTAATCTGTAAATTTAATTGTTAATTGCAATTAACAATTGAAATAAGTAATGGTTAATTGTTAATTGCAGTTGGCCATTAAAAAAGGAGAATCAATTGCAATTGATCAATTGATTGAAAGTAATTGCAGTGGAAAGTAATTGCAATTGAATTCTGTAATTCGATTGCAATTGAAATTAATTGGCAATTGATTCAATTGCAATTGATTTCCACAGCAATTACTTTCAATTGATTGATCAATTGCAATTGATTTTTACTGATTAATTTTCAACACTGTAGTTCAGAGAGGGCGTGGGGCAATGAAAACTTTAGCCACGATCAATTGACTCACCACCCGTCGTGACCCACGACCCACCGTGACCCACTCTGACCCACCACCCACCATAAACCACTCTTACCCACTGTGACCCACAGACCCACCAAAACCCATTGTCATCAACTCTGACCCATGATTCACGCCCTCTTCTCTACTGACTAAAGAGTTTAAACTTGTATTAAAATAAGCCTATAAAATTATCATTCATCGGAGTTTGAATTTTTACGATCAATAGCTCAAGCACCGCACTAATACAATAACGGCGGATCTAACCTTTCTAATATAAATAAAATAGAGTTTGTTCGTGGTTCTATCTGTCTATCTTTGTGCGACCTGTGGACGAGACGAGTGGACCGAAGCTTTTCAAAACTTGGTCACGGGTAGCTTGGTCTAGGCCCCAGACAAAGACGAAGAGTTTTTTTTTTTTAATTCCTTACTAGGGGGTCTCCAGGGGACGTTTACCGGGACCGGCCTGGGGACCAGACAAGTCGACCGAGAGTTACCAAATTTTGGTCAAAGATACCTTGGTCCAGGTCCCACACCAAGGCAAAGCTTTTTCGAAAAAATTCGAACCAGGGGGTCTCAGGGGGCGTTTACCGGGACATGTAAAAGTAGTAGAAAATGACCGATATCAGTGTCGATTTCATAGTTTTCGCGGTCGCTGATATCAATGGTGAAACTCCGATCGCATTAACTTCCAAATGCACCGTATTCGGCTACCGGCCGTGGGTTAACGGGGGTGGGGGGAGGGAATGCCGAAACGTACAAGTAATCCAAAATGCCGATATTAGTGTCAAATCCATAGTTTTCGCGGTTGCTGATATCAATGGTGACACTACCATTAGCGATGACTTTCAAATTCATCCACCGTTGTATGCGGGCCTTGGGTCACCAGAGGGGAGAATTCCGAGACATGTAAAAAAATAATCAAAAATGACCGATATTAATGTCAAATTCATAGTTTTCGGGGTAGCTGAGCTCATTGGTGAAACTCAAGACCGCGTTTACTTTCACATTTAGCCCCCATCAGATAAGAAACGGGGGCATTATAACGGGGATCACGAGACATGTAAAAATAATCCACAATGACCGATGTCAAATCCGTAGTTTTCGCGGAGGCTGAGATCAATGGTGATACTTTCATTAGCGATGATTTTCAAATTTAGCCACCATTGTATGCGGGCCGGGAGTCACCGGGGGTGGGGAATTGCGAGACATGTAAAAATAATGGAAAGTGACCGACATTAGTGTCAAATCCATAGTTTTCGCTGTCGCTGAGATGAATGGTGATACTTCCACAGGCGTTGACTTCCAAATACAGCCCCCATCGGCTGCGGGCCAGAGGCATTGTTTTTTTTTTTTTCAAAATTGGAACCAGAAGATTATAGGGACTTTTACCGGCATATGTAAAAAGTAGTAGAAAATGACAGATGTTAGTGTCACATTCATAGTTTTCGCGGTATTAGTTGGGGGTTGGTGGGGGCTAGAGGAGATTTTTTCACAATACGAACCAAGGGGGTCTGAGGGGGCGTTCACCGAGACATGTAAAAGTACTAGAATTTGTGTCGAATCCATATTTATCGGGGTTGCTCAGACCTATAGTGAAACCCCCGATAGTGTTTACGTTCAAATTCAGCCCCCATCGGCCTTCCCAATGAAAACACATATACGTTGTTGGATATATATTCACACAAAATATATCCAATGTTAGAAATGTTTCTTAATTGTTCTCCCGTTGTTCAGTTTGTTTACATTGATATTTTATCTGATCCGTTCGAAGAACGGGCATAACAGCTAGTACGAAATGGTAAAGTGTTTGTTATGGACCAAATTACAATGAATTCAATTATATAAATAATTATTATAATTATAACTAATAATTATTTCGTTGTTGAATTATAGAGCTCCTCCGTGGCTAAGCGGTTAGCGTACGCGCCTTTAGCGTGGAAGACCCGGGTTCGATTCCCGGCGGGAGCTCATGTGGTTCGGATTCCACGTTAATCAGTAGGTCCATGTTTCATATAGCCTCGCTGCTGACCGGGACGTTAAACCCCAAAATCAACTCAAAATCGAATCAACTTGTTGAATTATACATACTTTTCAGTGGAAAAATGAATAAAATTTAAAAGTCCCAAATCAACGTAAAGGAAAAATGTATAAAATTTTCCATATAATTAAGCTTACAAACTTAAAATTTCCATGTAATTAAGCTAAATTTCCATTTTTGTGTCGTTTTGTGCGCCTATTTCCTCGTTTTCTGCGTCACCGGAAATAGGTCAATGTTATCCTACAAATATGGCGGAACAAGTTAATGCTGTTCCGTCAGGAACGATTTCGAGGTCGTTTCCTTCACATCGTCTTGTGCGTGTTTTCTACCGTTTTGTAAGCCTATTTCCACGTTTTGTGATTCAATGGTAGTGGGTCAAAATGGGCATTCAATGTGGGAAGAAAACTGATCCACTCTCCCACCAGCATCGAATTTCAAGGTCGCTTTTTTCGCATTGTTTAGTGCATATTTATACCGTTTCTGCGCATACTTTCACGTTTTGTAGGCCAACGAAACTGGGTCAAAGGTGACCTACAAATATGGCAGAGAAAGACATATTCATTCCACTTTCAAGGTCCATTTTGACCCTCTCCCACTGATGCACAAAGCGACACAAATCATGTATAAAAAATGTGAAGGAAACGACCTCATTTGATGGTGACGGAACAGCATTAACTTATTCCGCTATACTTGTAGGCCATTTTGACCCATTTTTGTTGTTGCACTAAAGTGGAAATAGAAGCACTAAAGTGGAAATAGGAGCACAAAACGGTACAAAGCAGGCACTGTACGATGCGAAAGAAACGACCCCCCAAATTCGATAGTGGCGGAACAATGGCTCTATTTTCTCACACATTGATGGACCATTTTGACGCATTTCTGGTGATGCTCAAAACGTGGAAGTAGGCGAACAGAACGGTACAAAATACACACTGAATGATGCGAAAGAACCAACCCCGAAATTCGATAGTGGCGGAATAGTGAGCCATTTAACTCCCACTTTAAAGGCCCGTTTGACTCACTTCCGGTGACGCACAAGACGAGGAAGTAGGCACAGAAAACTTTTTAAAAAATAATCACTAAACGATGCGAAAGAAACGACCTAGAAATTCGACAGTGTCGGAACAATGGGTCATTTTGGTCACACTTTGGAGGTCCATTTTCACACACTTCTGGTGACGCGCAAAACGTGAAAATAAGGGCACGAAACATTCACTAGTCGACGCGAAAGGAAGGACCACGAAATTCGGTAGGTATAGTGGCGGAGCAGTGGGTCATTTTCGTCCCGCCTTCGAGGCCCATTTTGACCGTCTTCCAGTGACGCACAAAACGTCGAAATACGCGCACAAAAGGGTATGCAATGTGAAATTAACGACCTCGAAATTCGATAGTAGCGGAACTCTTGGTCATTTTCGTCCCATCTTGGAAGCCCATTTTGACCCACTTCAGGTGACGCATAAAACGTGGAAATAAGGGCACGAAACGGCACGAAAATCCACTAGTCGATGCAAAAGGAAGGATATCGAAATTCAGTAGTGGCGGAACTCTTGGTCATTTTCATCCCACCTTCGAGGCCCATTTTGACCGTCTTCCAGTGACGCACAAAACGTCGAAATAGGCGCACAAAAGGGTACGCGATGTGAAATTAACGACCTCGAAATTCGATAGTGGCGGAACAGTGGGTCATTTTCGTCCTATCTTGGAAGCCCATTTTGACCCACTTGTGGTGACGCATGAAACGTGGAAATGGGGGCACGAAACAACACGAAAATTCAGTAGTCGATACGAAAGGAAGGACCTCGAAATTCGGTAGTGGCGGAGTAGTGGGTCATTTTCGTCCCACCTTCGAGGCCCATTTTGACCATCTTCCAGTGACGCACAAAACGTCGAAATAGACGTACAAAAGGGTACGCGATGTGAAATTAACGACCTCGAGATTTAATAGTAGCGGAACTCTTGATCGTTTTCGTCCCACCTTGGGGACTCATTTTAACCCACATCCCACGACGTACAAAACGGAAGTAGACGCACAAAACGGCACAGAACGATGTGAAGGAAACGATCTCGAAATTCATTGGTGGCGGAAGAGCAATAATGTGTTCCGCCATATTTGTAGGCCCATTTTGACCCACTTCCGGTGATGCACAAAATGTGGGAATAGGCGCATAAATCGACACAAAACACGCACAAAAGATGCAAAACAATGTACCTTGAAATTCGTTGGTGGCGGAACAAGTTAATAACGCCGTGAGCACCAATATAAGTATATACTGTAGTTCTTACCAGTTGGCGCGGTGGGCCAGTGGTAGAGCGTTCACCTCCGGTGTTTGAGGTCCCTGGTTCGATCCCAGCTCGCGCAGTTTGTACTTTGTGGTGGACAAACACCGTGCTCGTGGATTTTCTCGGGGTTCTCCCGTTTCCTCCCACTTTCTTCATTTCATTCATTTCCTATCATCACCGTCTCCTTTAGCCTAACCGGCATAATCGTGGGACGTAAAACTAAAGATTTCATATCATTTTTTGTAATTCTTACCATCAAGGCTGAGAACTGCACGGTCCAATTTTTTAGCCAAATTAGAAGCCCAACCGGAATAGTGATGTCAACCGACTCGGATCGGTTCAACTGAGCGCACAGCTTGAACTGGCTTGGTTGGGATTACCCATCGACTGGGCTCAATTGAGCCAATGGCTTGAACCGGCTCCGTTGAAACGAGTCCATAGGCTGGGTTCGAGTCAGCTTAACTGAGCCGATGGCTCGAACCGGCTCGGTTGGGGTAAGCAATCAGCTCGGTTCGGCTTGGCTCGTGTGAGCCATCGGCTCGAGCTGGCTCGGTTGGATGAGCTGTTGGCTCGGCTCACTTCTCGGTTCGGCTCGATAAGTGAATAAGCTGTGAGCGAGCCGCTTGAGCTGTTGACAACCCTAAACCCGGGTCGAGCAGTTTTGAACATGTTTGGCTGGAGTCCAATAACTTTTAATAATTTTTGGTTCGAGCCCGAATACTTGCTCCTCCTGAACTCAAACCAAGAACCTCATGACCGATGTCCTTGCCTCCTGAAGATTTCTTGACGACCGAGATCGACAGTCAACTAATTTTTAGTATTCCGATACAAACCGCCTATATTCAATGTTTATACAGGTACACGGTGTTATAATGATAATTAATTATAGTAGTAGTAGTAGTATCATTGATAATTATATTGTCTATGTAGGATACTTGAAGATAGTAGTACTTGCAACTACACAAAGAATTTAGCTCGAATTGGCTCGACTCGACTGGAAACTCGATCCGAATTCGAGTCGAGTTGGGGGAAATTTTTCGAGCCGAGATCTCAAGTCGAGCTCAAAGATGTCTGCTTCGAGTCGAGTCGAGTTTTAAAGAAAACTCGCTCGAACTCGTTGGTGCCCATTCCTATTGTATGCATGACGGGCATATAGAGTTCTTTCGAGGGGGATAGAACCATAAACATAAAATATTTTAAAAAATACTTACAAGGGAACCTTCCGAAAATGATAGTTGCAGTGAAAGATGTGGCCTATGCCAATTGAAAGAGCTGTAACAGAGATGTTCATTCCCAAAAAATTAGCTGCCCATAGCAATAGGTTCAAGAAATATAAGGGGTGGAAGTTCAGGAAACAGCAAGGTTGGACAAGGGGGAAAAGTGCAAATTCCGCAAAAAAACAAAAAAAGGGGGGGCACGGCAAAGTACAATGCTGACAAGTGATGTATAGAAAGAGACTTACCACAATAGGGAACAAATGAAGGCCACCAGTGGGGTTAACAGTGTTGCCAACTGCAATGAAAAGTACATATTTTGCAAAGAGCACTATATGAAGTGAGTGCAATATTCAGTTTCAATCTGTCATGTAAAACATAAGATATGGCGTGTATGATCAGTGGTACAGTCTAACAAAAAAGAATAGAAAAACAGAAGTACAAAGAATACGGAAAGGACGAAGTTGGCCATAATGCGCCACATTTGATCACGAGCTGTACATATTAGAATGAACAAAACAAGAAAGCACCAACTATGCAGGAAACCGACGTACCTAGAGTCGAAAAGAAAAACGAGTTCCAAAGTTGGCAGCACTGGCCATGAAAATCCGAACAATTCTAATATAGTTAGGCCACTCGCTTCACAAAAAGAAAATTCCGGCTACAGGCATTAGCCTTCGCATCATTTGTACATGATCGTCCACACTGTACGTGCAATTGTTCGATGAGACAATGGTCCAAACAGAAGATACATTTGCAATGAGCACAGCGGAATACTGCAATCCGTCACACATGGCACAATGATCGCCTGTGAATGTCTCGAAACAGTACTCTGGAGGTGTCGGAACCTTTGGTGGTCTTTCTATCACATAACCACACCTGTAGAAAGCAAACATAATCAAAGGCTTGTTCTGCTGTGTGTTGCTGTCTTCAGTACTATCACCGCCTATATGATATATCCAGAGTGTCCCACCTAACTCTGCGACTGAAATAGTTTCAAAGCGAAAAAAATGTGACCCATCCAGTTGTGAAGAAATGTACCCATGCCAGCGGGCGACAAACTTCTGTGAGACGCAAGTGCCCCCAAGTTCCCATAGAGTCCCAGGGACCAACTTCAAAATTTCAAATAGCACCATCGGTCGAGTTATATTTCTTTCGATAAATCTTGGAATATGCAACAACACATATCAGAAATATTTACTATATGGGATTTCAAAATGGCCGCCAAAAATATCTGCTCGGTGACAAGAACAACGTGTATTTTTGGCGGCCATTTTGAAACCCGTGCTTCATATAGCAAATGTTTCTTTTAGGCGGTGTTGTATCTATCCAGAGAAATATCATCCGCTCCCTGTTCCCATTTGAAATGTTGCGGTTGACCCCTCGAGCCTTATGATGGGGGTCCTGCGGGGACTTGCTTCTTACAAAGTTTTCTTGGCCCTCGACATGAGTACATTCCTGCGCAATTGGATTTGCAACATATCTTTTCGCTTCGCAGCAATTTGAGATCATGATGTTTGATGCCATGTTAAGACACAACATATATTTGTGGCGGCCATTTTGAAAAACATGCTTCATATAGCAAATTTTTCCTATAGGTGTTGTTGCACATTCCATGATCTATCGAGAGAGGTACCACTCGGTCTCTGTTGCCATTTGAAAGTTTGAAGTTGGCTCCTGGGGTCCTATGATGGGGATCCTGGGGGCACTTGCTTCTCACAGATTTTATCACCCATCTGACATTGGTACATTCCTGCACAACTGGATCCGTCACATTTTTGTTCGTTTCGCAAATCTTTCAGATCACAAAGTTTGGTGGGACACCCTGTATATTCCCACATACGACCCAACCATGACATAATGTTCACTACTTCTATTATCGGTTGTTGGCTCAACCCAACCATTTCATGTTCCCTGACTTGACATTGCCTCAATCACTCTAGTATTGATGCATTCCGAGTGATGCCTGTTGCCGGAATTTTCTTTTTGTGAAGCGAGTGGTCTAACTATATTAGACTTGTCTGGATGTTCATGGCCAGTGATGCAAACTTTGGAACTCGTTTTTCTTTTCGACTCTAGGTACGTCGGTTTCCTGCATAGTTGGTGCTTCTTGTTTTGTCCATTCTAATATGCACAGCTCATGATCAAATGTGGCGCATTATGGCCAACTCCGTCTTTTCCGTATTTTTCGTACTTCTGTTTTTCTATTTTTTTTGTTAGACTGTACCACTGATTACACGCCATATCTTATGTTTTACATGACAGATTGAAACTGAATATTGCACTCACTTCATATAGTGCTCTTTGCAAAACATGTACTTTTCATTGCAGTTGGCAACACTGTTAACCCCACTGGTGGCCTTCATTTGTTCCCTATTGTGGTAAGTCTCTTTCTATACATCACTTGTCAGCATTGTATTTTGCCGTGCCCCCCCTTTTTTTTGTTTTTTTGCGGAATTTGCACTTTTCCCCCTTGTCCAACCTTGCTGTTTCCTGAACTTCCACCCCTTATATTTCTTGAACCTATTGCTATGGGCAGCTAATTTTTTGGGAATGAACATCTCTGTTACAGCTCTTTCAATTGGCATAGGCCACATCTTTCATTGCAACTATCATTTTCGGAAGGTTCCCTTGTTAGTTTCCCGGCTTTCTTCCCATGGGGGGGGGGAGGGATGGTAGGTATCCAGCATTTCTTATAAGTACCTTATTTGAAATATGTAAACCAGTAACAAGTGGACAACACAATACACACACATCTTCTTATCTTCACTTTTAATTGCTGAATTCAATTGCAATTAACAATTACAATTAACAATTACAAGTTTCAATTGTCAATTGCAATTAACAATTAAATGTTTCAATTGCACCCTTTGCAATTGACAATTAACAATTAAAAGTTTCAATTGCCTGGTGACCAATTAACAATTAACAATTGACGAAAATTTAATTGCAAATTTTATGATTGAATTCAATTGCAATTGAAATTAATTGTCAATTACAAATTGAAATCAATTGCAATTGATTTTCAGAGCAATTACTTTCAATTGATTGATCAATTGCAATTGATTTCAATTGATTTTGCCCAACACTGCTCTGCAACTACCCAAATTTAAGCGAAAGCTTTCCACTAAAGTTTCATGAAGAAACTATTCTATTGTACCTTTTAAGGAAAATAACAGTAATAAAAGTAACTGAATATCATTGAACAGTAAGGCATATAACAGTGGTGCCCACCCCCCCTTATGCCCATGACGCACCCCCCAATTGTCTATTCGTAGGTGTTCTTCCATGAAAAAAATCTTATTTTCGATTAATTTTTGCACTCCCTCAAACATATTTATATAGATTTTAACCCCCCCAAATATTTCAATGACGCAGTTTGCGTCATAGCCCCCCTCTGTGGGCACCCAAACGAACTTATAGAATATGCAGATGTAATTATAAAAGCTTTGCTACAAAAATATATACACAGACCATAATTCAGTGAGCCCTGAAATACGAAGTAACAAAATAACGTATAAGATTCAGTCTACACAGTAATTGTTACTTAAAGAGTTGCATACACTATTTCGAGAATCGAGATAAGACGAGAAATGATTATGATACTTTTCGCCTCGTCTCGATTCTCATCTCCAAAGCGAGACAATAATTTGAGTTCGCCTTGTCCCGTCTCATCCCGTTACATCCCCTTCAGTCGAATGTAAAACGTTAAGTCTCATCCCGATTTTGTTGGGTTTGTTCTAGAATCGTGATGAGAAATTCCTCTTCTCATGGGCAACATTAAACAAAATCGAAATTTTTTTTTGCCTAATATCACGATTCTGCTTGTAATGGTATGGCCTGAGCGATAATAAGTTTCTAATCTTTAATCTTCTGCAAAATAATAATAATAATAATAATAATAATAATAATAATAATAATAATAATAATAATAATAATAATAATATTATTATTATTATTATTATTATTATTATTATTATTATTATTATTATTATTATTATTATTATTATTATTCCTGAAGATTTGATAGTTAAAGTATTGAGACACCCGAGTATTCAAATATCTGAATATAATAAAACGTGTTGAATTGCCGATCAATCGCCATCAAAATTCCTTAAGTAAAAAAAATGCCCGACGTGGACTATCCAAGAACCTCCAGATTACAGGCCAAGCGCCTTGACCATTGAACCACTACGCTGTAAATGATTCGTCTTTATTTGGTTACGTTAGGCTTCTTTGCCTCCGCTTGCAAAGTTGCATGTTATTTTTCTTCGTTTCAAAAAGTCTTTCGTATTTCTTTTATGATGATATAAGTTAATAATCTTCGCATAGTTTATATTATTAACATGAGTTATTCTTAAACCTTTGCTTCACAAGTTTGTTTCTTCTCCACACGAAACTACAGATATGACAGATTTAATTCTCATACTCTGCATTTGTTTCAAAGCAGTCGCCATTACCTGGTCAAAGACTGATATCCGCCACGATACAACCAAAATACTAAATCAATTCATTGACATAACAAAAACGTAAGAAATACTTTTAAACAACAACTAAAGGTCAATCTTTATAGAAATGAATAACAATGAAATGAAAGACGATATTTTTTATGACTTCCGTATTTCTCTTGAATTAGACATCTAGTGTAAAAATTGTAGGAGCGTTAGAAGAAAGTAATGGAAAATTGGTGTTAGTGCTGTCATGTGGTAATATATTCCCAGTGGTAGCTCGTAAATAAGTCAAATGAATATGATAAAAGTTGCAATTTTATCACTGCAGCTGAAAGGAAGGAAACTACTTGAGGAATGTTGTCTTAAACATCCTGTAAATTGTAATATATACCCAGGGGAGGTGTGATAGGTCCTGTTCATGCTCCTCAAACCATTATTTCACCGTTTATGCAGCGTGACAGGGTGCCAAATCATCTTGGTAGATGCCATCACCATTAGGGAACAATATTTGGGCCATGGGTAGAACCTGGTCCCCCAAAATGGCCTCATACTACTTGTCATTCATCATTCCATGCAGGGTTATGATGGGACGTTCAGATAACCACGATATCACTCTCCATACTGTAACAGAACCGCCCCCATGCTTTACAGTTGGAAGCAGACAGTATGTGTCATAGGCCTGCGACGGTGTTCTCCATACGTAAACAAGACCGGTTGTTGGAAACAAGGTGAAGGTCGATTCATCGGACAACATTACGTGTTTCCACTGCTCATGAGTCCACGCTTTGTGGTCTTTGCACCACTGGATACGCCTCTTCGCATTTACTACTGTGACCAGGGGTTTGGCGATAGCGACCCTGCCATGAATTTTCATTTTATGAAGTTCCCGTCGCACTGTTTTCGATGAAACCGGGTTCTGTAGGTGGGATTGAGTTCAGACGTAATTTTCATTGCAGTGGTCTTCTTTTTAGTTGCTACAATCCGTTTTAATGCTTTTCGGTCCCTATCTGACAGGACTGTCTTTCGACCATTGTTGTGCTTTGCAGACGTCGTTTGCCCATGAATTGTGTATGCCCTCGTGACATTGGACACAGTATCGGACGCCTTTCGATACCCCCACGTTCGCCACTGTTGCCACTGAAGCTCCAACCAGACGGGCACCAACGACCATCTCTTTGGAAGTCTGTCTGGTCGCTCATTTTACCGCACCACTTTCATACCACGACACTCACAGGTGAACGGGTTACTGCTGACGCAAGAGGAAGGTCCACATGCACATTGAAAACAAAAAACGATCGGCAACCGCAACGCGCGTTGTACAGGGAGGGCCAAACTTACGTCTCCTGTATGAAGTGTTTTTAGATTTTATTTGTCCACTCTCTCTATATATACACAGATACGCGATACGCACCTCCCCAAATTTATTCGATGTGACCGTAAACATTCATTAGTGAAATAGCAGCTCTATACGAGAACGTTAACCCGTGCCGACTTGACAAAGTAATGAAATGGCGTTTCCACATTTTAATATGATTTAGAATTTCCAACCGTGATAACGGAGAAACTAAAAGAGACAGAGAAACGAAACTTTGCACGAAGTAACTAGAGAAAGGGCGACATCTGCTCGTTTATTGACAAATAGCAGAAATAGCACGATATATATTAATTGTGTCATAGATAGTGACGTAAAATGAA
The DNA here is from genome assembly GCF_964235325.1 of Thermobia domestica. Lineage (NCBI taxonomy): Eukaryota > Metazoa > Arthropoda > Insecta > Zygentoma > Lepismatidae > Thermobia > Thermobia domestica. Next base: position 111,428,100 of record NC_137468.1, read on the forward strand.
GACATAACGTTCTTTTTATGTATTGAAACTTTTCTACTATGCTTATAATTTAGATACTGGCGAAATATCATATGATTGTAGAGTTATTCTTGAGTACACTTTACTTGTAATTTGCTGCAAAAATGTTTTCAATTTTACGTACTTCTGTGTGTATATATATATATATCCAATTTTTTAATTAATGCGTTCTATTGGGAACTGCAGTTGTTAAAACTTTGATACACATACTACAGAAGAAGAGATTAAAAAGATGAAGAATATCGGTGCTGCATATAACTAATATGTTGCATTCCATAGACCTTCTGGGAGTTGAATCCTTTTCAACGTGACCATAGAATGGTTTTTTGGATGTAAATTATTACAAAGAGAATAGTCGGTGTAAATAATCCAGAAGCTCCGGGCTTTTAAAGCTGTCTCTATCGAAGTTCGGTCACTAAATGTAGTAATCTTCATTCCCTTGACGATAGGTTACTTGACCTCTAAAAATCGTTTAGATCCGAAGGGTAGTTTCTGAGGTCTAAAGTATCACAGAGAAAGCGAGCGGAGCCAAACTGAGTATTATCCTGGCCGACCTCGGACTTGAAATATAGCGATCTTTATTTCCTAAACCATGGGCTACGTGTCCACAAAATGTCTTTCAGATCCAGGTTGTAGTTATCTAGAACTAAAGTACAATATACAAGTTCAGCGGAGCTGAACCTATCCCTGACCGAACTGTGTTATAAAATTTTGCAATTCTTATTCCCTTTCTGATGAGACGCATGCCTAGTAAATTTCCATTATATCCTATCACTAACTACGTACAAATAAAGCCACACACACACATTATATATATTTCCACGTGACAAGTTACCCCGTATCAAACAGAATATATAAACATTTATGTATAACAACAAACATTCTGTAACATCTTCAGAAATGTTCTAAAACCTGTCAGAAAATAGTTTTGATGTACGAGCTTCCACCAATAATAGGTTGTGACAAGCAAAGTAGGCTATTTTATTCCAATAATAGGTTCCACCAATAATAGGTTCTGACAAGCAAAATAGGCCTACAAATATCACAGTGAAACAAAGGTTTCGTACTGATATCCACTGATCAAAATAACACGAACTTGAACAGAAACAGAACTGATGTAATATCTCCATTTGCTCTTGCTTTCCCTTCCGTTCTGTTTTGTAATCGCAGATTAGTGAAAAAAACTTCTTCTTCTTCTTCTTTTTCCATGTTCGATATACTTGAACAGCGGCTAAGAATAGGATAGAAAAGAAAGTGATCTACTATCCATTTCATAAAGATAGGCCCCTGACTTGGCGGTGCTGCCGTGACGTCCAGTCAAAACTTATATTACATTGTCGTACCTCGTTGGAATTGTTGGAATGTTGTCTTTTCAATACTTAAGACATACAAATTTTCTTTGTACTGTGTAGTGAGAAAAAAATAGAAATTAATGAAAAAGTGCGTATTTTTTCGTACTTTTTTGGTAAATCAATGTTTATAGGACTATATCTCGGAAAGGAGATAACATGAAATAATTTCCTGTGCACCATATGTAGATGCATATGTTACCTGTAAGTTCTGAAAATTTCATCACTCAACACGTAGTAATTTTCTTGATATTCAGTAAAAAGTGAGACATCATTATCTCTGAATTGCTGCGGTGTATTAACAATCTTAAAAAACTTTTAGAAAGATCTTAAAGTAGCTTTTTCAACCAAACTGTTTTGACTTGTTTTAAAAGATAAATAATCACAAATATGACATTATGATTTTCTCAGCTTTGCGCCCTTCGCTATCGCAGTTTATACGGAGTGCTACGTTGCCACATTTTCCTGGCGCGTATACACTCTCAGACGGACGGGTATTTAAACTTGTCACGCACACTGTCCGGCACTTTTTAGAGATATTTTTAAAATTTTATCTCCACAGATTTTAAACCAATTTCTTAGAAATTAACAGGATATACAGAAAATGTGCCAAATGTTCAAAATTAGAAAAGCGAACTCTTATTTTGTTTGGATTTGCATGTGATGGTCTTCGAAAATTTGTTGCTTTTTATCAGTTTTTCACTTACTGCACGCAGTACAAAATACACTTGCACAGAAACAAATACAAGCATAAACTTTATTATACGATACAACCTTAGTTGATATGTAATATTGAGTTTACACTTCACAGAAAATCTGTTCCACCACTTGACAGACATACTAATAGCTCTTGCGTAGTTGATTTGTAAAACCGCGTAAAGCTGGTTTCCGTACAAGGCTTATGTGAATAATTAGTGTAAAAATTTCCTTGTTTTTAATTAAAGTAACACGCTTTCATTTAGAAAACAAAGATTTTTGTTTTAGTATTTTTTTCTTTTTCTCAATCTGCTGTTTTGCGTATTGATTCAGAACTTTTACTACTATTCCTGGGAGAAGCTCATGTAGTTTGGATTCCACGTTAATCAGTAGGTCGACGTCTCATATAGCCTCACTGCTGAACAAGACGTTCAACTCAAAATCAATTCAACTTTTTTTTTTACTATAAAACTTCATCGGTAAAAACAGCTGAAACACTTTATATGCGGAATACTCTGTACATAGCCCAGCATTTTGATCGATTTCCGGGATACCACTAAACAGGGGTATGCATTTACTTGAATTTTATCGCTCCAAGCTACATCAGAATCTGTCTTTGAATAGGAACGACACTTTTTTTCTCTCTTTCCCGGCGCAGCCTCAGGTTCACTTGAAACAGAGTTACTATTTTGTTCACTCCCGAATACGCCACTGAGCACAGAATAATCAATGTCATTACTATTCATTACTAACTCATAACCGTCTGAGTCGGAGTCATTCATCAGTTCTGCAATTTCATTATCCCTAAAAATTTTGTCTCTTCTTTTTGTAATACCACCGCTCGTAAAGGAATATCCATATATATATATATATATAATCAAAAGCCACGACATATACTAAGGAAAATATAAATGCCTATTCGTCCGTCTCATTGCAATGAACCCATATGGTGTGAATGCATGTCTAAGTTTTTGACGCCTACGAACCGAAGGGAAGTGTTGAAGACGTAATCAGTGCAACGTGATTAGACCCAAATACAGCCCTCGTCACCTACTCATTGCTTTGGTTTTTTTTTTTTTCGTTGAAAGAAAACAAAGGACCCATTCTGTGTTATTGTACATTCGGCAGGGGAATTGATCGCAGAACTTAGGTGAACACGTGATTGCCAAGGATACATTTCTTTTTAACCTTTAACATGTTCGTAAGCTGGAAAGTGTGTATACTGATACAGGATCTTGAGGTAGAAATGGAGCCATTGTTAATAAGTATACAGGAAGATAACAGGAGCAGCGATGAGTCAACAAACCCATTACGAAAGTGAATGAAGTAAATAGATGAGTTTTCGGATGTTTTACTTCAACGTTTTATTTCGATTAAATTGAGATGTGTAATGCATTATTATTATTTTTATGATGTTGTGAAAGGTTATAATAAATACTTTTTCCTATTACATTCTTATGAAGTAAGCTTCGCGCTACAAACTTCCTGAACGCGACAACACTGCACGACAGCGTTGCCGCACTTCCACTTACTGTATGCTGTTTCTTCATATAAGCGCGGGGAATTTAAAGATTGGGCTGCAACATGGCTCACCGCTTAACGCAGAGAACATGTTGAAGTAAAAAAAAAAATTTTAAAAAATAAATACTCTACCAACTAAACCTTTTTATGTTAATAGTTTCAAATATTTGGAACACTAGACTTCCAAATTTTCGAACAGTGTTTTGTACGTTTCTCTAACTACCATGGTAAAGGAGATCAGAGCGTCGTACATTTGTTTTAATTACACAAAAAGTATCAAGTGATGAAAATTGAACTTTTCACAACTTACAGTTAATGGATGCATCTACATATTGTGCACAGGAAATTATTTCACGTGATCTCTTTTCTGAGATATAGTCCTCTAAACATTGATATACCAAAAAAGTACGAAAAAATACGCACTTTTTCATTAATTTTTATTTTTTTCTCACTACATAGTACAGAGAAAATTTTTATGTCTTAAGTATTGAAAAGACAACATTTCAGCAATTCCAACGAGGTACGACAATGCAATATAAGTTTTGACTGAACGTCACGGCAGCACCACGAAGTCAGGGGCCTATCTTTATGAAATGGATAGTAGTCACTTTGTCACTGGAGTCACGGACGTCTCTGGCGGGGGGGGGGGGGGGCACTGGGGACACGTTCGCCCAATATTTTGAAATACAAAATATTCAATATGTTATTTTAATTTAATTATTTACTAACGATACAATAACATATAAATAAAATATTTTTTTTATTTGGAATATAATATTCAAGCTGTGAAACGATTTCTTGACAGAGTTCTTGATATACCTCAGGGGATCCGTGAAGGTACGCAGAAGGGTAAAAATGGAATTGAAGATAATAAACAGGTTGGTCTAGGGAGTACCATTTAAACCAATTTCTTTGATATACTCCAAAAATTTTACATGCCAGAGACGCCAGTGACGAGTCATGACCTGCTTAAATAAATATACAATAGCATATAAACGAAACAAAAATATTATACACCTTGAAACAGAAGATAATAAATAAGACCAAGTAAAGGGTATACGGAATATACTTTCGTATACACTCGTCTACAGTCCTGATTATAAGTAAGTTTAAGAGTTTTCCTTTATTTAAATTCAGATAGATTTTTTAAATTTTAAGCTGTTTTCATTGAGAGTTGTTTATACGTCGTCAAATCTGCATGAAAATAATATGTACAGAAAATGGCAACTTGCCTAATCTTACAGAAAGCGGCCTTGCTTTTTAGTTGCACGTGGAGTTATTAGTATGTGACAAATACATAGTGGAGTTTAGATGATGTTTCTGTCTGTGAGAAAGGAATAACATTGAAAGAGGAAACCACGTTAAAAGTGCCCCTCGACCACGCCTCCTGTCCACTTGCCTTGTAATTAGTCTTCAGCCGCCTTGCACACGGCAAAGATAAGAGCGACATCTATATTTCGAAGAAAGTGCTGGAAAACTACAGACATTTATTTTTACTCGTCAGTGTTAATTGCAAAGAAATAGACCAAGCAGAGCGAGAAAAAATACATTAAGTACAGAAAAGGCTCCAGCAAGTCGGTTTTAGTGCTTTTGTTAGGACTAAAGAGCTTCAGAAAACAAGGACCATGAAATATTAGCGTCATGAAAATTTCAGTTCATAATTGACACTACAGAGGGATTAAATTGCTACCTTGGCTATAATTGAACCTTGATTGTTTGAATTTGTCTTGTATTTTTGGAGCTTCCGCATTTAGGCAATAATCTGTCATTTCTTGAATTCTTCGAAAAGAGGAGAAAGAGAATGAAGAATTAACACAATGTGTCCCAAGTACAATATGTGGGTTTTCTGCAAAATGATTTCTCATTTTTGGGCCAGATAACTGCTACTGATTCACCAACCACTGTAAATGGTGCACATAATGAACTGTTGAAACGCATCGAGACTGTTGCAATATTAATGTTAGTAGTTGGCTATCATATACTAAAATTAGTTGTAAACTTCTAAATGAGACATTCACTATGTAGATTCCAAGAATTTCTAATCTATGATCAGAATAATGCACTTCGACGAAAATCTCGCACTCTCATGGTTTATAGCTCGAATTCCTGAAATGTAGATATTGGATATTCATGTCAAACAAAAAGTATTGGCTACCCGACCACCGTACTAAACTTTCTCAGTTCCATTAAACCGTACACAAGTACTGCGGTTACTCCTGGAACATTATTTATCTAACATGAACAAAATTATAATAGACGTTTTGGGAGGGGAAAAATCTTACGAAAACTACTCACTTCCAGGGGTAAACTACCTTTTGGGGATTTTTCTCATGAGAAATATTTTATGTTACATTATATAAATTGCGTTAATAATTAAATATTTATTTGTGAAGTATGATCAGAATTGACTAAGATGTATATGAGAAAATTGCTCACACAGAAAAAAAACCTAATCTTTGTGGATTCCTGCATGAAAAATTACTTAAACAATATTATGGAACTACTAATGAAACATTTATTTATGAAATAATCGTGAAATAACTCACCCATAAGAGTAAACCACTCTTTGGAGATTCTTAAGAGGGGAAATGACTTCCATATTTTAGAATTGTTAATGAAATATTAATTTATGAAATATGAACGATATTTCGTGAGTCGTTTTCTGAGAAAATTGACCCCTGCATTTTGCACGAAAAATAATCTATATCCTATTAGTCTGTAAGTTAAAAAAAAGACACTAATTTATGAAATACGTATAAAAAATGTTGGAGTTGTTATTGAGAAAGTAGAAGTTTTTAAAATTTTCACCCTTCAGTAAACCATTCTTATTGTTAGGAGTAGGAAGACAACTCGAAAAATCTCCATAGAAGGACCTAAAGTTTAAAATATGGTGTGGATACGCTGAATAGTATGACCCCTAGGTAAATTCATACATATTGGAACGAACGAACTAGTGGGGTAGAACTCTTCGAGAAAGTGAAAAAATATTTCAGAACTGGCTACCAACATTCTACTTGGCGTACTGTTAGTTAGTTTATGAATGTTTGAACCTAAAACATTCGAGACACAAATTTTTCCGGCCTTCTATCATCGAGTAATGACGTCATCAAAATTACGTCACAAAACTGTAAATCTATCTAATATAAATAAAATAAAGAGTTTGTGTGTTTGTCTGTCTGTCTGTCTGTGTGCGTCCTGAGGACCAGATAAGTAGACCGAGAGTTACCAAATTTTGGTCAGGGGTACCTTGGCCCAGGCTCCTGACCAGAGCTAAACGTTTTTGTCAAAATTCGAACCAGGGCGGGAAGCGATTACCAGGACATGTAAAAGTAGTATAAAATGATCGATATTAGTGTCAAATCCATAGTTTTTGCGGTCGCTGAGATCAATGGTGACACTTCCATTAGCGATGACTTGCAAATTCAGCTACAATTGTATGCGGGCCGAGGATCGGCGGGGGGATACCAAGACATGTAAAAAATAACCCAAAATGACCGATATTAGTATCAAATCCATAGTTTTCGCGGTCGCTGAAATCAATGGTGAAACTCCGATCGCATTAAGGGGCGGGGTCACCGGAGGGGAAGGGGGTGAGGGGCTGTTTTCAAAAAAGTGGCCCTGTAGTGGCCAAACGGTCAGTGATTTGTGATTATGTCCGTTAAGACTTTTTCTCAGGATCAAAATATCTACAACATATCACGGTTTCAGTCATTTTTACTGAAATCCAGAATATCATTATCTTCGGCTGTTTTCAAAAAAGTGGCTCTGTAGTGGCCAAACGGTCAGTGATTTTTGGTTGTGCCCATTGAGACTTTTCCTCAGATACACAATATCTACAACATACATGACGATTTTAAGCAATTCCGCCGAAATCTAATTTCCGGAAAAGGTAATTGTGCGAGTCCTTTGTCATTTCGAAGGGAGCCATTGCCCCCTGAAACTTTTTTTTCGCAAAAACGACAAAACCCGTATTTTCTACTTTGAAGTCATCTTTGCATCGGCAGAGTTTCGTTTCTTTAATGTGGTCCTTTTAATCAAGAGGGCCCATTTTTGAAAAGGGGCCTTTGCCCCCTTAATCTCTTTTCCGAAAGAAACAAAAAAATACGTGTCGATTTATTTTCGGTTTACTATATATGTGCCAAGTTTGAAGAAAATCGGATTAGTGGAAACCGTTGTGAAGCTACCACCTTTACATTTTCATTTTTTGGTCCCAAAATCTTCAATTTCAGAAGATTTCAACAGGAAGAGACTCAAAATAAACAGTGGATGAAACTACCAGGTAATACTGCGAAAATATTGGTGACCCTTGTTGAGCCCGAACTGACAAAATTCCTGGGGAATTTCCTTGTTCCAAGTGCAAAAGTTCCCCTACGGCCACTCTATAAAATTATCAGTGTTTAGGACTATTCCATTTGAAGTTTAAAATATATAAAACGATAATCATACCTATTGTTATGTATGGTTGTGAAGCATGGTCGCTTACTCTGAAGGAGGAACGTAGATTGAAGATATTTGGGAACAAGAGCCTGAGACGAATATTCGGACCCAAGAGGACCGGAAATGATGAATGGCAGAAACTTCATAACGAGGAACTACATAATTTATACCAGTACCAAACATTATTAGGGTCATCAGATCTAGGAGGCTCAGGTGAGCAGGTCATGTAGTCAGAATGGAAGAAAGTAGGAACGCAATAAATTTTAACTGGAAGTCCAATCGGAAAACGACTATTAGGAAGACCTAGGCGCAGATGAGAGGACAATATTAAGATGGATCTCGCAGAAATAGGAATATAAAGTAGAAACTAGATCCAGTTGGCTAAGGATAGAAGTCAGTGGAGATCTTTTGTGAATGCGGCATTGAATCTCCGGGTTCAATAGGCCATAGAGTTAATCAGTTGGTTAGGACTTTTCTTTACACGATATAGCTTAAATAAATGAGTGATTCGTAATTGTACATTAGCCCGTTTTATCCCCGTGATGCCATATAGCAACGGAAAACAACGTTCGGAAAAGCAACGCTAAATATCTGCTCATTTGCCTTGTACATTTACTAATAAAATCTAATTTTTAAAAGTAAATGAAGAAGGTAACAAATGAAAAACCTTATTTTTTATGCTTTTATGTTGTTAGGAAAGTATGTAAACAATTCACGAAAAAAAAATTAAAAAATTATTCGAGATGATAAGGGTTAGATTTCAAGGTTACATTTTCTCTTGAAAGAAAATGAAATGAAATGAAATCTTTGAGTTTTACGTCCTACGGTTATGCCGGTTAGACTAAAGGAGACGGTGATGATGAGTAATGAATGAAATGGTGGAATGAAGAAAGTGGGAGGAAACGGGAGAACCCCGAGAAAATCCACGCACACGGTGTTTGTCCACCACAAACTTCACTTGGCGAGTTCGGCTGGGATCGAACCCGGGACTCCAAGCACCAGAGATGAACGCTCTACCACTGAGCCACCGCGGTCCCCCGCTTGAAAGAAATTAATGTCGAGATCATTATTGTTAACAGGCATCAATTCAATTTTAAATACATTTTGACTCCAGTGACAAGTTATTTTAGTAATATCAAGAATTAATACAGTGAAAAGGTTTGGCAAGAGACAATAATGAGCGAGCAAAGATTAAACCATAGAACATCGATGCGACATATTATCGTTTCAATCACTTTGTGATGATACGTGAATATTTAAATATGCACTAAATGCTTTAATTAATTAACAATGATCATTGTATTAAACATATTTCTTTCTTTCTGCAACCATACATTCAACTTATGGCCTTTCTTACACTTCATGTCAGCTTAATGCTGCTACTGTAAACCAGGAACGTACACAGAAATTTATTTTGGGAGGTCCAAATTTAATATGAGGATAAATTATATTAAAATTTGCAAAACTACCCTGAAATTAGACTAAATTTACAGAAAAGTCGGGATTTTAGGGGCTAAATCCCCAGGGTTCACCCTCTGCGAACGTCCCTGACTGTCACTAATCTTCAGTAGATAAGTTATCAATTAATTTGAAGTTTTCTAGAGAATTATAAACCTTCCCTCATATGTGATAAAAATAATACGAACTTTAGGAAGGTTGCAGCAGTTCGAGGAATCAGTAGCTGGGTCACAACAATAGCCTTGATTTTACACATTAAAATATTTTTGAAGATAATTAATATTCTGATATTTAAAGCTATGAGTAACTTAAGCTTGAAACGATGTATCATATTCTTTTTTAAACTTCTCTACTGTATACAGCAGTAAGCCGCACATAAGAAATCAATTTTCTTCCTCCAAACAAATATCATTCACCGGGTGTTCTAAAAATGACGCTCACGGACCAGAGAGCACTCTTCTACAGGTCAAATAAAGCGAAAATGTTATATGATGGAATGCCCTCTCGGGCCCCCTTCAGCCACTATGGGGAATCAAAATTTCACAATGTGGCAACGTCACAGTAGTTTAACTTGGAGCCATTAGCGTTACTCTACGAATTCAACAAAACAGTTGAATCGATTGCTATACTAATAAATGATGCTAGTATCAATCAATATCAACTTTAGTTGCCATCTGGAAAGAATCGATATAATTATTTGATAGATCTGTACATTTAATCTATGGTTCTTTATTTGCGACGTTGCCACATAGTGCAATTTGTCTCTCCAGACGATGACTCGAAAGGTATACAAATATATATACTTTTCGCTTTATTTTGACTTGTAGGATAATGCTCTGTGGCCCGTGGGCGCCATTTTTAGAACACCCGATATATATATATAGTATATTATATCATGTTTTCTCGACCTGTGATATGGTAAGAGAGCAATTGCTGAGTGGTATGTACGACTTATGATAGTTCGCCCGTGGAAAAGTTGAGAAACCCTGGTTTACATTATGTTTTATGCAATTAAATGAGTCATTATTAAATTTATCTTAAAATGTGAACAATAGTTTTATTCTTGGACTTCATTTTTCAGTAATATTCTTTTAAACGTTCAGTAAAATGCATAACAAATATTTATATAGTATTTGTGTGTACTAGGAGGTCAGAAAATATTAATAAACGCAGGATTCGATATAAGAAGTATGCTTTTAATGGTATGGGTAGGACAAAAAGTAAGAACTATAGAACTAACGTCTATTCGGCTTTTTTGTTATCCGGCCTGGTCTTCCGCCAAATTAGACCGAATCATCGGAAGTCTACTGTATATACATTTATGGGATGAGACGAGACGAGAAGAAGCTTGACGAGTAAAGACGAGGCTCGTATAGGGTGACCAGATTCTGACAAGCGAAAAGTAGGATATAAATATAATAGTATATGAATACTAGGACATAAATATAATAGTTTACTGCGACGACAGTACACATGTCCTTTATTCATTTAACGTTAACCTTAACTTAATGATTCATTTTCGCTATAAAGAAAAGCACTGAATAAAAGTATTGAAGGAATTCGACACAACTCCAAATGTTTTAATGAATGACTAGGGCCTAACAGTGGTTTATTTTTATAAACGTACAGTGAAACTTCGTGTAGGGCTAAATATTTTTTTTAAATCGAATTTCAGTGCGTGAGATTTATTTTAAGAAATAAGGGAAAATTTAGATCGGCACGAAGGAACTTCTACTTATCTTTTAGCATCACTGTTGCAACTTCAAGTAGAAATCTTTGATGATGTCTTGCCGTACTGATGATGTCTTCCCGTTCTGCCTAAAGGCCTTCCATCACTTTGTAGAAAATATTTTCAATAATCTTATCTTTAGGCAGAACGGGAATTCCCGTTCTGCCTAATCTATCGAGACGGGGAATTCAGTGCAGTGAGGGATCTTTTATACGGAATTTTTCTTTAGTAATTCTAATAGATTCTGTAAGAAGAATAACTATTTCTTCAAGTTTCATAATATATTTTAGATGTTATTCTACTTGTTATTCTCGGAAAAATGACTAGGTACAGTTCTGTTATTAGCAGCGTTATTCACGTCTACGTTAGTTGTGATTTTTTAATACTTTCAGAGAAATGGAAAATTAATTGACTCAGTTACGAGAAAGTCGTTTGGCATTGTAACTGAAACGAACATACAATAAACTTATTTCGGTCTAATATCAAGTCATTTCATAACAAAATTTTATTCAGTTTTCCAGTAGTTCATCCCCACCATCCTAAGGCTCGCAGTACGTAAAAGGTGCTACAGTTCACATTCTCAAGATATGTTTGGCCATATATTAAATAAATAATGCAAGACGATGCATAATTCGGTCTGTTTTCTTTTTCTGAAAAGAGCCTTTGTCTTCTACATCACAGCTCTTTCGCCGGCATCACCTCTATACATGATCAGGTGCTTTGTTCTCTATACATGATTCTGTACTACACGCAATATGTCGTACTTATATTGTCAAAATAAAAAAAATGAAATAAAAATGGGGCCGCGATGGCTCAGCGGTAGAGCGTTCACCTCTGATGCATGGGCTCCATGGTTCAATCCCAGCTCGAGCCAGATGAGTTTTGTGGTGGACAAACACCGTGTGCGTGGGTTTTCTCGGTGATCTACCGTTTCCTCCCACTTTCCACTATTTCGTTCATTTCTCATCATCACTGTCTCCTTTAGCCTAGCCAGCATTACCGTGTGACGTAAAACTTAAAGATTTCATTTCATTTCATTTATACTGTCAATGTAAATACTAACAATACTAAATACCACATAGCCCTATCGTTAATATAGGCATTACAATTTAAATAAAGATCTCATCATCGCTGTTATAAATGTAAACAGTATGCAACCACATCTACAGTATGTAAGCCACCAAGCCTATTAAACGTGATTCCAGCCTTCTTCTGAATGATTTGATTTTCTGTTCAATTCGTCTATATTTAAGCTTCGGTTCCTTGGCTTCTCTCCTGCCTCCAACATTAACATAGAAACTTCATGTTCTGAACGCTGATTTGCTACTGGTGAACCCAGTAGGCAATCACCTTCAAAAGTTGCAAACTGAAACAAAATCTTACTAATTCCTTTTCCTTCCCGATTATCTGACCCTTTGATTTGATTGAAAGTCTACAAAAACATACAAGTATTTCAATATGTAATATTGATATTTTGTATTGTTGCTATATACAGAATACAAATCAGCTAATAAGGTGATGCCGAAAAAGGAGTTGTGATGTAGGGGACTAAGACTTTCTTAAGGGCCGTCTTATGGATCCTCTTACATTGTTTGTTTAAATATGACCAAACATATCTTAAGCATATAAACTGTAGTATATTTTAAATACTGCGAGCCTCAGCATGCTGGAAATAAGTTAGTGGAAATCCGAATAAATTTTTGCTGTGAAATGACTTGACATTAGGCCAAGGTAAGTTATTGTTGTGTTTGTTTTAGTTACAATGTCAAATCGTTTTCTCGCAAATAGTCAATTTTCCATTTCCTTGCAGGTATTTAAATAAAGAATCACACTCATCTTTTGTAAAGTAGATGCAAATAACACTGTTAATAACAGAATTGTATCTCAGTAATTTTTTCGAGAAGAATAAGTAGGATAACATCTAAGTTTGTGATGAAATTAGAAGATATAGACTATTATTCTTACAGAATCTATTAGAATTCCTAAACAGATTATTACAAACGCAGGAAAACATCTAAGAGGACAAAACCAAGGAAAATTCTGACAGAACGGACAACATTCAAGGGACAGAATCATAAACGCAACCTAATAAAAGGATGATTATTTTTTCCCTCAACTTTCATGCATGTAAAATGTTATGTAATTCTTCACTTTAGTGAAATAACATTGTTTTAAATACTGAAAACCCAATAAAACATGTAACACTGTTTTACTAAGTACCTATATATTTCACATTTTGATCTTTATTTAAAAAATGTTGATCAATATTTCAGAATTAAAATAAATAAATATTTACACAACATTCAAAAAACTCTATACCGTATGCTACCTAGCGTAAGGATGAAAGTCTTCAAAAAATCAAATAACATCACAGTTATTTTTCGTAATGGAAATGAATGGTCGTACAGTAATATGTTGAACGTATTTCAAATGTAATATATGTATAATATATAGAAGTACCCAGAACTTTTCATATGGGTGTGTGTGAAAGTAATTAAAGCCAATCTACCCTTTTATTATATTGGTTTTATTGGGTTTTCATCAGTATTCGAAGTTGAAAAAAAGCAGAGGTGGTATGTTTTATTACGGTTTTGACTCGACATACCGGCTATCTAAATGTTGAAATACAGTGAGGGTAGGTTGCCTAAAAGATTGCATTTCTATTTGCATAATGACTGAAAACCGCTGAAGAGCTTTTGTTAGTTACGGGGGGGGGGGGCTTTGATCCCTCGCCAACAACTTTCTTTTAAAAAATCTCCTTATGTTGTAATAAAGAGAATTATACAGGGAAATGCTCAAAAATCGAGTTTTTATATTAACAATTTCCTGCGGGAAAGCTCCCAGACCCCCCACTCGACTGAGGGGTATTTCAAACCCCCCGAAGAATCGCTCCCACATCAGACAACCCTTAAATCTGCTCATGCTCAAAACACGACATTTATATGAATTAAGACAAGAAGACACACACACACATATACGAAAGAAACAATTCAATATGGCACATCAATATGTAAACTAGATGAACTTCTTTGAAGACATCACATTTTAAAAACAAAAGGTAGGAAAAAGATGTCGATGTTGTCAGCTTAGAAATTATTTCTACATAAGAAATAAATTCTTTTTACGTGGAAAGTATTCGTCAATTACTGTATATACAAATTGATTTATTAAAGGTATTTAGCATATACTCTCCCGTGACGGTATGTCTTGATCACTTAAAAAACAGAGGAAGTATGCCTTCATTACTAAAAAACCAGAGGCGGTATGGCATACCACCGCATACCGTCTCACTTCGACCACTGGTTTTCATTATTAAAAAAAAAAAGTTATTTCAGGAAATTGAAAAATTACAGATAAAATTTTAGAATATATGACAGTTGAAGGGAAAAATAATCATACAGGGGGTGCACTGGTACATCTAATATATACTCCTATGATTCTGTTCCTTGTATTTTTTTTCCATCTCGTCAGAATTTTCCTTGGATTTTGTCTCCACCTTTGTTATTACAGCCATTATATACATGAGTTCCGATCTGCATAAAAAGAGGTAGGAGTCAAGCATTTCGGTGCTGCATTTCCCTAAGAGATCCCTACCCGCATAAAATTCCCTGTCTCCAAAGATTAGGCAGAACGGGAATTCCCGTTCTGCCTAAAGATAAGATCAAGATACTTTCTACAAAGTGCTGGAGGGCCTTTAGGCAGAACGGGAATGAATCTTACTGATATCTCAACAAGCCCTTCTCTAAAAACAACGTATTGTAAAACAATGGTTTGTTGATTGTTCTCCTTCCCTAATCTTTCGAGGAGTGTTATAAAACACGGCGGTTCATCATTCAAAAAAGGAGTGCATGTGATTCAAAATGTTGTGAATAAAGAATGAAATATTAAAATATTGCCAATAGTTACTGGGGGGCGGTGGGTTGTAATACTGCTACTTAGAGCTACTTTTAAAGAGCTTCAAACTCTGGAATGGATTTTATTCATATATAAAATTTTAAAAAATCCCTTTTCTGGGAGGAGGCCATCGCCCCGATCGCCCCCCTGGATCCGCCACTGCTCAGGATATTTCCCAAGACATTTTTAAAAAGAACATTTCTCGAATTTCTAGGCGTCTTCGCAACATGCAGGACAGCTCTTTAAAAAACAGTACTGTACTGCGAAAATCAGTACGATTGATCATCCTAGGCTCGTATCGTGGGCAGCACTACTGTAAATAGAAACCAGAAACTGTTATCTGAATGTTATTTTTTGACAATTCCACAAAAGTTGAACGTACCGTACCATGTCCTCAACTAAGAAGCGGACACAATTGTTTATGAGCGGAAGAGCTCTTTCAGAAACGGGGAAATGATTTAAGACTACTAAATATTTGTTTTTTGCTTGAAATTTGTACCAAGGAGTCGAGTGTGGTTATACTATAATCTCTGCACGTGTCGTTTCCGGGAAAGCCATTCCTTCTCATTTTATGTTTCGGAATTACTGCTTTTCAGAGAAAGGGCGGCAATTAGGAAAGGAAAAGAGACAAACACCTTGCACAATCTCAGTATTTTTCAAGCATGTTCTCTCTCTCTTTTTTTTTTTCTTCCGTCTTTTTCATTAGCTTTTGTTATAATACGCATTGCAGTATCTCATCAAATCTTGGCAGTATGTTTAGGTTTTGTATTAAACAATCCTTGTGAGATCGTAACTATTTAGAAGCCGGAAGAAATTAGTTGAGAATAGAAGAATGAATCATAAGCTCAGATGCAACATGCCAACCTTAACTTGCTTCACTACTTTTTTATACTCTCATTGCGACTTCCCCAATTAAACTCAAATTAATCAATCTTTCTTCCTCATTCTTTTTTTCAAAATATCACAAAATCAAACTAGAAAAGAATAAAATTTTGCAACATAAGTATCCGGAGCAACACTTCGATTATCGTGGGTTCTGTTGGCACAAAAGATATCGCAACAATTATAATTGAATCCGCGATAGTCGGGGTAAATAATGTGTGTAAAATGGACGAACATTGCCAGGGATTTTGCAAATCTAATTATTAAATTTTACATATGAAGTAAAAAAGAAATGTGGTGACTAAAGAAATGGAAATTCTTTTAAGAAAACAAAATGATTCTTAAGTTCTTATTTATATGTAATGAGTACATACGAACACAGTTTTCCTTCCTTGGCTAAAAATTGGGGTATAGTTGTCTCCTGGTGGAATTTTATCTTTGTACAAAACTCAGTAGCAACGGATGGAATTTGCAATTTCCTGACGGATTTTCCATACCATTTACTGCCGCTTATCAGATAAAAGCGAAGCCCTACAATAGTGTAGACTCGAACTAAACGTAATTCAAGTTGCGTATACAGGATGTTTTAACACCGACTACGTTTGGGAGGTGACTCCTGACACCAAGATAAGACAAGCAGTATAGACCAACCAGAGTGCACAAATGCTTCCTTTCGGAGTTATAGGCTGCCGAAAACATGAAAAAATGAACTTTAAAGGTCTATAACTCTAATACTATGGAAACAACGGTAGTCGGGTCAAGACTTCATTTAGGAACTAATATGTGACCCATCCATATATCCAAGTTTTACAATCCTGTGGTACCTCTGCAAAAAATTTTATAATAGTAGTTGGTGAGTACTTCCGATTATATGCTCGTACTCAAAGTGCCTTTATAAAAATTGTTGCGTGAGTACCTTAGGATTCTGAAACATGTATTTTTGGATAGCGCACGTATTAGTTCCTAAGTGAAGTCTTGATCCGAGTACGGTAGGTCCCATAGTTTTGGAACTATGGACCTTCCAAGTTCATTTTTTCATATTTTCGACAGCCTATAACTTCGAAATGAAGCATTTGTGCACAAAGGCTGGTCTATACTTTTTTCTTATCTTGGTGTCAGGAATCACCTCTCAAACGTTTTCGGTATTGTTCTGTAACACCCTGTATATATAGACGGTTACATTTCGCGGCCACGATAGTTCGAATTCAGAGCGCAATGATTCAGATTTTGGATTCCAGATTATAAACCACAAAAAATCGAGAATTTACATAATCAATGCATTCCTGTATTACATGAGAAATATGACTGTTCGAGACGAAATTTCCATTTCAATACCTTTCACACAAGAATATCCTCAACTCCGAGAAAAGTGGGACCCCCTTCCGAATTTTTCTCAGCATCCGTTATCATGATCTGTTTTTAGGGTTTCGTTAAAATAAAGAGACTCACAAGTTTACTGTAAATAAAGAGACTAAGTTTAATATTGCTATTACATTTATTATATCATATAATCTACAAACTTAACTATTAAAATATGTTTAAAAAGTGATACTAACGGAAATAATTTACTAAATATTCCCTTATTATGTAAATTATATTATTATTATTATTATTATTATTATTATTATTATTATTATTATTATTATTATTATTATTATTAGCAGTAGTAGTAGTAGTAATAATAATAATAATAATAATAATAATAATAATAATAATAATAATAATAATAATAATAATAGTAGTAGTAGTAGTAGTAGTAGTAGTAGTAGTAGTAGTAGTAGTAGTAGTAGTAGTAGTAGCAGTAAAGTTTCGTTTTCCGAAGGTGAAAAAGAAGGAAACGTTCGGCTTTTAAAATAATGTTAGCAGAACTCCTGTACTTGGCTCCAAGGAGACTGCATGACGTAACTACAATTAACCAAAAAGTCTGAAGAAAAAAGAAAGAAAGGGAAGTATGTTGAAGATTATAAAAAAATTATCAATCAGTAATTTAAAAAAATACCAAAGTTTTGGGCGCATAACTTAATTTTGAATAATTCCAGTCCATGGTTGCCCGAAGCGGGGTGGGGAGGACTGGCTCACGACAATGTATTAAATTTCTTAAGATTTTCTTAATACAAACAAAAAGTACCAAACGTAATATAGGAACCAGGCAGATGCCCCTCTAGAAAATTTTCTTCTAGCACCCATGCGCCAGTCGTTTGTAATCTCAAACGGCTGAAGATAGGAGATGCATAATGACTTATTTCATTTTTTTCTTTCTTTCTTTATTTATTTATAGTAAATCAGATTTATTTACTTATTTTTGGCAAATAGACATGGTATGGAAAACATTTTACAAAGTAGTTGGATGAAAATAACGGGCAATGAGAAAGTGTTGAAAACAGTAAGTATTATTTTAAAAAGTGAAGAAAGAAGGAACTGAAAACTGTCATTAGAGAATAGTGTTTCCCTTGAGACGAAAAGTTCATTTTTTAAATTTGAGACAAGATGATAAATTTCACGAAAATTCGCGAGCAGCACTAGCCCACCCAACTCTTACCCCAAACTCTGTTTTAGTATAACAAATATAAATTGATAAAGTGATTATATGAACACAATGAAGAGCATTTATCAACGTTTAAATTGGTTGATTGCTTGCGTTAAAGTTTATCATCTCTTTCAACACGCGGTTGTATGAGACGTGGACCTACAGTTAACCTTGAAATTCGAACCACATAAGCTCCCGCTGGAAATCGAAGCCAGGTCTCCCGCGCCGATCAATGTTTAAAGATATATATGTCATTACACAATATACTCCAATATTAAGTATGGTTTAAATGTTGTTACACCCTTCTCTTTGTGGATTCTTGTAGATTCGGAAGGATTCCGATTACTTCTAGGTGAAATTAAGAAAAACAATCAGGGAATAAATTTTGTACATGAGACAAAAAGATTCGAGACGAGATTAGAAACGCATTTCAATAATCGAGACGAGACATAAAATGTACGAGACGAAACAAAAAATATCTTTATTGTCTCGTCTCTCTCTTGGACACTACTGCACAGAATGAATCTGATAACTTTGTAGTGAAATTAAGCAAAAAAGCATGTCATCAAGTTTGTGTGTAAGTTTATAAAACCAGACGAGAAAAGCTTTCTGAAAATCGAGACGAGACGAACTTCTATAAAATTTACAAGACGAGACGAGAAATAATATTTTCCTGTCTCGTGGGCAACAATATTTGCGAATGAATGGTTTTCTGAGGGATGTTTTAAATACTAATGATACGGAAAAATGTATAAATTAGAAGAAAAATTTAAGTGACACATTGAATTTGATCATATTCAACAGAGAAAACGTCAGTACAACCTCATTGCGTTTACTCTGCTAGTGTGCATCTAGAATGATTTCAGGCGATATTTGTTGTTTCCTTTTTCGTTCAAAATAACAGCAAGAATTACATTGCAACATGAAATACTAGAACTTAGAAACAAATGTGATGTAGAGTTTTTTCCATCTGAAAAATACGTCATAATCTTCCTATGATATGTTCATTACGGATGCCTTGGTGTGAACACATCAGTACTTTTATGGATAGTTCGAATCCTAGGTTAAGTCTTAACTCAACCTCTCAAATAGCCTCAGGAATGGAACGCTAAACTTCATTAAACCCATCCATCTGCACTGAGAAAAATCCATTATCCGGACAGCGGTATATTGTACAAATACAAGGATTCGTTATGTTTACTAAGGAAATCTGTACGGAGCGTACTTTATCCATATACTACATAGGTACTGCCTTTTACCCGCTTAGATATTACATCATGTCGCTGCAGGATGTCTGACATCTAACAATCTTCCGTATTTTACATACGTATACGTATGTTAAATACTTCAGCTATATGTTAAATACGTCCATCTGTGTGTGAGATCCAGGCCGCCTATAGACACCTCTTTCTTTCGCCATGGCTGACGTCATTGAACTACCGTCTTTTGCTTGCGAAACGAGGTTGTTTACAAACGGAAAAGAAGAGAGGAAGGAAACAAATGCTTGGGTTAGTACACTAGTTAACTATTACTTTAGTTAAATATTCCATTAATTATATATTCTTTTAGTGTAACTTGCTTTAATATAGTACTAAGTAAGTAATGTAGTTTATGAATACAATTCTTACTATTGTAAAACTCGTTAATGATTGAGGACAATGGAATGGGTGAATCTGAATTTTGAGAAATCTTTGAATATTAATGTTTTGAAACATTTTACATTTCAAGGTAGCAAAATGAATGTTATGTGTTTATTCATTCCGTTTTATATGTGACGATTTATTACTTGGTGCAGATTTACTACAGGGCTGCTTAACATAATTGCTAATAAACCGTTTTCAGCGCGAAAATTCCCTTGTGTAGTGAAGATTTAGATTTCTGGGCTTTCGGCATCAATGGCCTTGTTAGCCCGTCGCATATGAGGGATGACTTCCCTCGGTGATCACACTATCCGGGGAAAGGAAGGAAAGAATGGATTGGGGAAAAATGGGGCCGCGGTGGCTCAGTGGTAGAGCGTTCACCTCTGGTGCTTGGGGTCCCGGGTTCGATCCCAGCTCCCGCCAAGTGAACTTTGTGGTGGACAAACACCGTGTGCGTGGGTTTTCTCGGGGTTCTCCCGTTTCCTCCCACTTTCTTCATTCCACCATTTCATACATTACTCATCATCACCGTCTCCTTTAGCCTAACCGGCATAACTGTGGGACGTAAAACTCAAAGGTTTCATTTTCATTTTTGGATTTGGGAAGGAAGAAAACGGCCTGGGACCTATATGTTAGGTACCACTCCGGCATTTGCCTGCTGTGAATGAGGAAAAGCCAAGGAAACCTCATTCAGGATGGCTGGACTTAAAATCTTTTGATACTTTTTCGACCGAGTTCCCCCACCGGGATCGAACCCGGGACCGTTCGCACCGAAGGCGAGAGCGTTAGCGAATACGCTACGCGGGGCCACTAGTGTAGTTTAGAAAACTCATTTTTACTAGGATATTTGCAAGATTTTTTTTTCTTTTAGTTTAACGCCCCATGATTGTACATCAATGTAAGAGAGAAGGTGACGATGAGATACATGATAATGGTGGAATCAAGAAAATGTAAGGAAACTGGAAAGTCTTAAGAATAACCACACCTACAGTGTTCACCAAAAGCCTATTTGTCGGGAGCAGGAATCGAACCAGGGACCTACCGCGTCAGAGGTAAGCGCTCTCAGAGCTTTCTTTTGTTTAAAGAACTTGTTTACAATGAAATATATATATATATATATATATATATATATATATATATATATATATATATATATATATATATATATATATTACGAAGATATTGACATATTTTACAGCCTTACTGAAATTTAAAAAAAAAAGTAGTCAGGGAGAGCTTACTTGTCAGGTTTTTATTTTTTAATTTAATTTATTTTTATTTATTTATTTTTGCTTTGTTATGTTCCCTAGTTAATTAATGTTTGGGTTACTGAAAATTAAAACCTTTTTAGTATTATTGTTATGTCATCACTTTGGAACCAAAACGTTAGATTTTTTTCTTGTGTTTTCATATAGGAAGTTGGTGAGTTTGTGCCTTAGCACTGGTTTGGTTTTTAGAACGTAATTGAAGGTCATGTTGAGTTGAGTCTTGGTGGGTTTGAGTTCGTGAAGTGTCAGGCACTGCTTGTGCCCCTGTCTTCTGTTTGTGATGTTTCCTGGCTTTGGGCTGTGACGTATTTATGTTGAGGAGTACCAACGCAGGCCGCGTGATATACAGGTAGCTACAACACAGCTTCAACAGTTACGAGTCTTTGAATTTCAGCTTTCGTTACGGCGTGACTAATGCAGTATAGTGCTTGGTTGAAATTCTATGGGTGGTAAAAACGGTATGGTAAGAAATACAACGTAATTGTTATTAGTTTAATTAGTGTTTCTTCATAGTATTGTTTCACTATTTCTAGAAGGAATTAAGTATTAACGAAGTAATGAATAAGCAAAAGCACACATTGATTGACGTTTACTATTTCTCATACTCCATTGAGAATGTTTTGATCCTCAGTTGCGCAAACATCCAGTGTGCGTTTATTTTCTTTCTTTTTTGGGGGGTTTACACTGCCTCACAGATGAGCTCCCTCGTGGCTAAGTGGTTAGTGAACACGCCTTTGGCGTGGGACACCCGGGTTCGATTCCCGGCCGGGGGCCGCGGTGGCTCAGTGGTAGAGCGTTCACCTCTGGTGCTTGGGGTCCCGGATTCGATCCTAGCCCCGCCAAGTGAACCTTGTGGTGGACAAACACCGTGTGCGTGGGTTTTCTCGGGGTTCTCCCATTTCCTCCCACTTACTTCATTCCACCATTTAATTCATTGCTCATCATCAGCGTCTCCCTTAGCCTAACCGGCATAACTGTGGGACGTAAAACTCAAAGGTTTCATTTCATTTTTTCTTAATCTCTTGCACCGACCGACCGATCTCGATCAAATTTCCAACGTAGATGCGGTTCTGGCCTGGGAGTGTTTTTAGCTATTTACTTTGACAGTAGAACTTAGGGGAGGGGGAGGAGGGGGACAGAAAAAATAAATGACTTAATTTACTTTGAAGTGTAAAAGTGCGAGCGTTTTCTTCTCTCTCTCTCTCTCTCTGTCTCTCTCTCTGTCTCTCTCTCTCTCTCTTCACTTCTCCAGTCTCCTCTCACTTTTAGGGCCGCGGTGGCTCAGTGGTAGAGCGTTCACCTCTGGTGCTTGGGGTCACGGATTCGATCCTAGCCCCGCCAAGTGAACCTTGTGGTGGACAAACACCGTGTGCGTGGGTTTTCTCGGGGTTCTCCCATTTCCTCCCACTTACTTCATTCCACCATTTCATTCATTTCTCATAATCACCGTCTCCTTTAGCCTAACCGGCATAACCGTGGGACGTAAAACTCAAAGATTTCATTTCATTTTTTCCTCTCACTTTGATTTCATGATTTCGCACTCTGATGAAAAGTATTAAATACCGCCAAGAAAAGTACTAATATATAACCTCTCTTTTAGGCGCCCCTCCAACCACGCGCCCGGGACACGTGCTTTGCTTGCTCGCCCATAGCTGCGGCTCTGTGAGCTACATAAGTAACATACAATGCTTACGTAATACTTTGGGTCATAAGTACTATTAAGAAAGGAAGAATTGCATTTTTTTAACTTTGGGAAAGGAGCTACTATGGGATTAAAGATAAGGTAGGAAAGGCAACACATTCCAGTCTATGCTTTCACCCAGCAGACATATTGTTTGGAACCAAAAAAATGTGACTTTTGGAATCTTGTACTTAGGTTCACAGCGGAAGCGACGAAATAACTTGAATCATCCATTGTAGCTCTCCCCGCAGCCAGTTTCTAAAATGTTGGCAATAAGTTTGCGAAACGAGAGGTGACGACTCCAATTTTGGGTGAAAAGTCGCTATAAGAAATAATCGAGAAATTCATTGTCTATAAGCATTGTAAAAGTTGTAGATGTAAACTAAACAATATGTTCTACTCACTGGCGCAAATCCCGGGGGGGGGGATGACGGATACATGTCCCCTCCAATCTTGGAACTGAGGATGACTTCTTCCAAATAATCCGATTTGAAATGTGTTTTTTGGGAGAAATTTGATGATTTTTGTCCGATTGCTACAAAGGAACGTGAGATGTCCCCCAGAATAAGCCTCAAATCTGCAGCCTCCTAACGCTAAAGACAACTCTGATCCTCCACAACATTGTTTCAACTTCATAAGTATTTTGGACATCGCCAAAAAAAGTATGGTAACGGTCTTACCCTCCCCTCCCCCCCCCTTAATGTTGAAGACAGATTTGCGCCGCTGGTTCTATTCACATCTTTGTAAACAGGGCGCAACCAATCCTTTAATTCAGGGATCATTTCAGGTTGTTTCGGGTACTTTTGTTCATGTTGTGGTCAAAATAGTGTTAATTCACTACAGTACTTACGTTAAGCAATTTTTTGTAAGAGAAAAAGTGCAGAATAATTAAAAGACCCCAGAGGACAAATATAACAAACACCTTCTTCGCCTTTTTTCACGCATCTATAGCTAATCTTGTTGCTATCGGTAATGATGTATTACGTGTGTCTCTCAACGGAAACTCTGCGAACTAAAGGACAAGTTTGTAGTTATTCTTCGTTAGAGGGCAAGGGTAACATAACAATGCAGGATTGTGGAGTAGTGAGTACGCTGTATTTCCAAACTCTTCATCACTTGCGCTGATTAAAACAAACAAACAGAAAAAAATAACGTAAAAACTTTTTTGAACTAATAATGCTTCTCTACAGATGAACATTTTGTTTGCAGCAAAAAGTCGCTAAATGTGTAAGTAGGTAAATCGTCATTTAAAAATCACCCAAAAAAGTCTCCAATCGGAATTTTTTTTTTTGTCGTTATCGTAGGGCGACCATACGTCCCGTTTTGACCGGGACAGTCCCGTTTTAGGGGCGTGTCGCGGCCGTCCCGTCAGTAGATGGAAAAAAGTAGTATTCGTCCCGTTTTATGTAAATGAAAGAAGTAAATAACAAACCCAGTACCTTTACTCCTTTTAAAAGTATTAATAATAACAAAGCGACAAAAATTGAACTGAAAATCCCTATATTAAACATACTCTATAGTTCGCAGTACTGCTCGAAAGGCAGCAGAGGTTTTAGCAGTTGGTTGTGTGTTAAACAAACTTCAACGTGTCTTTCCTTTTTCATAAGTACCCGCTCTGTAACGAAGAGAGAGAGGGGGAACTCTGATATCAAGGCACTGATAAGAACAAAGGTAGATCTAAAAGTCTAGTGTTGCAAGAACCTGTCCCGTTTTTAACTGAAAATTTTATGGTCACCCTACGCTATCGTTGAGGTCGAATTCCCCTTATTTAGCGACTTTACCCAAAATTGGCAACATTGACCCCCACCGAACAACACCCCGTCATCTTGAGCCTAGCCAGCATAATAGTGGGACGTAAAACTTAAAGATTTCATTTCGAACAACACTCCCAGAAACCTACTGTTATACTATTCTCAAACCACCCTTTCGTACAGTTCTCCCTATTCGAAAAAAAAAAAAATTGTAAATAGCAGTGTTCATACATAAATATGGAACTCAATTTCCCTGAATTTTGCAGGTTTTCCAGGTATTAATTTTGCAATTTCCAGGTCTAGTGGAAGAAACTAATAGTACGAGAACACATAAATTTTAAGAATACTATATTTATATATTTGAGAATGGCCACCCTTCTCCCCAATGAACGATTGCAATTAAATATTGAGTCACAAGAAAATAAATAATTAAAATAAATAAAATTTAAGTTGAAAAATATTAAGTTGAGAAGCCTACTAAGGGAATTATATAATACTTTTGTTCCATACTTGAATACATTCAAAATATACAAAAAAATATTGGCTTGGGGAAGAAAAAAGGGCCCGCGAGATTTTAACTGATTCTTGTAGTACTCGACGACAGAAATAGATTACTGAAAGAATTTTCAAAATCGGCACAGGCAAACATGAAGAAAATCGCATTTTCATGTACCGGTTCAAAATGGGAAGAAAAAAGGGCCCGCGAGATTTTAACTGATTCTTGTAGTACTCGTCGAGAGAAATCGACTAGTGAAGGAATTTTCAAAATCGGCGCAGGCAAGCATGAAGAAAATTGCATTTTCATGTACCGGTTCAAAATGGGAAGAAAAAAGGACCGCGAGATTTTAACTGATTCTTGTAGTACTCGACGAGAGAAATCGATTAGTGAAGGAATGTTCAAAATCGGCGCAGGCAAGCATGAAGAAAATCGCATTTTCATGTACCGGTTCAAAATGGGGAAGAAAAAAGGGCCCGCGAGATTTTAACTGATTCTTGTAGTACTCGACGACAGAAATAGATTACTGAAAGAATTTTCAAAATCGGCACAGGCAAACATGAAGAAAATCGCATTTTCAGGTACCGGTTCAAAATGGGAAGAAAAAAGGACCGCGAGATTTTAACTGATTCTTGTAGTACTCGTCGAGAGAAATCGACTAGTGAAGGAATTTTCAAAATCGGCGCAGGCAAGCATGAAAAAAAAAATCGCACTTTCATGTACCGGTTCAAAATGGGGAAGAATAAAGGGCCCGCGAGATTTTAACTGGTTCTTGTAGTACTCAACGGGAGAAATCGATTAGTGAAGGAATTTTCAAAATCGGCGCAGGCAAACATGGAGTAAATGGCATTTTCATGTACCGGTTCAAAATGGGGAAGGAACAAGGTCCCGCGAGTTTGAACCGCTACGATGTATGTTCACGAATGTGCCCGTCTTCTCAAATTTAGTTAATTACTGTGACACTGAAACATGTGACACAGAGTCACATTGTGGATGACTCTGCAATCGGCAACCACTGCACATATACTCCTCCCGCCCCACAGTTTGATTATTTCGATCCATTCCTCACGTGCTAACGGCATGGTTCAACATCTGCAAGAAAGAGGTAAATGTAACGTTCAATTGGCAATAGCTTTCCACCAAATTAAGCTGCATGAAATCTGATTGCATATTTGACATACTGAGAAAATTCTAGCCCGTGGCCATATGTATCACATATCCCATCAGTTCATAAAAATTTTGAACACAAAATTACGGTCGTCCGTGTGACGTACTCCCAAAAGGCCTAATGTGTATCACCCACCTCACATTCAATTTAACCACATCCGTGTAGAATTTAGAAAGGAACTTCTTATGATGTATACAGGATGTCTCAAAAGTTCCCTAACATAGGGTAACTCTGTTATCAGAGTTACAACAAAATGTAAGAGGAAAAAAAATCTCGAAATATGACGTTTTCAATCTAAAGTGAACACTTTAAAAAAATCGGACGAGATGTTTGTGCTGTATACTCTTTATGCACCCAATTTTAAATGAAAATGCAACGTTGCCATTTACCTGAACCCACAACATAAGTGAATGAAGTTACTGTTTGAAACGGAGGCTGGCCATCAACATGTTAGCGTAAAAGACAGTAACTTCACTCACTTATGTTGTGGGTCCAGGTAAATGGCAACGTTGCATTTTCATTTCACATTGGGCGCATAAAGAGTGTACAGCGCAAACGGGTCATCCGATTTTAAAAATTCCTTCACTTTAGATTGGACACATCATATTTGGAGATGCTTTCCCCTCCGACATTTTGTTATAACTCGGATAATAACAGAGTTACCCTATGTCAGGGGACTTTTGAGACACCCTGTATATCTTATTTAATATATGTTTGATGTCACTATATCTGTAGTATAATTTAGTTTGTTTAAATTTACAATTTAATAAGTAGATTCGGATTTACATGCGTAGGATTTTGTATGCATCTAACTAATGAATTCTTTTATATTCATACTTAACTTAGTGACTTGGCTTTGGACTGCAACTGATTATTGTAACCCATTATTGCTTGAGAAGAAACAAGATATCCGAATCTTCATTTGGAGAAATCAAAGGTCTATTGGAAAGCTGGGAATTACAACCATTAATTTCTACATTTCAAGGTGCGTAAATTATATATTCTGTGTTTATTATTACTATTATTGGGTTTAGAATCAATCAAGCATTTCATAATATTTTAGAGGGATCAAGATGGGTGCCGGATAGATAAGTATTTGAGCGTCAGGCTCTTATTTCTTTTCAATTTAATATTTAATCAATGATTATCTTTCTCCCTCATTATTCCACCAAATCGTATTCCAAGATCATAAATTTTCATTACTCATTTGTGACCGTCAGCCTACATAACATATTCGTAGGACGTAAAACAAAGATTTCGTTATTATTGTTTCTATCTCTTTTCTCCATAGCTGTGAAAAATAATGCCTTCAACATCATAAATTTGTATGCCACTTGCCTGCTTTCGCCTTCAGTCGTCTTACTCTTCGGACATCACGAAGCAAAGCAGGTACTTTGCAGTTTTCATAGTTTTGAAAGGATGTGACATAACATAATGATGTTGGTGTTGCGATGTTCAGTACCGTAGATAATTAAACAATGCTAGTAAACAAATCGAGTAGCAATTGTAATTTTTTAGCTTACATGCCTTTCAGACCGGCCATTTTTTTTTTTTACAACATATTGTTATTTCTACTCTATATGAAATATATTCTGAGGTTGTGTTTTGGGGGACGTGGTAGCTCAGTTGTGGAGCGTTCACCTCTCCTGCGTGAAGTTCCTGGATCGATCCCAGCACGTGCTAAATGGGCTTTGTGTTGGAGAAACACTGTGTGTGATTTTTCTCGGGGTTTTCCCGTTTTCTCACACATTTTCATTCTACTATTCCATTAATTCTCATCATCATCGTCTCCTTGAGCATATCCGGCATAATCGTGGAACGTAAAACTCAAAAATTTCATTTCATATAAACTTTGTTGCAAAGTAACCTGATAGCTGAAGATACTTTGCAACACATACAAAAAAGTATTTTCAGCATACGAACATAATGTTTCTGTGCAGTGTTTTCTCTCTTCTATTGATACATTTCACTTCCTACACAAAACTGCATGCAGTCTACAAATATTGAGGTTGGACTTACGGTACCGGTGTCAGTACTTAGTACGAATTATTGATATTTGTAAAGAAAATTATGTATTTTCTGGTACCGACATAGGAACCACGTTCTGATAGTTTAGTATGTCCCACAAAAATGGCAACTCAAGAACAGCAAAAATCTTCGAGATCTGATTTGCCTTGGTTGCTCTTTATATCCAAGAATATCATCCCAACCGTAATCAGTGGAAGATTTACGGGATTTGAGGCTTTCAGGCTGAAGCTCACCCAAATTACAGGATTTCTTTTTTACAAAATTCTGATGTTAGTCATTCCTATGCGTCTACGCTTCAAGCCCTTCAAAAAGTCTAGTCGTTTCTAAATAAAGGAAGTCTTTCTGTGTGAAGTCACTCTCAAACTATTTTTCTGAATCCGCCGCTTTTCGTAATTTATTTTCCAACAAGAAATCCATCCCGACATTTACCTGAATAGGAAATTTTCCTAAAGTTAGATGGCAGGAGGTACCCGTAGTAATAATTTCCTATCTGAGGGGTTACGTTTGATCGGTGCAAAGTAGCCCCGATTAGAGGCTGAAACAACCTTCTCCCAGTTTTATTTTTCTATGACTTTAAAACGTTTCACACTTCAATTTCAACTATTGTCTCAAAGTCCCATTATACACAGAGTATTCTACGAAACTGACTTGACTTTGACGAAAATTCTTGTAGGTGATATCTTTCAAATTTTGTCGGCCTTTACAGTGACTGCTTTCCATACCTCTACAACAACAAACCCTTCAGGTAATTAGAACTGATGTTAACCGCCAACCAAATAGTCAATGTTCTATCTTACGGTGACAGTTGAAACTTTCTCTTTACAGTCCATCATTTTACCGACAGAGGACTGTGAAACTTTTGCCGTATTTTGTGCAAAGTTAATCCTGAAGTGCAAAATAATCCCGTCTTATGGTACTTACAGAATATTAGTCAGTAATTTTCACATTAATTTTAAAGGTGACAACAGTTGGAGCCTAGGGCTGTGTGATATTTAAATCGAACGGTTGATATTTTCAAATATCAAAACATCGATATCGAAATTTTTGATCGATATATCCATATTCTTTTCTCTCTTTCGTATTTCTATATTTTCGATTTTTGATATTGTTTATATTTCGATATTGCTGTATTTTTCAATATTTCGAACAAGTTTCGATAGTTTGTCGATATCGATTATCTATATTTAAATTCGGATATCGCAAAGCCCTATCGAACCCTTCGGAAATGAAGTTTTTGGCTATGGACCTGATTAGGGATGCACACGAGACAAGACGAGACATAATTTTTGTTACGAAATTCGAGACGAGACAGAGCTCTTCCAATAGAAACGGATCCAGTTTTCGAGACGATACATAACTTTCGCGGCACCTTTTCGAGAGGAGACAATCTCAAATCTTTTCTCTTGCGCATCCCTAGACTTGATCATGAGTTCTCAAAAAAAAAAAAAAAAAAAAAAAAAATTGTTAATGAGAAATAACATCTAAATACAATATCGGTAGCTAAAACATTTTTGTTTTCATTCTTCAGTAATGCATTGTTATTAATCTCAGTATTTTATAGTGTATTCTTAAGCTTAAGGTGATGTATAATTAAATTTTGAATTCAGTTAACTTATTTTGTTTCTTAGATTGTTTTCAAAATGTATGTACAAACGTTTATTTTCATTTTTGAGAGTTTAAAGTGACGTATAGTTATTAAACATAGTATTTAATATTGTACTCTTAACGTGAAAGTGATATACAGTTAACTTTAGAATTCAGTTAACATTTTTCTTTCTGAAATTGCTTTAAAAAGTATGTAAAAACGTTTTTTTCTTTTCTTTCTTGAGTGCTAAAAGTGATGAAAAGTTATTAAGCTTACTACTTTATATTGTATTCTTAACCCTAAACTGATACACAGTGCGTTTTTGAATAAATTATGTCAAGTTATTTGAGTGACGAACACTGATAGAAAATCCTGACTATTACTGGAACATTTTGATTTTAAGGTGAGGACTACTGGTGCAAGGATTTTAAAATATTGTTTTTCCTTCTACTCCTTTTTGAATTCTGACTACATGGTCATTATAGGAAGGATCAGTGAGTCTTTCCAACTACGGTATAGCTCCGACAGATTCACAATGCTCAGAGAAAAGACAAAATAGTATGTTTTCAACCTTAAAGTGAGAACCACTGGCGTTTTTACCCTGCTATGCAAAAGTAAGTGAGTACTCCAATGGGGTTCCAATGCGGTACCTAATTTCTGCATTTTAGATATATGGAAATACATGTCTCTAAAATGTAAAGAACTGATTTTTTTTTTTAACTGAAAACTGCAATTCGGAAAGCCTTATGGATACCGAGATATGGGAAAATAAAGAGAGATACTATAGGTATGTGGGTCTTGCATACTTGACGCTACAATTCGGAAAATGAATTAAAATATGACTAACGGCCATCAAGATGATGTCAAATAAAGGGGGACCAACACAGTTAAGGGGTTTTCGTGTTAGATTTCGCTAAAATTTCCGAAATCGTTCATGGACAGTTAATAAACACCAGTAGCAATTTCATCTTAAAGTAATTAGATATATTCATGGGGTGTTAGAACATCATGGAGTCTACCAATATTAAATTTTAAAAACTTTTGAAAATATAATGTGACATTTGTAAACAGTATTTGAAATATGTGTTTACCCAAAACTTCCAGCTAGTACATCTAACATCTGGAGAAACACTGTGAAATAAAAGTGTATGAGATCTTGAAATTTCGGAAACAATTATTGGTCGCAACAAAATTAAATAAGATGGTACTTCTATGGGTTAAATGAGTACCTCAGTACAATTTCGATCGAAAGATTAGTTCAGTCCTAGGTTTTCTTCAGGCAATTCCAAGGGTTCATCGAGCTGTACAAAAGAATGAAAATTCGCTGTCAATATCTAAGATAGTAACCAAGATAAAAGGAATTATATATTTTATGGCGTAAAAATAGAGATCTTTATATATTTGTACTTTTGGGTCTTTCCTATAAGAAAAAAAAATCAGAAAACTACTGTATATACCTTAATAGACAATTCAATGGGCGGGGACACAGTAGCTTAGTGGTAGGGTGTTTAACTAATCTTTTTTTTGCAGAAACTATTGGAGTATTCACTTAACCCATAGAGATACGATCATACTTAACTCCCTATTTAATTTTAAATTAAATAAAAGGAAATATTTCAGTGTAGCGACCCACGATTATGCATTTCAGTCTCAGGGAGATTTTGATTAAAGCAAGTGAATGTTGTTGGCAGAATTGATGGAATGCAAAGGTGGGAGGAAAGAGAGAACCCCGAGAAAACCCACGAATACGATGTCCACTACAAACTGACTTGGCCGCGGATAGAACCAAGAACCCAATACACCAGAGGTAAGCACTCTACCACTAAGCCACTGTGCCCCCGCCAATTTAATTGTCTATTAAGGTATATACGGTTGTTTTCTAAAATTTCTTCTTCTTACAGCAAAGACTCAAAAGTACAAATCCATGTGGGTCTCTATTTTTACGACGTCATAAAATACACAATTCCTTATATCTCGTTTGCTATATTAGATAGACAAAAAATGTTCACTTTATTTCAGAGCCCGATGAACGCTTGGAATTGTCCAAAGAAAATTTAGAGCTGAATTAATCTTTCGATCGAAATTGTACTGAGGTGTGTCACTTTTTATTTCATCATATTTCGGTAACTGTTAGGCGTACCGACTTGCGGTTTCGGTAAACACACACCTCTAAGGTTCTTTAAAACGTTATTAAAACATATTTTAGAATGTTTAGAAATGAGAGTTCTGCGAATATTATGGTACCCGAAAACCCCCATCAGGGCGTGTGTGTAGTGTATTTAATTGAAACTACTTTTGAGGTGGTTGTAAGCTCTCGTAATTACGTTTCCGAAACTGCCCATCTAGTACGCAAACCCCACATTTCTATGGTGTCGTTCTTTATTTTCCCATATCTCGATATCCATAAGGCTTACCGAGTTGAGGTTTTCGGTAAACAGATATCAGTTCCTTACATTTTAGAGACATACATTTCCATATATCTAAAAAATACAGACATTAGGTACCCCATGGTACCCCGAACACCATTGGGGTACCCACTTACTTTTGAATGGTAATACATTTTGAGTTGTTGTTCAGCATCAATAAACACCTCATATTTTTTCTACGTGCAACCCAAAAGTCCATACCTGACCGAACAGATTTTTTCCATTTAATCTCAAAAAGGTTAAGATATTTTGTATTGTTAAGTACAACCAAATTAAACACACTGAATATAACATTTTAAATATTTTCTGATTTTTGTTGCAGGTATTTCGTGCTTCAAACCAGGATTCTGCTTGAAAGACAGTCAAAAGAAGCAGTGTAGGTTGTGGCTAAAAGTACGTCCTTTCTGAAGACAGACCCAGTTGTACTTACATTATTTTGTACGAATATATAACCCTAATAAAGATACTGTACTACAAATTATTTCTTTCTTCCATAAATTATAATAAAATATTATCTCTGTTTAAAGAAAATGATTGTTAATGTTAAGTCATTTTAATTCTTTTTCTCTGTAATAAGAACATTATCCCTCGCAATATTTTTTATCTTTGTGCTATTGCGATTGGATGAAGTAAAATTCTATACGAAGCACTATTATTTCAGACATGCATTAATAACTAATGTATTGTTCTGTATGTAAGACAATGTGTATACTGAACATGTCTAGCGAAGGTGTTGTTTTAATACAGAATCTATAACTCAGCTTTTCAGTAGTCAACTTTATTGGGAATCCGAAGAAAGAAGTTTAAAAAAAAAAAAAAAAGTTGGACTTGTGTGTGTTCGTGTTGTGTGTGTGTTCGAATTCTGAACTAATCCAAATTATCCAGAGAAATCATTATATATTTCTTTGTTGCTATTTCAGATGTATCCTTTATCCAAGTCGTATGAAACGGAGACTTCATACATCGCTATACTTTGTATGAACTATGTTCCGTATTTACTTAATCACTTTGTAACTTTCTCTAGTGTTGACAAGACCGCAGGTGTCAATCGAATAGTTTAGTGTTTCACTCATGTCACCTTGTGACTAAGGTACGTCCTGTCGGTATATATATGGTACTGGGTTCAATTAGCGATAAAATACATTTTTAGCGTTAAACAAATGCAAAAATCTACACGAAATGAGATACCGTGATCTCTGACTTACGGATAACACCAAGCAACTAATGGTACTGAGTGTGATTGAGTTTACTAATTACTATTTGGCTAAAATCAGTGTTCCTTTATCTATAGTTCTTTTCGTGCTTTGAATTGCAAAGTTTGAAATAACCGTTTTAAATTGTGTATATATATCTTCCGAGTAATTCTGAGAATCATTGCTCTTTCTTTAAGCAATGTATGAGACTGTTAAATTGCTCGTTGCTTAAAATGTTGCACTAAGAAGGATGCATCCAGGAAAGTCCAAATTTGCAGAACGTCTATAGCAGGGAAGAATAAATATGTTTAGTCGATGGCTGCACAACGCCTCCGCTGTCACCACGTTGTCACACAGCGAATACAGCGAACGTTTAAGAGTATTCTGCACTTACTATTAGGTATCGGCCTGGGAACTTTGGCGCATCTACCCAGTCTCCTTCTTGGTGTTGCATTTTTAATAGCGAGTACTGAGTAGGAATCATCTTGTAAGCGAATACGTTTTCGGCTGACACTACACTTTTAATTATTGCGACATTAAAAAAAAAAAAAAAAAAAAAAAAAGAAAGAAAGAAAGAAAAGACATAACTTACCTGTTAATTAAAATGTACAGAGAAGTTATTTCTGGAAAATTCTATTCAGGCCTCTTGTGGTAACAACTGCACTTTAGAAGAAGATACTATTAAGGAAAGGAATGAGGTAAACTAATCTTTATATCGTACAAGCAATGGATGATAACAGCTTAATAAATGATTGTACGTAAATCTTGTTTGAGTTTCAATATAGGATTGTATAAGGCTGTGCATTTTGCATTATTATTGAAGTGCTGCAACTAACTAACTGCAAACCATATGATAAATTCTTACAGTAATATTGATTTACTCTGTATGGAAACGAAAATAGTTTAATATATGGTTAACCTCCTTTGTGCCCATAATTTTAAAATTAACGCTTGTGTCACTTTTCAACACTTGGCTTTGCAGTAGCTTTCCAACGAATTAGCAGGAAGCCCAAACTTATAGGACACCCTGCAGGTAAATACATTTCTTTGGACAGTTTCACTGCTCCAAACTAAGATTTGAAAAGTGTAGTATTGTTAATTTTATTATTATTGGCACAAAGGAGATCAACCATATTTTAAGCTATTTTTGTTTTCATACAGAGTAAAACAATATTTGACAACATTACAGTAAGAATGTATCATGCACTTTGCAGTATGTTGCAGCACTTTAATAATGGTGCACTATACGTACACTCTAGATCCTGCATATGTCCGATCCATACATTACAAGAAGGCAATACGTATTCGATACAGGTAAAATCTGTATATTTCATATGGACAACCTATTAGCTATATACATCCGATCTATACATTACATATGGCCAACCTGTACGCGACATACGTATAATCTATATGCTGCATGCAGACAGTCTGTAAGCTACATATATGCACTCTGTATGGTGCATACGGATATTCTGTATGCTGTATCTGGACAAGCTGTGTGCGACATAAGGAAAATCTGTATAATACATACGTACAATACGTATACTGTATCTAGTCGTACGTATGGGGCACAAGTACAATATAGATGCTGTCTCGGGGTTGAACGCAAGAAACATACGTACAGAACGTATATTGCATACTTCTTGAAATCATGCTCCGTCCTGATAGTCAGTGTATGTCGTCATTATTAACCCACATGCTACATACGACCCTGACGTCACAAAGCTAGATATTACCTCCGTATATACTTGTTACTGCAGATGACGTCACACGAATGACGTCATTGCACTTATGCAGACAGTACGTATAATACATACTTTTTCAGCTATACGTTTGCTGCAGGATGTTATATACGGTTGTACGTTAAGTCCAGAAACTACAGGAATTACGAATGTAACCTACGTTTTTAAGTATGCCACCTACATTTTTTTTTCTCAGTGTGCATCCAGTATATTGGTACTCTTCGCTGATCTATTGGCTAGCGCGAGTGCCTTTGGTTTGATTTCCGGTGGGAGAGCATCAAACACATTACCTTGGTTCTGATTCCACCTTAATCTGTAGTTTCAAGTCTAATTTATAGTTGATGATGAAAAGGGGCGTTAAACATAAGCTAACAAGCAAAATATTTTTCTATTGTATTGAGTGGTACTTTTGCTATGTTATTCAAATTTAAGTTTTACTGTTATTTTGAAATAATAAAGTTTTCATCATATCGTAACTACTCTGGTCAACATTTAAGGCAGGTTTTACTCTTTCTGTTTCTGGCAGCTATATGTTTTGGTGTGAGCAAGTGATCGTGCGCCGTTATTTTTGTAGGAAAATGACACGATGAATATGTGTAAGTACTTCTAATTATTTTACATTACCTAAAGTAGCTAATAAAATTGATTTTCTCTTGTAATAGTGCACAATAATTACAAGTAACCTACCGACTTTTCTCCTCCTTGAAAAAAATAAATAACAGCTCGGAGTATGTGAGCGATAGAAAAACTGAATTGGAAATAATGAAATGTAATCTTAAGTAAAATTTGTCATTTTTCCTTGTTTAATATGAGAAACTAATACCATTTTAGGCCTTATTGATATAAGGAAAGAAAATAAATGATTTTTGGACATATTATTTAGATCACAGTATTTAGAGCTAAAAAAAGAACATCTGGTATTCGTAGCATGGCCATGAGAGAGTGGCAAAGTCCAATTTCACAAACTAAGATAGGTTCAAGAAAATATGAATTCCTTGGCACGAAATCTCCCTCAAGAAATATTTATTTAAATAGTAACATCTTTTCTATCTGTAACTTATATAGGGATTGTGGAAACTGAATTTTACAAGGAGCTCAGCTTAACTTACTCTCAATGTGGAAATAATTTCTTTGTGTTGCAAAATAAAGAAGCAGTAATCACTAGGGAAGTACATGAAGTGGTACGCGGGGATCTGCATGTGTTGTATATCGTTGGAAAGGTCACACCGAGTATACTTCACATGTGAAATATCTCGCTTGAATGGGGCCTGTAGGGGGCGTGGAGGCCCTTTAAAGATCAGAACAAAGCTCGCTCCGAAACACCAGAAAACGTGGATTAAATAAGAAGCTATGACGTAATTGTTTTGAGACGTGGTATATACAGGTTTGAAAGGTAGCTAAATACGAATCTGTTATCAAATGTTTACAAATCAAAATGGCGGATCCAACATGGCAGACACAAATTACAAAGAAACATGCTATGAATCTGAAATCATGTATATGGAGGTATTCGACGTCGCTGTGTATGAATCGGATGCTAAAAGTGTAAAATTCAATATGGCGGACAAAACGTAAAACACTGCTGGAACTGAAAGCAGGTAGGTAGAGGTTTTCATTGTCGCGGTATACGAATTCAATGTTAAAAGTGCAAAATGCAATATGACGCATCTAATATGGTGGACAAAAGGTGCAAAAGTACAGAATGGACGTATGAGTATCGAGACGAGCCTAGGCTCCGTCTCGATCTCCACTCGATTTGGAAAAGCACACAAGATCGAAACTACTATCGGTATCAGTACCAGCCCTACTACGGAGAGTGGACATTTATCATACATATTGCTCACAAGTGTACACGACATAATGTGAAACCGAAAAGACAGTTATGGAAGCATAACGATATTTTAAACGCTAAATTTTCACTGTCATTGTTTGAATCTTCAGATGGTATATGAAAATAATTGCAACATACCCTACAGAGGCCATTCAAGCGAGATATTACAGATGTGAAGAGTAGTCGATGCAGCTTTTCAACGATATATAACATATGGTGATCCATGTGTATCTCTCCGGTGGCGGGGGAGGGAGTTGGTAGTAAAATAATTATTGCCTATGATTACAATCTGTTCATATCATAAAACTTTCATGTGCACTACAAAACCTGCCCTGCATTCTGTGCCTCAATTTTGGCATGATTCTATAGCGAAACACGTTCCCTGTTTATTGTAAAACATCATCTACTTGCCCCCTTATGCACTATAGGTATTTTTCTACTACATGTGTAAGAATAACATATGCCCGTTCTGTACATATCTTTTTTGCATTTTTCGTCCGCCACATTCGATCCGTCATATTGCATTTTATACGTTTAACATTGAATTCGTATTCAGCGACCACGAAAACCTCTATCTACCTGCTTTCAGTTCCATAGCAGTATTTTACATTTTGTCCGCCATCTTGGATCCGCCGTTTTGAATTTTACACTTTTAGCATCTATTTCATACACAGCGACGTCGAATATCTCCATATACCTGATTTCAGATTCATAGCATGTTTCTATGTAATTTGTGTCCGCCATGTTGGATCTGCCATTTTGATTTGTAAACATTTGGTGTCAGATTCGTATTCAGCTACATTTCAAACCTATATATACAACGTCTTAAAACAATTACGTCATAGTTTCTTATTTTATCTACGTTTTTTGGTGTTTCGGAGCGAGCCTTGTTCTGATCTTTAAATGGTCGCCACGCCCCCTAGAGGTCCCATTCAAGCGAGATATTTCACATGTGAAGTACACTCGGTGTGACTTTTCCAACAATATATAACACATGCAGATCCCCGCGTACCACTTCATGTACTTCCCTACTCAGACTATAAAAGCATTGGAGTCTCTCTAAGTGTTCAAATCGCTCTAATACATTGGAATCAATCGCACCATCAATCTATTATAACAAAATAATTATAATCTTTTGTGCATTTTATATATATATATAAAAAAAAACATTGTTTAGTTTTGTTTGATTTTTATCGTTTTTCACTGCTTCTGTATGAGATTATTTCACATTCAGTCAATTCATGAGTTCTCTTAGTTTCAAAATTATTTTTCTTTTTTAAAAAAATGAAGGGTGTGAGGCAACAACATGGCAACCCACAATTTTACTGTTTTAAGAGATTGGAGGTTTTCTGATGGACAATTCATTTCCAAAGTTAAAAAGCTTTTTTTTTTTTTTTTTTTTTTTTTTTTTTTACGTAAGACTATACATGAAGGATTAAAATAATTATATCCAAACAATGTAGCGAATTTCTAATTTTGTATGCTGCTGTATGGGTTACCATGTTTTAACTTTTAAGCCATAATTGATACAAACATTATTTTCTGAAGTATGTTTACTTTGCACCATGGCTTACATTTTGTATGGAATTTTCATATCAGGAAACAATATTTGTTGACTCATTAATACAAAACATGAGTATTACAGAAATGTACCTAACGACATAAAGAAAACTCGAACGAGTGGAATTTTAATTCAACTAATGCAAATATTACAAACTTCGTGAAAAACCTTCTTATCTAAAGAAATCGATTCTAAATTAAGAAGAAAATCTACTATAAGAACGACTTGTTTTCACAATACCCAAACAGAAGTTTCCACAAAAATGAATCTTGAAAATCTAATTTTTATGCCCCAGGCCGGCGAGGCTAAAGGACACGGAAATGAATCTTGGAGTATATTGCTTTTACTCCATGATGTGTTGGTCCTTTTCTGTATCATCAAGTTCTCCTATGTCAATTTGATACACATGTTAGAATATTAATATTAGCGCTATTTCCGTTTTCACCCCAAAGAGCCATTTCTAACCTAACCCTAACAGTAGTCAGTCCACTTCCACTCCGCCAGCCTTGAATATTTATCACAATTGGGTTTGTTTTCTACATCAAACGAAAACTATAGTTACTTAGAATTCGAAAAGTGAGATGTAGGCCCTTGTACGTCACTAAAGTAAAGCAGCATTAATAACAATAAAAAAAAAATCACGTCAGGCGACGCAACAATAATAGCACTAGTTAACAAAGGTTTTGTTACATAAAAGGAAATACCTGTTCTTAAAGGAACTTTTTGCGCTGAATTCGAATATGCACTCGGTTTTTCTCCATCACGTACGATTTTCCCGTAACAGGGATTTTCGGGAAAATCCCTCAAAAATTTCCCTTTTCGTTTATTTTACACCCCAAGATCTTGTCCCCTTGCATATACTAACATAGAAATTATACCTAAGTACACTTTGATTCATATTTAACAAACCCTCCAAGTTTCGTAATAATCGCTTTATTCTTTCTAGAGAAATAAATATGTTTGTATGTATACTGTGTGTACTGTTTATTGCACCTTATAGTAATGCTTTCAGATCTCTTAAGTTGAGGTAAAACGTTTTGCTTTATTACCACAAACACATATATAAAATATAATACAATATAATTTACAAGTGTGACAATTTACAATAAACAATAATACAAATGTACCAAAAGGTCATGAAAAGACAATCAAAACTATCACAATATATGAAACTTCCATTGGGTTACAAAAACGTACACTACTTCCTTCTTTTGTAAGAAATGTTGCATTCTCTAACAAGACCCCAACAATAGTCCCCCATCATTGAAGGATCCTATCGTCCCTGGTACCTTTTCTCCATTGCCATTATATCTTGGTGGAATCTTTCCCCCTGTTCGTCGCTGAGAGCACCTAGGTTAGCAGGAAAGAAGCTGAGGTGGGAGTGCAAAAAGTGGATTTTTAAAGACATCTTACAACCCAACTCTTTGTATTTCTGTATCATGTCCTGTACGATTTCTGTGTAACTCTCAGCTTTGTTATTGCCCAGAAAGTTGCGCACAACACACTTAAATGCTGTCCAGGCAGCTAGCTCAGCACTGTTTAACTTGCTGTCAAAGCTATCATCAAGCATTAATTTCCTAATTTGGGGACCAATAAACACTCCCGCTGAAATCTTAGCATCACTCAGGTTAGGGAACTTATCTCGCAAATACTTGAAACCTTCACCAGATGTGTCCATGGCTTTGACAAAGTTTTTCATAAGTCCTAACTTGATATGAAGTGGCGGTAGTAATATCTTATTAGGATCTACCAAAGGAGCGTATTTGACGTTGCATTCTCCAGGTACGTAATTCACTCTAGGTTCCCATTCCTTCACTTCATAATGTTTGTCATCAGCTCGGCTATCCCATAAACATAAAAAACATTGGTACTTCGTGTAACCGCACTGCAGTCCTAATAAAATACCAACTACCTTGAGATCACAACATATTTGCCAACAATGGTCCTTGTAATTTATAAGATTTAGCAAAGTTGACATGGTGTCATAGGATTCCTTAATCTTCACTGAGTGCGCAAGTAGTATAGAAGGTTTTTTATTTCCATTATGTAAAAGGACAGCTTTAAGAGTCGGAAGGAGTCAAGTGACCTTGACAAATCGAAGATATCGCAGTGCAAAATGTTTCCTTATTTTGGCAACAGATGGGGTTGTTGCTGAAATGCCGTCAAAGCAAATGGCACCCCTCCTTTTCCTTCGTTTTCCCCTGCATGTGGTCGAAGTTGGACAGCGCAGGAGGGGGATGGTTACGGATGTAAATGGGACAGAGGAGTGAAATTCCTTTCTTTTGGCTAAAAGAGAAACAGAACTGAAGAAAAAATAAATACAGAGATATTGTAAGAGGGACCAACATGATATCAGCCGTCAGCCACTCAAATATCTACAATGGTCACAAACATACCATAGAGAACTAAAGCACTTGTCGCCTGTCTCTTTCTCAAAGGATTCTACCTATGATAAATAACGCGGGAATAGTGCAGGAAGAGTCTGATATAAAATGAAGAACCATGCAAATATTAAAAAAAAAAAAAAAAAAAAAACGGGAGAGTCGATATTCTAATTTATTTTGGGCCTTCGTGGTTAAAAAAAAAAAAAACTTGGAATTGAAAGGCAGAAAACCCAGACAAAGATCTGAAATGTATTGGCAATGTGACTCTTTTTTAGTGGAATCCATTTCTTTATTTTCTTTTCAAAATATGATCACCAGATTTACCCTCTGTCTCGCCTTCACATTCGAATGGTCCTGGGATCGATACCAGTAGCTGACCATCCTGAATTTTTCCTATTACAACAGGAAAGGGACGCAATGTTACATTTAGCCTTGGGTACCGGCTTAGAAGGACAGGAGGGAGCATATGCTCTGCTTGGTATTGGTTTTTATTTGGGGAAATAGACCACTTCATTAACAATAGAATTAAAGATGTGTCACCTTCTTCAGGAAGGTACACTCATGTCCAAAATTATTGTCGCATGTCTATAAATATGTTGTAGGAATATAATTTGATAACGAATTCACCCGGTATTTCTTATAATATTAGTATGTGTACAATCGGCAGAGACATGTATGCAAGTTTCATGTCAAAAGAGGAGTAAATAAGAACAATAAAACGAAAATAAAACTTTCGTGTCCATTTAGCAACATTATGATTTACTCATTCTAATTTTCGTATTTATAAATATTTTCCTATGAAATTTACCATATATACATTTCCCGATTATACACATAGTATCAGTATTAAAAGTACCCAACAAATTCAGTATTACATTATATTCTTACATGAAGACAGTTATAGATATGCGACAATCATTTTGGAGATGAGTGTACAAGGACGTAACAGGTGTTTGTTTCAAACATTGAATAAGTGTTCGTATACATTGAACTTATTTCCTGACGTCATAGAACTAAGAACTGTCAAAGAGCGACGTAAGTCCGGCGACAATACAATATTTCATTTTTACTTTCATACTTTGCAATATATCTATTTATATTAAAAGCAAATTTTAATATGTTTTTATTTTCAACTATTTTATCCTAAAATAAATACTAGCCTTTAACCAGCCCTTATTTCCCTGGTTGCATATCACTTTAGGATTTGGAAAATGTGTCCAACGAATAAAAAAAAATGATAAAACACCTTTTAAAGACATT
The DNA here is from genome assembly GCF_964235325.1 of Thermobia domestica. NCBI lineage: Eukaryota > Metazoa > Arthropoda > Insecta > Zygentoma > Lepismatidae > Thermobia > Thermobia domestica. The sequence goes on from NC_137468.1 coordinate 111,470,628, forward strand.
CTTTTGTTAATCAATTCGCACTAAAAAGTTAAAAATAATCTTATTTATGCAAGCCTAAATAAAAAGAATGGGGCGCGTCATTTTAGGAATTTATAAAGTAACTGTATGTAAGCCTATATTAGAGCGCATCCTTTTTTTTTTTTTTTTTTTTTTTTTTTTTAGTCATGCATAACCAAAATTGTTTTCTACTTTTAAGTGAGACTTGATTAATGAAAGAATGTCTGTAAAATGTTTATTAGTATGTTTTTCTATTATTATTGTTAATGTTTGCATCCTTGGCATAGGATGTTTATTTTGTAAGGTACCGTTTGGTGCGTTTCTATACTACTAGGGTATATAAAAATTTAGTTTCCTATGCGATACATTAAACAGCACTTTTTTTTAAAAAAATATAAATTACTACCGAATATAGAGTATTTCTCCGCTAATAAGAGGGAGACAGATTGAGGATACCAAACACCCCTACCATTGATTGAGAAATATTTCGGTGTCGACACTGATGAACAACATTTACATTTGAATTTGAATGTTTTATGGGCTTTAGGCAATTGATTCAGACCGGGATACATGGGGGACAATGTTGGAAGCAAGTAGTCCAGTCCCTAGTTTGAATGCCTGGAATGAATAAGGACTCTTCCCTCCCTGGTAAAACCTGCCGGAATCTGAAGCAATATCAAAGAAACACTGCTTCGAAAAGAGAGGGAGCAAACATGCGTAAATAGATAGTCAGAGTCGGATTTAGGTTTCGTGGGGCCCCAAGCTGTTTAAGGTAATGGGGTCCTTTATGTGTCCAGATGAACATAGGCACCCTACATACAGAAATGAACAAACTAGAGATAATTTAGGAAGCAGACTAGCAGAAGGAGCCCCATTAATTACATGAACGTAGGCTACACAGCAGGAAGCATTGTTGCTACGTATATATACATTTTATTTTATTTTTTAATTTTCTTATATTTTAGAAATGTATATCCAGTTTTTCTTTAGATTTTTCGGCCCCAAGAGAGCAGGGCCCTAAGCTATAGCTTGTTTAGCTTATACGTAAATCCGGCACTGTAAACAGTATACACATACAGGCGCGGATCCAAAGGTGGCTATAGAGGCTATAACCCCCCCCCCCTTGACGTTCAGGTATACACTGGATAAAATGGGCTTCAATCCTGTTTACTCTGGATAAAGAGACAAACTATGGTTTAGCTCCTCCCTTGATCATATCCTGGATCCGCCACTATATATATATATAATAATGTTTGTGTTTAGTATGTTGTACGATGGAAGCTGATGAAAGAGCTTTATATTATTCTTGATTTTTTGACAGGTAAACAAAGAATATTTCGGGGATTAATCTACTCGATTATTATAATAAGATTATAATAATGTATTTTATTTTTTCTCTTGTATGTATATTCTCAGTCCTGCAGGAAGCTTTCATTTCTTTCTTGGAATAGATAAACGAAGACTTTGGTTCGGCTTCTCCTTCACAAATCTCTGTCGAAAGGTTGACTTTATCGCTACCAACACAAATTACTTCTTCTCATAGAAACCATCTACAAATACACTGTACTGCTGAAACAGAAACCATCAACTAAAGAGGTCATAAATTTTGCTATTCCTCGTGTTTGAAGTTCCCGTTCTTCACAACGACTTCCTTTCTCCCGCCCCTGTTAAGAAGTTCAAAGTAGGTTTTCAAAAGGACTCGCTCCCGCTGAGAAGGAAAGTGGGATGAGGAATGACTATAGTGCCATCTAGCAGTTAGACGGCCAAGTACGTGAACACGAAAAAATCTGATTTCTGATTTCTGTAGATTCAATAACGAAGGATATAATTTCTCATCGATTGTGTAATGAATGTCATTGGAAACAGCGAAAAAATAGTACATTAGCTCACAAATACAAAGGTAGTACTCCATTCTCAAAAAAGTCCGAAGTTTTTAGCTCTTTTCCTTACTGTAAAAAAACAGAAGACTTTTCCCTCTAATTTTGATCATTTTCTTATGGGAATTTGGATTATAATTATCTGTATTTATAAGAAGAAAATATCACGCACAGCGTTCAAATTGCACCTTTAAAATGAGATGCATCATATTGAGTGAGCTATTGAGACATTTTTGCGAAAGAACGAAATGAAACCATGATTTGCCTAAAAAATGGTTGAGATCCCATGTTAAATTGAACACCAATCTTCCGGCCGCTGTGGCGCACTCCTTCTCCCTCTTAAGGCTGACCTTTGACGCGTCGATAAATAACCTCCATTCTTCTGGAACGTAAGGAATTCCTAGCTCCGCCATCAACCCATTTATATCCGTACATACGCACACATTATCTTGCATTGAGAAATAGCTTGAAAATTGAACATGCCTTTTCCTGTACACTGATATGTTCGTTTCTGCATCCAATAAGTTCCACTGCTGGAGCCTTGATCCCAGAAGTTCCGCCTCTTGTTTGTCAGGTGCAAATCACGGACTAGGTCATTAAGTTTACATTGCCGGATGAAATGTGGCTCGCGAACACAGTCAGGGATGAACGTTGGATCCTTGGATGTACATGTTGATGTCGATGGTTCATCAAGGTCATGATCATCATCAGAGTCTTTTGGCCATATCTCTTCCCAGTTGGTAGGGGGCTCGGGAAGTGGAAGTCCATCCCCGTGCGGAATAGGTCTAATTGCGGAAATTAACGTTGGGATAACTTATTGTGTATTTGCTTTTTTTTAGAATGTCCCTTAACTACTGTGAGACAAAAATAACAATCATCCAGATGGTTGGTGGGTTCTCTCCACACCATTGGTACAGCAAATTTCATGAACCTCCGTTTCCCTTTGGCCCATGCAAGTAAAGTGACGTAGCACGACGCACAAATTATGTTGGGTGCCCAACTTTTGTCCTGATCTCCCACACGACATCCGAAATATATATAATATGCTAGTTTCACCGATGGCGTAATGGATCTACACTGTCCTTTAACTACAAACTGGCCACACACATAACAAAAACTATTTGGTGAGTTAACACACGAACGCCGTCCTCTTGACGCCATTGTACTGATCACAAACTAAACTTCTGGTCTTAGTTGGGTATAATGCCGTTAAGATCAAACATGAAAGCACTCTTAGCAGCAAAGACAACTTTGAAAGTGAAGTAGTGTTAAACCACACGTCAATATAAAAATGTACAAAACTCCCTCACCAGGTGTCAAGAACACAAGAAAGAAAGAAATGCGCGGGGGGAGGGGGGAAACGATACCGTAGTGGAAAATTCAGACTGCATTAGTTCATTGTTGTCAACAATGAGTCTGTATTCCATTCTTTCATTCTTTTGCATTCTATTACATTTGATAACAGATATTGATAACCATTTCATGAACAAAACGAAAAAACTTGGAGAATTGTATATATATGTATTAAGATATTCATATACTGTACGTTTAAAAAAAATATACGTTGGAAGTACATTCTATTTTTATACACGTTTCTAATTTACAGAGAGCAATACAAGTGTGTTGTTGACTATTGTAAATATTCATTTTTATGTCTGTGTTTGTAGTAATAAAGCAAATCGTTTTTACCCCAACTCAGGAGATCTGAAAGCATTACTATCAGGTGCAATAAACAGTGCACACAGTATACATACAAATATATTTATTTCTCTAGAAAGAACAAAGCGATTTTTACGAAACTTTTAGGGTTTATTAAATATAAATCAAGGTATACTTAGGTATAATTTCTATGTTACTATATGTAAGGGGACAGGAGCTAGGGGAATAAAATATCTGAAACAGGGAAATTTTTGAGGGAATTTCCCGAAAATCCCTCTGTTACGGGAAAACTGTACGTGATGGAGAGAAACTGAGTGCATATTCGAATTCAGAGCAAAAAGTTCCTTTAAGATCAGGTGATTTTTCTCATGTAACAAACAAAAAGTTTAAATTTGTTAACTAGTGTATTTCTTTCGGTTTTTGAAGTACAAGGGCCACGTGTTCACTCGTTTGCCCAAGTTACAAAATCTTGCTGGACCAGTCACAATCCGGCATGAATTTCCAGCAACGCAGAGTGGATTTCGGAAGAATGTTTGCGACTACATACTATGCTATTGGAAGCTTGCTGGTGCGAAAAATTGTTTTCCTGGATTTTTATCGGACCAGAAACGGATCCTTGTAAATTTTCAAAAGACACACAGTGTTACTGGAAATACTCTGGATTCTTGGTGGTTCAGCAAAAAAAAAAAAAAAAAAATCTGGGTGAGGTATGATAATGTGATGGAAAGACGAAATGTGAATGAATATCGAGATGAAATGCATCGAGAATAGGAATGTCGGGATGATCCGGAAGGACAGTGTAGCGATATAAGAGTAAAAAGCAGAGAAAGAGGGGTGGGGCGTAATGGTGAGAGGGTGACCAAGTCGACGGCAGTATGTACTGTGTCCATAAGTAGAGCGTGGTTCATTGTCAGTCGATCAGTGATATATTTTAAGCGAAGATGTTCTCTGTGGGAAAGAAGTGTGGGAAAAGTAATGCGACTATAAAGATCGGGAGTGGGGCTAGGTAAGGATATACGGTAAGCGATTCTGAAGGCATGACGCTCTAAGATTTGTAGCTTTTTCTGAAAAAAAACTGCTGCAGGTATCCAGGATGTGAATCCTTAAGTCAGTACTGGTCGGAGAAAGACCTTATACGTAGTGAGAACTATAGAGGCTTTGGGACCTCAATTGGTGCCAGTCAAGCGACGGAGTAGGTTAATTCGATTGTAGGCTTTGGACAAAATAGATTCTAAGTGAGGTCTTCAGGTGAGATGTTTGTCCAAGAGAAGTCTAGATATTTGGCAGTGCTGGAAGTGTGAATTCGTGTTCCTTGAACGTGAACATTCAGCAGCGTTGGGTTGCGTTGGACCCTAGTGCGTTTGCCAGGAGGCACAAAAACAATTGCTTGAGTTTTGTTGGCGTTGATCTTAAGTCACCATTTGGAACATCAGGAGATGAATAGATTCGATAACTTCCTGAATGTGTTTCTTGATGTGCTGTATGGTTTTGCCAAGTGCCAGAAATGAGTGTCGTCCATATATTGAAAAGTGCTGATAGTTGCTGGAAGAGGTGGAATATTTGCCACATAGAGAAGATAAAGGAGTGGAGATAAAGCAGATCCCTGTAGAACGCCTGAATGTAGAAAGACTGGATGAGTTAATGCATTGTTAATGGAGATGTAGGCTATGCGTCCACTGATAAAATTGAATATAAATCGTATGCAGGTAACAGGTAGATTATATTTCGTAAGTTTGTAGACCAGGGAGTGGTGCCAAACAGTGTCAAAGGCTTTCTCTAAGTCGAAGAAAACCAGGCAGGAAGGTTTCGTGGAATGGAATTGGTTGTAAATATGGTTGACAAGACGAAAAAGCTTATGATTTATACTGAATTGAGGGCGAAATCCGGCTTAATAAAGAGGTAATAGGCGATGATCTGTGCAGTAAGCGTGGAGGCGAGTAACTAGAATTCATTCGAAGATTTTGTTGAGTGTACTGGTTAACTGAATGGGGCGGTAGGAAGATACAAGATTGCTAGGTTTGTTAGCTTTCGGAAACATTAAAGTTTTGGATATTTTCCATGTGATAGGAAAGAAACCTGTGCGGAGTATGAATGTGAAGAGTATAGCTAGTAAATGATGGACACAGTAAGGAGCCTCATTAATGTGCTGGTAAGAGATATTGTCCATGCCAGGTGCACTGTTGCGTTTTCGTTTGGTGACATTTAGAATGTTATCAACTGTGATCGGCGATATAAGTTCTTGATTATTACCCAATGTGTGGCTGAGTGCGGGCTGGAGGTGTGGAGATTGAAAATCAATTCGATCAACGGGTTGTCGAGGATAAGGATGCGTTAAAGGTGGTGTGATTATATCCTGCAGAAGTAGCGAAAGCATTTGCCTTGTCAGTATCAGTTTGAAGCAGTTGATTATGAAGAGGAATAGGATATGTCGTGATACTACGTTTGCCGCTGAGTTGATTGAACCTTTTCCAGTACTCGGTTCGGTTAAGAAGTATCAGCTAGTGTATTGCAAGTTTTAACCCACTGTCGATGTTTATATGTTGTGATGTAATTGGTGACGATGCGTTGCATGTATCTGTGGTGAACTAATGATTCCCTGTTTCCCGTACGCTCGTAGTCTCGATAGAACTGACGAGATCTACGTATGAGCGGAAGGTAGTGTGGAGGTAATTTCGGACTATAGGGATTCGAACTGGATGTAGGAATGAAGGTATTGGAAGCGTGATTGATTGTGCTGGTTAGGAGATAAAGATAGTTATACATGTCGTCTTCTGATTTGGTTTGGGAAAGTTAGAAAGTTTTGCAGTTAAGAAATTTCGATATCCGATCCAGTCTGTTTTATTATAGTTGAGAGATTTGCGTGATAAACTTTTGTGGTTGGAGGTATTAGGATGCGAACGGTTGATGGTAAGCTTGATTGGCAAATGATCACTGCCTATTGGATCTAGCACTTCTATGGTAAGTTTGTAGAAATAATTACATTAGGGGTGGTTTGAGATGATGGCCGGGTGTGATTAGGTAGCTGATGAAGATACCGGTGGTATGACCTATAACGAAGTTGAGAAAAGCCTGTCGCTGCTGAGGTGTTCTGCTATGGATATTGATCTCGGCCATTATGATACAGTGCGTCCCACTAGCTTTCGAACCCGAAAAAACCGTTATAATTTCCGAACAAATATACATAGGAAAATGAAATTCACAATACACGTATCTTGTTTCACGGTGAATACATGATCGTCACAGCAGGTGCTGAAAGTGTCCTCCCTGGACGTCAAGACATGTTTGTACACGGCGTTCCATATTGTGAAAAGTCCGATGTAGAGTCTCCGGTGTGTTCTCGTGAATCGCATTCTCAATGTTGTTTCGCAACTCTTGCAGTGATCGTGGGTTGTTTCTGTAGACACAACCTTTAAGAAAACCCCATAAGAAGAAATCAAGTGGTGTCAAATCCGGGGATCTTGGCGGCCACAATCCTTTGGAGATTATCCTGTCACCAAAAAAGGACTCAATTTCTGCCATGGCCACGTTGGAAGTATGGCATGTTACTCCGTCTTGTTGGAAATAACCGTGACGCAGTTCTTGATCGTCCAGCTGATTCACAAATTCACTGAAGATGTGTAAGTAAACTTGTGTGTTTACTGTATCTTCAAAGAAGATGGGTCCAATGATACGCTGTCGGAAAATTGCACATCAAACTCCCACCTTCAAGGAATGAAGTGGAATTTCATGGTACACTTGCGGATTTTCAGCGGCCCACACCCGAGTATTCTGCGAGTTCACATAACCGGAGAGATGGAACCAAGCTTCATCTGTGAACCAAGTATAGTCTAGGATTCCTGGATTGTCATGCAACAAAGCTTGCAACCAACGACAATACATCACGCGCTTTTCCCAATCTGTAGTCTTCAACTCCTGGACGACTGTAACGCGATATGGAAACAGCTTGGCTCTTTTCGCGGCTCTTTGCTCAGTTGACTTTGACATCCCTACCTCTTGTGATAATAGACGCAGGTTCTTCTTAGGGGACTGCAAAGGACCTTGCCGCACATTCTGTACTGTCTCCTCGGACATCCGTGGACGCGCGCCTCCATGTCCCGTAAGCAACGTTCGTGTTGTTTCGAACTTGTTCACCAAATGATGTATTGATGATTTCGATGGTCCTTTACGGCATCCAAATTCACGACAAAATTCACGTTGAACGGTCTGATACGATCCCGATATCCAATATTTTTTAACAATGAACACGCGTTCCTGTACGGTGTACAAAACCATTCTCGCGATGCAGCGACTCGAGTCACACTAACGCACGCGCACCACACCAAGTAGCACTTTCCCTGGCGCCACCTATCGCCACGTATCTCGTGTATAGCATGAAACAAGGTACGTGTATTGTGAATTTCATTTTCTTATGTACATTTGTTCGGAAATTATAACTTTTTCTCGGGTTCGAAAGCTAGGGTGACGCACTGTATAATATGGGAAATTATTTGAAATATACTGGAAGAAATATATCAGAATAATATGACCAGGTCGAATGTAAATTGTGGCAAGCGTTATGTGCAAGTTTTTGAAGTACAGAGTTCTTATTAGATATTCTGGAAGGTTTTGCTGTGGAAGTTCGTAATGACGACACGGTGTAGAAGGTGAAAAACCTATTGCAACTCCATCGTTAGCATGTTGGCATAGTACTGTCTTTCCTTATGACTGAATATCCAGATATTTTGAAGGAGTTTCCAGGTGTAAGGTGTCTCATTGAGAAGGAAACCTGAAGTGCGGTGTTCTTACAGTAGAAGTGCGAAGAGTGGTTTGTGCTGAATGAGAGAGATGATGTTAACAAATATAAAAGATAATGCCATGATGATACATAAGAAAAGGAAGATGGAATTAGACTTCGGTTTCAAGTGGACTGACATGAAATTATACTTTATGTCCGCTGTAGGTAGCATGGAAGTTCATATGAAAGATTGCACGTGTTGAATATTGGAGCTCGTATAGGATGTGAGGACGGTGAAAAGAATGAATATTTTCAAGTGTGAGTGTGATGAAAGCAGGGAGTTGTTCAATAGTGACAGTCTGGTGTTTGTCAGTAGGTATGGAAGAAGACGGAATGGACTTGGTATGATGCTGCAAAGGAACAGTCATTTCAGGTTTGGTTGGTTCCGGGGGCGGTCCCTGCTTGCACTTGTAACTGAATGCTAGATGTTGCTCATGACAGGTTGAACAGGTTGAAGGTTGTGCAAGATTTTGACATTGGTGCGTATTGTGTGGTCCGGAGTGGTATTTACAGATCGGCTGATTCAGCCATTTATCAGTAGAATGATCATTATATTTTGACATCTTTCACAGCGTAAGAGAAGAGGTGGCTCGACTCTATGGCGTTTACGATATATGTATGCTCCATTTGAGATCGTCGATGGTCTCTTGAGAGTGTGTAAGCACTCTCACCATATATGTTACCCCGTTATTGTTACGAATGCGAATGCATTTGGATATGGTATAGCCTTCTAGTTTGTCAGTGACTCCTTGGTCAGTAATATCAGTATCTACGCCTCGATTTACAACTGACAGCAAAGACTCTTTACGTGGTGGGGGGCCGTTGTTTTAGCGGTTTTTCTGCAAGCCGGGTGAGTGTAGTGCCTTTTCCAAAGATTTTGGAAGGTAAACGCAACGAAAAAAGACAGCTTTCAGACGTATGGTACGTTAACAGCTGGTGAGATTGAGTACACTATCGATCTATCCATGAATAAAAACGCCTTTTATGGGATTAGGTTTGTGAGATTTCTTTAATAATCTATTTTGTTTTTTTTAAATCATATTTGGCTTCATACCAAAACAAACTAACCCCAGACATTAGAAGGTTACGCCCTCTCGTTGGCAAAAGTTTCAATGCATGATTACTGGTGCTAATACATATACAATAGATGGTCTAAGTGCAATGCAAAAGCAACAAGAAATTGAGAAAAACTATGTAAAATTAGTCTGGAGAAATTAACAATATATAATATGGTGCAAAATATATTAATAGGGCAAATATACAAATATATATAATTAAAGAATAAATGTAATTAGATATAACATATATAAACAGGTTAACATATATAACATATATGTTTATATATATAACATATATAAACATATATAATGAATGAAGTACATTGACGTCACAATCACATTGGAAACATTAGTTAAGAAAAATGATGGTTAGATCTTCTGTCTCGGGGCCACTCAAGATTGATGTAAGACGTAATGATAGCCCAATGTTAGTGATGAGTGAAGAACATGTGCTAAAAAGGAAAAATATGAGGTATATGATCTCTGACGACGCCAAATGTCAAATATTGCTCTCTCTTCGGTGTCCAAATTTGTTTACTGAATATAAAGTGTAGTGAGGATGTTGAGCGGTGAGTGCTGATATCGGTATGGAGCATCTGTAAGGACATCAACTCTTACGATGTCAAGATCGAGTGGATGAGCATTTGTAATGCGTGATTGAATGTATCTTGTCCAGAGTGTAGCAAGATGCTCGAAAATCGTTGGAAAGTCTATGTGTTCGTAGGTCATGTAATTTGGATATGGTAATCGAATCCGATATGCCAGGCGAATAACATGGCGTTCCATATCTGCTACGGTACCTTCTCATAGAGTTTAGGTGAGGCATGACACCAGGCAATGTGACCAAATGTGAGAAGAGGTCGGAGAAAAACTTTGTATGTCTCTTGTAAGACATTCGCACTTAGTACCCAGGTCGTGCCTGTAAGGCAACGTAGAAGATTTAATCGAGTTGATGCTTTTTGCGCCAATTTCCGAAAGTGAGGTTTCCAGGTGAGTTTGGTATCGAATACCACACCAAGATACGTAGCAGAGGCACTTGGTCGAAGAAAATGGCCCTCAACTAAGACACAAAGATTAGCAGGATTTCGGCGTACTTCTACGTTTAAGTGAAAGAAAGACGAGAGCTTGTGTTTTCTCTGAATTCACAGTTAGTTTTCACTTCCTGCACCAGATAAGAAAATTATAAAGTGTCAGTTGTAGGCTTCTGCTGATCTGAAGCATAATTTTCCGAAGTGATAAAAATGCTGTGTCGTCAGTATATTGGAAAATATAGATATTAGGCGGTGGTCTAGGCATATCTGAGGCATATAAGATATATAATAATGGACTAAGCCCTGCGGTACGCCCGTATGAGGAAAAATAGATCTAAAGCAAACACCAAAAATATAGGCGGGTTGCGCGCGCACCTTACAGCTCGCTGTTGTCAATTCTCCCTTATCATGTGCCACCTCATTCCCCTCCTGTTGCAGGAGTAAGCAAGCGACAGCCGTTTACCCAACCACAGCTCAAAGCCTGCGTTCTGCTGTAACCAATCTTCAACACGCGCGCGAAACATGAAACCTTGACAGTGACTGAGTAAGACAAATGTAAATGTGGCAACTGTGTAGGTTGCTAGTTGGCTGTTGCTCTCTCCACCCACTTTTTGTTGCGCGCTCAACCCGCCTATATTTTTGGCGTTTGCTTTAGATAGGACACTTCCTATTGAAACATACGCTATTCGATTACTTAAAAAAGAGTAAATAAGACGGATGTAACAAGTGGGTAGTTGGAGCGACTGTAATTTGCGCAGCAAGCCACAATGCCATAAATTATCAAAAGCTTTTTCTAAATTTATAAAGACTAGGCATAATGAAAGAGCTTTATTGTATTGATTGGTGAGGACCGTGGTTAGGCGGAGCAGTTGGTCGCTAATAGAAAAGTTTGGCCTGAAACCTGCTTGATGTGTTGGTAACAGATCGTGTTTTTTTTTTAAGATGAACATGTAGTCTGTTGACGAGAATCTTTTTATATAACTTACTGAATGGGCCTGTAGGAAGTAACATCATGTATGGGCTTGTTTGGTTTATGAAACATGCACACCTTTGAGACTTTCCAATGTAACGGATAATAACCAGTGTTGAGTATGAAATTATAAATAGATACTAGCAAAGAAATAAATAGAGGTGGAGATTCTTTCAGCATCCTATACGAGATATTATCTATTCCTGGTGCTGTGTTACGTTTCCGGCGAAGAGCGGAATGTAATTCGGGAGCAGTGATTGGTCTGGTAAGTGGATGATTGATGTCGGTTTGATGTGATGTAGAAGGTTGTAAAGAATGTATTCTGGAAATATCAATGCGTTCACTCTGGCATGGAGACTCAGTTGCAGTGAATATTATTTGCAATTGGTCTGCGAAAGCATTTGCTTTATCTGCGTCTGAAAGAAGTAGAACGTTATTGATATGGAGCGGATATGTTGTAACAGAATCTTTCCCGTTAATTGATGAAATTTCTTCCAATAGCGGGTAGGATGTGCTTCGCCTCTCAACTTATTGCAAGCACTAATCCAGTGCCTCCGTTTATATGCAATGAGGTAGTTTTTAAACGCCCGTTGCCGTTGTCTGTGACAATGAAGATGTGCCTCGTTCCCAGTACGATGATACTCTCGAATGGGCTACCGTGCACGATTTACAATGTCCAGATATTGAGGTAGTAACTGTGGTCTGTGAGGGCAGATTTTGTCCTCAGGAATGGATCTTTGAGCATTTGTAGTTAAGGTATCTGTAAGCCTGGAAATAGTGTAATACAATTCAGGCTCGGTAGTTGGTGCTGTGAGATGTCTAATGTCTCTTTTAATGGTTGTTCTATAAGTATTCCAATTAGCTTTATCATAACGTTTAACAGTATGAAGCACTGATGTAGTGTTGCAAAGATGACTCTTATTGAGAGTTACTTTCACTGGGCAGTGATCGCTACCGACTGTGTCAAGAACCTGTATTGTACAGTCACCGACCAGATTAAGTGATGTAATTACAACATATGGTGTTGTTTGGCTACTTGACCGGGTATGACTAGGTAAGTCATGGATATGCAATTGTTGAGTTTTAAGTCCCGTTCAGCAGCGAGAGATATGCAATTGTAACTGTTGAGTTACGTAGTTCAAAAAATGTTGTTTTCCCGGTCGCTGCGACTATGGATATTGATATCAGCCATAATGATGACATTTCGAAAGTTTTCAGCAATATAATTTTAAAAGAAAAACGAATGGAATTGGATGTCTCGGCCGAATATAAATTGTAGCAACTTTTATAACTATAGAGGGGGAGTAAACAGGGAAGAGATGTTCTGGATGATTGGCATAAGCCTGTAGATGATATTGTCTGAATGGTAGTTTTGGTGAAAAACCTATTGCAGCTCCACCTTGCGCTCTGGCGGCAGGTTCTCTATAGTCATGTCGGTGAAGGAGATAACCTGTTAGGCGTATTGTAACAATAGGTTTGAGTGAAGTTTCATTGAGAGTAAAAATATCAATTTGTTCCTCGAGTAAAAGATGCTCTAAGAGGAGTTTGTGTTGCTGTAAAGATTGTATATTAATAAATAAGCAATTCATGACTAGAAGCAGGAACGACAGATTTAAACAATAGTTTCAAGAGGTGCGATTTGAAAATAAGCATATTGTCTTGAATATGTACTATGCATATTGATGTCAAAGAACGATTTTGCAGTGGTAGTAATGGTGCGAAGTATATGATTGCGTTGAAATGGCATCACGTTCTGAAGCACTATGGTGAGGTAGCGAAGAAATTCTTCGATACTGAGCGGATGTAGAATAGATTGGGCTGGAAGTGTAGTTTAATCGCTACTTCGAATCGGTGCAGTAAACTCCGGGTGAGTAGGTTCTCCCGAAGGCTTAGCCTTGCAACGGTAGTTGTACGTTGGGTGCGCCTCTTCGCAAGTGGAACACTTTGGAGGTTGTTGTTGATTTTGACACAACCTACTTTCATGTTGGTTGTCACAATATCCGCATTGCGGTTGATTAGGATAGTTGTTAGTGAAATGAGAGTTGTAAGATTGACATCTGTCGCACCTAAGAGGCACTGGCCCAGGAGTTTTAGAAGGCTCGACTCTATGCATTTTCTTATAAATAGGGGCACCATGCGTCAGAAGGTAATCAACAGCCTGTTGGTTTTGCGATAAAACACGAAATGCGTATGCATTTTTCAATGTTGATGCCCTCTTGAATAAGCTCTTCGCGCACTTCGTCGTCCGTGAATTCTAGGAGAACACCACGAATAACGACAGATAACATTGGTGATTTCTTAGGAGGTGGTGGTTGTTTAGACCTAGAATCGGACTTTTTTTTATTAGCTTTGCGTTTTTCCCAAAGATTTCGTAAGATGCTTTATTACGTAAATAAGTTCCGAAATTAGGATCTTTTGATTTTATAATGTATACATTTTTAGTCTGGACTATTTGTTCAACATCAGCACGTGGAACGTATTTAGTGATCTAGAGAAAGTTCATCTTTGGATGAGTGAATTTCGAGTCAAAATCGGTGAGGAGAAAATCGTAAACCGGATCTGGAGTTATGGTGAGAGCTACAGATCATGATTCTGAAGGTGGCGATCCAGTGTCCATTGGTTGGACGTTAGAAGATTGAGGTACACCGCGAAATCTCTTTGCAGACTGGGTTGAGTCAGTGGATGGATGTCTTTCTTTATAGTACTCACTACTGGTTGACTACCCCATGAAAAGTGTCGGGTGCGACTGGTAGTTCCTGTGGGTGCAGCTTGTGCACGTGAAGTGCCTATATTCGTAGGAAGAGAAACTGGTAATCCTGTATGTCGACCGAGAACCGATTGTCCGTTAGCATTGTCAGAGTCCGCCATCACTATGAAATAATCTAGGGCCGAAGCCCAAAAGAATGTGAAAATGAATGAAAAGAAGAAGATAATGATGATGAGGTTCAAAAAGTAAGTTTGCCCTTAGAAAGTGTAAACTTTCATCAACCCTCTAAGTGCTGTACGTGTGCTTTTGCGCGCAAATGCGTATCGCAACACTTGGTCCTAGCTAACAAACTAACTGACACAAGAGAGGTTAGGTTCCGTGGTTCAGTGAATAAAGACGCCTTCTTTCTTGTCCGTCGTCCCGTTTAAAGGATTGTGCCCTTTCTTCGGGTAAGTGCTGTAATGTATACCAATCAATGTGTAATGTACCATTACAGTTGAAAGTAATGGCAATTTTTTTTTACGCACCCTGTACCTAGTAATTTTTTTTTTTCAATTTCGGTTTAGCTATACAATTTATTTACTCCCTTTACTTCGAATTAAATAAATATAATGAATCGAAAGGTTTCATTAATAACCATATTTCCCACTGTATAATATATTTATTTATATTTTGATTAAGTGTAAATCCCATTTTCTGATATATAAGTTGAAAAGTTTCAAGGTTTACCATTCTGACGTCATACCGAAACATAGTTCTGTCATTGGATATAAATTTTCTTAATTTCAGACCAATGTAGAATTTAGTCAGGTACCTAACCTTTTCCCTCACCCCCTCTCAGTAGTCCATAGTCACTTTCAGATCCGGTTATATCTGGATTTACCAAATTTCCATTCGCTTTGTAATTTCCGCGGCTAAAGTTTTCGTTCTGATTGGAGGAATTCTCCTACCTCTGGCTTTTTCGGCGCAATGTTATCGGAATAATCAAGAACGACTCTACGAGCACAGCCGTGGAAATCAACTACGCTATATTGGCTGGTAAAGACGTGGATTTCGAGTGTAAAACAGGTAAAATTTAGACTAAATGTCATCGTAAACGTCGTGTGATCAATCAGGAGCCAGGAAACCCATATTTTTGTTGAAAGAACTGCAAAACCAGGGGAAAATATCTGATTCAGGATTTCGGTTTGCAGGAAGCCATGTTTGCTGCCCAGATAGGATAGACAATATAGGAAAGTGATTTTTTTTTATCTTTTCAAATTCAATTAGGGATTAGGGAAATTACGACCTGATTAGTGCATGTTGGTCGTGTATTAAGTAAATGTGATTTATTATTATTTATTTCGTAATTGCATGTATGTAGTAGGTTTGATAGTATTGTAAATAATCATAATGGCAGCTTAAGTTAGCTTAAAAGGGCTCCTATCCCCTTTTCTAAATTGAACCGGTTCTAGCGGGGGAATGGGTTAGTTATTGTTCGTTTTAGGGCCTTTTCCCCTTTCAGGGGAAGGGTCCCTACATAAACCTCGTTAAGGTGCCCCCCGGGCATCAACTTTTGGTAGTCATTATGTAAACAATTGGTCAGGTCAATTGGACCTAGTGGTTATCTTTCTCATTTTGCCCCCTCTAAATTAAATAGAGACGACGGTATATATCAGAAGGGAGTATTTATTTTGTCAACATGCATGTAACTAAATGGTGCATGTTTGGTTTAGTTAGTTGTTTTTATGTATAGTATTAGCAGTGGTGTATGTAGTTAGTAGTTTTGTGTGAGTGTGTGAATTTTCGGTTAGGACAGTGTATAAATATGTGTTAATTTAGTACCATTTTCCTAACAGAAATAAACCAGAGTAAATATTAAATTTCTGATTAATGAGTACAAGTATAGATTTCAGTACACGGTAAATTATGCCTCCACTACAGCGCCGCAGCGTCCGGTGTCGGTACTCAATTGTTTGTTGACAATACGACATCGCATAACTTAGTGATCTAGGTTGTTGGATTTTAGTCATTTATTCAAAAATTACTTTCATTGGACATGGTTTTCGGTTCAGATGAGTATACCTTCGTATAAAATAACATGAGATCTTGCTGTGCGAAAAATTTCAGCTTGCTAGGGTCAGTAGAAATTGAAATATCTGCTGAAATAAAGAATACCTATTTTCTTAGTAGAAGTAAAGCCCATATGCTGTTACTGTTTGTTTCAAAATGTAGTATTAAATTCTCTTTTCCCGTGGCTGTAGAAAATTCCATTGTTGCTTTAATTTTAACAGCAAATAGATTAATCGTTGACAACTTAACTTTAAGTAAATACATGTATGATTTTTGTTTTTAAACCTGCGAAGTAAATACAATTTGGGTGTTTCGAGACAAAGAGTACGTGGTTCGATGAATGTGATCGTGTGGTGGTTTGAGCGTGATAGATTGTGATAATTATATATATTTATTACTGTGTAATGTAAATATGTGTATGGCCTGCGTGTAAAATGTATGAAATAGGGTGTCTATAAAATATTACTTCGCGCGAAAATTAGTAGATAATGAATGAATATAATGGTATATTAATAATATGATATAAAATATGAATGAGATGATGACCCCTATAGTTAAATGGATAGGCCTAGTGTATGTTTTATAGTGAAAATATGAATATGTTTACGAAGAAAAGAAAAGATCTCTCGCGTTCTGACTGCTACACCAGTACATTCATCCAACCGAGTTTGCTACTTGAATGGTAAATTGTAGTTGGGAAATTGTCTTACTTTGCATTTATGTACCTCATGATAATAGCCCCGGAATCTTAAAACTTTCAATAGATAGGGTAGCATCATGTGGGAATTACTTCTAAAGGTTGACAGAAATGATAATTAAGAAAACCAACTGCTATATTCTGTGATCATCGAAAAGTACGGGTTTCGGTCATTTATACCTTTAACATTCATTGCCTCTCAGAGATTTTTTTTTTGTCGCTTACCTTATTTAGTTATTGTGCAGTGTTCATATAACTCAGTTCGGACTATCCGATTAAATTAACTGCTACTAAATTAATATTCATGTCATTAGCGTACCCGGACGTCGACCCCTAGTCCCCTTAAGTATTTTTCATGTCCTTTCTTAGTTTAATTAGATGAGGGAAATTAACGACGTCCCAGACGGTGGCATGTCTGCGCTGGGTAGCCATCGGTGATGTTTTGGTTATTGAAATCACCGATCCAAAATTCAGTTTATTTATTTAATTTTTTTTTTAATTTTGGCGAATTACTAATTAGGGATACCTTAGCTATTACTCTAATTTCATCCCTATTCTGGAATCTTCTAGTTTCCAAGAGGTCGGATGATTTTTTTTTCTTTTCTTGAAATTCTAAATTAGCGCCTTCTCTAACCTTCCGGACGATTTCCGGGAACCTGCTGGTTTGGGCCGGATACGGGGATCGGATTTCAATCTTACAACCAAATTCTTGTGGGATTGGGATCTGATGGACACAGAACTTGCATCCTTGGCAGCAGGGCGTTCCTTGAGTCTACGTATTTGAGTAGACCACCCTTTTGGCATGTTAAGAATATTTTGGCTATGGATTTGTTGAGATAGAAATTCGACTTTTGTCTTTGTAGCGTTAGTTATTTCCCACTTAAGTCTTTGGCGCCACTATTCTTCGTCTTCCTTCTTCTCTATCTCTCTCTGTCTTCATTACTTCGAGATTTTTTTTTTTTTTACTTTTTCAACCTTCCCCCCCCCTCCCTGGTTTCTGAAACTCATGAAAATGTACAATATTCCATATCACTTATTTCGATCGTATGTACTAACTGAGACATCGAGGGATGCAATTCGTGGAGGTATTGCAGCACATCTCAGGACCATTTTCGCGATATTCAATCCACCACGGGAGAAATTGACGGGAAGGTACACTATGCTTTCGGATTCCTAGAAACATTCGTTATTCATGGATCATACAAATTATATCCATTGACAACTGATTTCTGGTTTTTATTTCTATTGATTGGTCATATAGTGTGTATGTATTAGTAGTCTGGGCCCACTAGTTTCCAATAACATTGATTTTTTTTTTATATACATCTATATATGTGCTTACATAGTTTTAAAAGTTACGTGCCTGCTCATTTTGTTGCATTTCCACCTCTTATGTCATTAAATAACACCAACTATTTTTTATATATCTACGCGGATCTTTAGTAAGTTGAAAATGATTATTGATTATCGGGTTTATACATATAAATTACAATGTTGCAACCTTATGAGGAAAAAAAGTGAATTTTTGATAGTCAGGGTTTTTGTTTTTGTCTTTGAGCCAATAAAATATAAATATTTATAAAATATGAATACTTGTCGAATATGAACGGTTATGTAGAATTTAAACGTCGACAAAATACTACGATGGATATTAAAGTAAAATTTATTGTATTGAGTAATATGAATATATATATATACGAGTATGTATGTAATGGGCTCGGTATTTACCCTGGTTTTGTTTAGGTTGCCATAGGTTTTTGACACCCGACCTTTACCAACTATTTGTGACATATAGTGTTACCGCGTATATTGTAATAAATTACATTTTGTTGAGTGGTTACTGATGTCTGTAACTATTAAAGTTAAATATAATGTTAAATACCGCATGTAAGTAAAACGAGTAGCAGGTCGTAAGATAAGTAAAATAACCCTAATCCTCATCCAAATTTATTCGCAAGATCAAAGTGAAATTAATAACCTACGAAACAGTGTGCCCCACCAACGAATCTTCTATCAGTAGACTCTGAAACAAATCCTTCCCCTACGATCAGAAATTTAACTATTCAGTGACTAGAATCTTTTGACTACAAGATCTATACTATAAAGAAAATTACTGGTCTTAAATTTAATGAAGAGAAGTTTAGTTGATAACTTAATGTGAATACCGGAATATGGAAATATGTTCTCAATGTCTGTGACTGGATTCAAAATTTTTTTAACCTTGATAAACTTTGAAATTTTATATTGAGTGCGTCGAGTGACGAAATGAGAAATATACATATATATGTGATATGAAGCGACTATTTGTCTATAGCTAAAACAAAAACAATTAAACACTCTCATGGACACAAACCACAGTGCAAAAGAGAGTTGGAAAAAGGAGCTATTATCGATGTGAGAACAAAGACTCATAAAATCGTCGAAATGTCTCCTCTTGGGACAGAGACCTAATAAAATGCTATTAAAGTATTTTTTTTTTAAGGATGATTAACCAATTATATTTTTTTTCCTTTCTTTTCCGCAACGATATATATATATATATTCATTACATTGAATCCTAAATGTATTGATCTTTGAATTTTTTTTATTTTTGTCTTTCATTTTATTTATTTTTTTTTTTTGTCAAATTCTCTTTTATGTAATTCAACTTTTAATATATATATAGGAAGAGAAATGTGTTATTTGGTCTTGATAAAATTAGCGAATTTCTATGCATGTTAATGAAACATTCTTTCCATGTATTAAGTTTTTCCCTGTTATGTCCAACTAATTTTTCTTTTATTGAAATGTAATAAATGTATATAGTAATGTAGTTAGGTTAGTTTAATTTAACTAAATACAACCCGAAGTATACATTGTCCTGTATGAATGTGTGTGTGAGTGAAATGTAGGTTCATTATTAAGTGCATCCATTATTTTGACATATATGTGTGATTTATTATAATTAATGGTAGTTATCAATTAAACTCATTGAATGTTAATACTAACTTAAGTTGGCTCTATGAAGGAAGTAAAAAGGACAGAAGTAGCCTGAACGAATAATCAGCATGGGAGAACTGTGAGAGTCAAAATCTTCTACGAATATGTAATACTCTGATTTTTTTTTTTCTTTGTGGTCGATTCTAACATGCCATCAACTTCGTCCTTTATTTTTCAAATATTGGATATTAGTCTGGAACTTCTGGAAATATTGAATAAACTGTAAACTTAAACTTTCTCATCTATCTCGGATCTAGATCGGGATAATTTAGTAGTTGGGGTTAAATGGATCTAGATCGGGGATGTATGGATTAACATGCGTCTACCCTTAATCACCTGAATACCAAATATTAACCCAATAGCTATTGGAATTCGATAATTATTCACTTTCTTTACAATATTTTTTCAAAATATTCAGTAACAGTTTCCTCTTTATTACCTTCTTACTTTACCTCTTTCCTCTTCTATTTTCCTTTTCCTTTCTTCATCTTCTTCTTCTATTTTTTTTTTAAATAAAACTGAAAAGGGGGTCGTGACTGGGAATCCTAGATGTAATAAACACGGTCATGTATTTAGTTATTTTATTTCATTCTCTTTAGAAGTCCGATAAAAAGTTGTCTCGTTTCAATCGAATCTAGTACGTTCAAAATTAAGAAACGGTGGTTTCTATGGCAACGACGACTCTCCCTTTTACAGTTTTAAAGTGGCGACACGTGACAAGACTGTTGCTATGGTAACCATGTTTACTGTGGTAACGGATCTGAAAATGCTTATTGAATAATACCAGTTATCATGCCAATCAGTTTGAGTTGGTGAACCGCGATAAGAATGGTTGTTATGGCAACGTTTGTTTCCATGGCAACGGATCTCAGTTTAAATGGCAACCGATAGATTTGAAATTTTTTTAAGAATGTCAAAGAGTGAGGTTGAAGGCATGTTGAATTGATTACAACATTGAAATTAATACGAGAAATTTTATAGTCAAGTGAAACAAGTAGAGTCGTTGGCTACTTTGTCATTTTTGTTTCCTTTTCTAAGGGGGAGAAAGAGAAGGAGTGTCCAAATTTTTCTAAAATTAGAATTAAACGCTAGAAGGGTTTCAAGGAAGGAAAGAGAATGGGAGTCCTTTAAGTCATGAATAATACTTGTCTGGATAGCAAATAAGTATTTTATAGTATATGTGTATTTTTGCTATATATATCTTGTCTTTTGTAAAGTGTAAAGTGTCTCAAAACTATGGCAACAAAAAAGGTTGTGGTGTCACAGGGCGAGTGTGAAATCACGTGCACTCAATGCACATTAAATGAAAAAGAGAAAAGATCTCGCGCCCCGCGAAGATTAATTAGATGCACCGGTTGTGGACAAAAATGGATCCACTTTGCTTGTTCCAATTTAGATGATACTGCGGAAAATGTAGAAAAGGTGCAAACCGGCGAAATAGAAAAATATTGTGAGGACTGTGAAAAGGACCGAGGCCAAATATCTCCAGCGGAGATATCTGACCTCGACGATGAGGAAAAAAATGAAAATCACAGTGATTCTCGGGATCAGACGGCAAACCCGAAGGAAGGAATGTCATCTGGAGGGTCTGACACGTCTGCATTAATTCGCCAGATGATGGAAATGATGCATGAAAAATTTTCTAACATGGAACAAAATAATGCAGAAATGAGACGTGAAATAAATGAAAAGTTTGATACCTCGAAACGAGAGACCGATGCTCGATTCGAGGTATTAAACAACAAATTTGACCAGATTTGTTTAGACTTTGCTTCTTCGATTAGTAAATTGAAAGAACAAACGTCTACTGAACTGGAGCAGGTTAGATACCAGGCCCAACAGTCTACCGAGCAGCTCAGAGACGAAACAAATGAGAAATTAAACGAAATAGATGTAAGGTTTGAGGGTACAAACAAAAGATTTGGTGACATCGAACGAAAGGTTGAACAGCAGCAGGCTGAAATAAGTAAATTGAATGTTGTAATATCCGACCTATCAATAGACACTAAACTAGAGTCGGTTGATCAAAGAATTAGTCGAATTCAAACTGAGGTAGACAGTATTAAGGGGAAGATTACTAAACTGGAAATCGTCAAGTCTGACATCTCCTATCCTTTTCCTGATAGCGATTCTATAGGGAAAAATTTCCCAGAAACGAGTAACGTCCTCCCGGGAAAGAGTCAAGTGTTGCCTGATGCACGGGACACAACCATGTATTGTCCCCCGCATCAGCCAACCTCGAAATCATGGTTGAGTAATTTCGATGTACCGATGCAGTCGAGTGTTGTGACTACAACAGTCACTAGCGTAAATGCTCACTCTACCTTTGGAATGGTACAATCTTACAGCGTGCTGCCAGGAGGGGAAAGGAGATGTGCCGGACCGTCAGTTACTGCCGTGGTGGGTCCTAAGTTCGAACCTTACATGGTCAATACAAATTATAAAACCTCTCTTGGTCATATGGGAGCGTTCAGTTCAGTGACCACTCCGTCGGTGGCAAATCCGGTGACAACCCCAACCGCTCAGGATAACGCGTTGATTCCACTAGATTCTTTTCCTGCCCCGTATAGTATGAGCTCTAAAGTTTCCCTCAGGGACATCGAACGCTTTCCCACTTTCGATGGGAACATTGCTAACTGGTTACATCGTGTTTTCCTGCTACCTAAAAGGTGAACTCACAATTTTCGAAATTTAAAGATTTTCAATTGTACAGAAGATAAACGTAATGAATTACTCGCGCAATACCTCAAGTAGATATAGTATACTGTCCTAGTGTGACTGGTAATGTTTGAATGAGATGAATGAGTGTGTTAATTTAACAAGCATCAGTAGTTAGTATTCCCAATTAGCAAAATTTTGTTATTCTAACAAAATTTTGTTAATGGGCCGGGGAAAACTGTAATGTACCATTACAGTTGAAAGTAATGGCAATTTTTTTTTACGCACCCTGTACCTAGTAATTTTTTTTTTCAATTTCGGTTTAGCTATACAATTTATTTACTCCCTTTACTTCGAATTAAATAAATATAATGAATCGAAAGGTTTCATTAATAACCATATTTCCCACTGTATAATATATTTATTTATATTTTGATTAAGTGTAAATCCCATTTTCTGATATATAAGTTGAAAAGTTTCAAGGTTTACCATTCTGACGTCATACCGAAACATAGTTCTGTCATTGGATATAAATTTTCTTAATTTCAGACCAATGTAGAATTTAGTCAGGTACCTAACCTTTTCCCTCACCCCCTCTCAGTAGTCCATAGTCACTTTCAGATCCGGTTATATCTGGATTTACCAAATTTCCATTCGCTTTGTAATTTCCGCGGCTAAAGTTTTCGTTCTGATTGGAGGAATTCTCCTACCTCTGGCTTTTTCGGCGCAATGTTATCGGAATAATCAAGAACGACTCTACGAGCACAGCCGTGGAAATCAACTACGCTATATTGGCTGGTAAAGACGTGGATTTCGAGTGTAAAACAGGTAAAATTTAGACTAAATGTCATCGTAAACGTCGTGTGATCAATCAGGAGCCAGGAAACCCATATTTTTGTTGAAAGAACTGCAAAACCAGGGGAAAATATCTGATTCAGGATTTCGGTTTGCAGGAAGCCATGTTTGCTGCCCAGATAGGATAGACAATATAGGAAAGTGATTTTTTTTTATCTTTTCAAATTCAATTAGGGATTAGGGAAATTACGACCTGATTAGTGCATGTTGGTCGTGTATTAAGTAAATGTGATTTATTATTATTTATTTCGTAATTGCATGTATGTAGTAGGTTTGATAGTATTGTAAATAATCATAATGGCAGCTTAAGTTAGCTTAAAAGGGCTCCTATCCCCTTTTCTAAATTGAACCGGTTCTAGCGGGGGAATGGGTTAGTTATTGTTCGTTTTAGGGCCTTTTCCCCTTTCAGGGGAAGGGTCCCTACATAAACCTCGTTAAGGTGCCCCCCGGGCATCAACTTTTGGTAGTCATTATGTAAACAATTGGTCAGGTCAATTGGACCTAGTGGTTATCTTTCTCATTTTGCCCCCTCTAAATTAAATAGAGCCGACGGTATATATCAGAAGGGAGTATTTATTTTGTCAACATGCATGTAACTAAATGGTGCATGTTTGGTTTAGTTAGTTGTTTTTATGTATAGTATTAGCAGTGGTGTATGTAGTTAGTAGTTTTGTGTGAGTGTGTGAATTTTCGGTTAGGACAGTGTATAAATATGTGTTAATTTAGTACCATTTTCCTAACAGAAATAAACCAGAGTAAATATTAAATTTCTGATTAATGAGTACAAGTATAGATTTCAGTACACGGTAAATTATGCCTCCACTACAGCGCCGCAGCGTCCGGTGTCGGTACTCAATTGTTTGTTGACAATACGACATCGCATAACTTAGTGATCTAGGTTGTTGGATTTTAGTCATTTATTCAAAAATTACTTTCATTGGACATGGTTTTCGGTTCAGATGAGTATACCTTCGTATAAAATAACATGAGATCTTGCTGTGCGAAAAATTTCAGCTTGCTAGGGTCAGTAGAAATTGAAATATCTGCTGAAATAAAGAATACCTATTTTCTTAGTAGAAGTAAAGCCCATATGCTGTTACTGTTTGTTTCAAAATGTAGTATTAAATTCTCTTTTCCCGTGGCTGTAGAAAATTCCATTGTTGCTTTAATTTTAACAGCAAATAGATTAATCGTTGACAACTTAACTTTAAGTAAATACATGTATGATTTTTGTTTTTAAACCTGCGAAGTAAATACAATTTGGGTGTTTCGAGACAAAGAGTACGTGGTTCGATGAATGTGATCGTGTGGTGGTTTGAGCGTGATAGATTGTGATAATTATATATATTTATTACTGTGTAATGTAAATATGTGTATGGCCTGCGTGTAAAATGTATGAAATAGGGTGTCTATAAAATATTACTTCGCGCGAAAATTAGTAGATAATGAATGAATATAATGGTATATTAATAATATGATATAAAATATGAATGAGATGATGACCCCTATAGTTAAATGGATAGGCCTAGTGTATGTTTTATAGTGAAAATATGAATATGTTTACGAAGAAAAGAAAAGATCTCTCGCGTTCTGACTGCTACACCAGTACATTCATCCAACCGAGTTTGCTACTTGAATGGTAAATTGTAGTTGGGAAATTGTCTTACTTTGCATTTATGTACCTCATGATAATAGCCCCGGAATCTTAAAACTTTCAATAGATAGGGTAGCATCATGTGGGAATTACTTCTAAAGGTTGACAGAAATGATAATTAAGAAAACCAACTGCTATATTCTGTGATCATCGAAAAGTACGGGTTTCGGTCATTTATACCTTTAACATTCATTGCCTCTCAGAGATTTTTTTTTTGTCGCTTACCTTATTTAGTTATTGTGCAGTGTTCATATAACTCAGTTCGGACTATCCGATTAAATTAACTGCTACTAAATTAATATTCATGTCATTAGCGTACCCGGACGTCGACCCCTAGTCCCCTTAAGTATTTTTCATGTCCTTTCTTAGTTTAATTAGATGAGGGAAATTAACGACGTCCCAGACGGTGGCATGTCTGCGCTGGGTAGCCATCGGTGATGTTTTGGTTATTGAAATCACCGATCCAAAATTCAGTTTATTTATTTAATTTTTTTTTTAATTTTGGCGAATTACTAATTAGGGATACCTTAGCTATTACTCTAATTTCATCCCTATTCTGGAATCTTCTAGTTTCCAAGAGGTCGGATGATTTTTTTTTCTTTTCTTGAAATTCTAAATTAGCGCCTTCTCTAACCTTCCGGACGATTTCCGGGAACCTGCTGGTTTGGGCCGGATACGGGGATCGGATTTCAATCTTACAACCAAATTCTTGTGGGATTGGGATCTGATGGACACAGAACTTGCATCCTTGGCAGCAGGGCGTTCCTTGAGTCTACGTATTTGAGTAGACCACCCTTTTGGCATGTTAAGAATATTTTGGCTATGGATTTGTTGAGATAGAAATTCGACTTTTGTCTTTGTAGCGTTAGTTATTTCCCACTTAAGTCTTTGGCGCCACTATTCTTCGTCTTCCTTCTTCTCTATCTCTCTCTGTCTTCATTACTTCGAGATTTTTTTTTTTTTTTTTACTTTTTCAACCTTCCCCCCCCCTCCCTGGTTTCTGAAACTCATGAAAATGTACAATATTCCATATCACTTATTTCGATCGTATGTACTAACTGAGACATCGAGGGATGCAATTCGTGGAGGTATTGCAGCACATCTCAGGACCATTTTCGCGATATTCAATCCACCACGGGAGAAATTGACGGGAAGGTACACTATGCTTTCGGATTCCTAGAAACATTCGTTATTCATGGATCATACAAATTATATCCATTGACAACTGATTTCTGGTTTTTATTTCTATTGATTGGTCATATAGTGTGTATGTATTAGTAGTCTGGGCCCACTAGTTTCCAATAACATTGATTTTTTTTATATACATCTATATATGTGCTTACATAGTTTTAAAAGTTACGTGCCTGCTCATTTTGTTGCATTTCCACCTCTTATGTCATTAAATAACACCAACTATTTTTTATATATCTACGCGGATCTTTAGTAAGTTGAAAATGATTATTGATTATCGGGTTTATACATATAAATTACAATGTTGCAACCTTATGAGGAAAAAAAAGTGAATTTTTGATAGTCAGGGTTTTTGTTTTTGTCTTTGAGCCAATAAAATATAAATATTTATAAAATATGAATACTTGTCGAATATGAACGGTTATGTAGAATTTAAACGTCGACAAAATACTACGATGGATATTAAAGTAAAATTTATTGTATTGAGTAATATGAATATATATATATACGAGTATGTATGTAATGGGCTCGGTATTTACCCTGGTTTTGTTTAGGTTGCCATAGGTTTTTGACACCCGACCTTTACCAACTATTTGTGACATATAGTGTTACCGCGTATATTGTAATAAATTACATTTTGTTGAGTGGTTACTGATGTCTGTAACTATTAAAGTTAAATATAATGTTAAATACCGCATGTAAGTAAAACGAGTAGCAGGTCGTAAGATAAGTAAAATAACCCTAATCCTCATCCAAATTTATTCGCAAGATCAAAGTGAAATTAATAACCTACGAAACAGTGTGCCCCACCAACGAATCTTCTATCAGTAGACTCTGAAACAAATCCTTCCCCTACGATCAGAAATTTAACTATTCAGTGACTAGAATCTTTTGACTACAAGATCTATACTATAAAGAAAATTACTGGTCTTAAATTTAATGAAGAGAAGTTTAGTTGATAACTTAATGTGAATACCGGAATATGGAAATATGTTCTCAATGTCTGTGACTGGATTCAAAATTTTTTTAACCTTGATAAACTTTGAAATTTTATATTGAGTGCGTCGAGTGACGAAATGAGAAATATACATATATATGTGATATGAAGCGACTATTTGTCTATAGCTAAAACAAAAACAATTAAACACTCTCATGGACACAAACCACAGTGCAAAAGAGAGTTGGAAAAAGGAGCTATTATCGATGTGAGAACAAAGACTCATAAAATCGTCGAAATGTCTCCTCTTGGGACAGAGACCTAATAAAATGCTATTAAAGTATTTTTTTTTTAAGGATGATTAACCAATTATATTTTTTTTCCCTTTCTTTTCCGCAACGATATATATATATATATTCATTACATTGAATCCTAAATGTATTGATCTTTGAATTTTTTTTATTTTTGTCTTTCATTTTATTTATTTTTTTTTTTTTTTTGTCAAATTCTCTTTTATGTAATTCAACTTTTAATATATATATAGGAAGAGAAATGTGTTATTTGGTCTTGATAAAATTAGCGAATTTCTATGCATGTTAATGAAACATTCTTTCCATGTATTAAGTTTTTCCCTGTTATGTCCAACTAATTTTTCTTTTATTGAAATGTAATAAATGTATATAGTAATGTAGTTAGGTTAGTTTAATTTAACTAAATACAACCCGAAGTATACATTGTCCTGTATGAATGTGTGTGTGAGTGAAATGTAGGTTCATTATTAAGTGCATCCATTATTTTGACATATATGTGTGATTTATTATAATTAATGGTAGTTATCAATTAAACTCATTGAATGTTAATACTAACTTAAGTTGGCTCTATGAAGGAAGTAAAAAGGACAGAAGTAGCCTGAACGAATAATCAGCATGGGAGAACTGTGAGAGTCAAAATCTTCTACGAATATGTAATACTCTGATTTTTTTTTTCTTTGTGGTCGATTCTAACATGCCATCAACTTCGTCCTTTATTTTTCAAATATTGGATATTAGTCTGGAACTTCTGGAAATATTGAATAAACTGTAAACTTAAACTTTCTCATCTATCTCGGATCTAGATCGGGATAATTTAGTAGTTGGGGTTAAATGGATCTAGATCGGGGATGTATGGATTAACATGCGTCTACCCTTAATCACCTGAATACCAAATATTAACCCAATAGCTATTGGAATTCGATAATTATTCACTTTCTTTACAATATTTTTTCAAAATATTCAGTAACAGTTTCCTCTTTATTACCTTCTTACTTTACCTCTTTCCTCTTCTATTTTCCTTTTCCTTTCTTCATCTTCTTCTTCTATTTTTTTTTTTTTAAATAAAACTGAAAAGGGGGTCGTGACTGGGAATCCTAGATGTAATAAACACGGTCATGTATTTAGTTATTTTATTTCATTCTCTTTAGAAGTCCGATAAAAAGTTGTCTCGTTTCAATCGAATCTAGTATGTTCAAAATTAAGAAACGGTGGTTTCTATGGCAACGACGACTCTCCCTTTTACAGTTTTAAAGTGGCGACACGTGACAAGACTGTTGCTATGGTAACCATGTTTACTGTGGTAACGGATCTGAAAATGCTTATTGAATAATACCAGTTATCATGCCAATCAGTTTGAGTTGGTGAACCGCGATAAGAATGGTTGTTATGGCAACGTTTGTTTCCATGGCAACGGATCTCAGTTTAAATGGCAACCGATAGATTTGAAATTTTTTTAAGAATGTCAAAGAGTGAGGTTGAAGGCATGTTGAATTGATTACAACATTGAAATTAATACGAGAAATTTTATAGTCAAGTGAAACAAGTAGAGTCGTTGGCTACTTTGTCATTTTTGTTTCCTTTTCTAAGGGGGAGAAAGAGAAGGAGTGTCCAAATTTTTCTAAAATTAGAATTAAACGCTAGAAGGGTTTCAAGGAAGGAAAGAGAATGGGAGTCCTTTAAGTCATGAATAATACTTGTCTGGATAGCAAATAAGTATTTTATAGTATATGTGTATTTTTGCTATATATATCTTGTCTTTTGTAAAGTGTAAAGTGTCTCAAAACTATGGCAACAAAAAAGGTTGTGGTGTCACAGGGCGAGTGTGAAATCACGTGCACTCAATGCACATTAAATGAAAAAGAGAAAAGATCTCGCGCCCCGCGAAGATTAATTAGATGCACCGGTTGTGGACAAAAATGGATCCACTTTGCTTGTTCCAATTTAGATGATACTGCGGAAAATGTAGAAAAGGTGCAAACCGGCGAAATAGAAAAATATTGTGAGGACTGTGAAAAGGACCGAGGCCAAATATCTCCAGCGGAGATATCTGACTTCGACGATGAGGAAAAAAATGAAAATCACAGTGATTCTCGGGATCAGACGGCAAACCCGAAGGAAGGAATGTCATCTGGAGGGTCTGACACGTCTGCATTAATTCGCCAGATGATGGAAATGATGCATGAAAAATTTTCTAACATGGAACAAAATAATGCAGAAATGAGACGTGAAATAAATGAAAAGTTTGATACCTCGAAACGAGAGACCGATGCTCGATTCGAGGTATTAAACAACAAATTTGACCAGATTTGTTTAGACTTTGCTTCTTCGATTAGTAAATTGAAAGAACAAACGTCTACTGAACTGGAGCAGGTTAGATACCAGGCCCAACAGTCTACCGAGCAGCTCAGAGACGAAACAAATGAGAAATTAAACGAAATAGATGTAAGGTTTGAGGGTACAAACAAAAGATTTGGTGACATCGAACGAAAGGTTGAACAGCAGCAGGCTGAAATAAGTAAATTGAATGTTGTAATATCCGACCTATCAATAGACACTAAACTAGAGTCGGTTGATCAAAGAATTAGTCGAATTCAAACTGAGGTAGACAGTATTAAGGGGAAGATTACTAAACTGGAAATCGTCAAGTCTGACATCTCCTATCCTTTTCCTGATAGCGATTCTATAGGGAAAAATTTCCCAGAAACGAGTAACGTCCTCCCGGGAAAGAGTCAAGTGTTGCCTGATGCACGGGACACAACCATGTATTGTCCCCCGCATCAGCCAACCTCGAAATCATGGTTGAGTAATTTCGATGTACCGATGCAGTCGAGTGTTGTGACTACAACAGTCACTAGCGTAAATGCTCACTCTACCTTTGGAATGGTACAATCTTACAGCGTGCTGCCAGGAGGGGAAAGGAGATGTGCCGGACCGTCAGTTACTGCCGTGGTGGGTCCTAAGTTCGAACCTTACATGGTCAATACAAATTATAAAACCTCTCTTGGTCATATGGGAGCGTTCAGTTCAGTGACCACTCCGTCGGTGGCAAATCCGGTGACAACCCCAACCGCTCAGAATAACGCGTTGATTCCACTAGATTCTTTTCCTGCCCCGTATAGTATGAGCTCTAAAGTTTCCCTCAGGGACATCGAACGCTTTCCCACTTTCGATGGGAACATTGCTAACTGGTTACATCGTGTTTTCCTGCTACCTAAAAGGTGAACTCACAATTTTCGAAATTTAAAGATTTTCAATTGTACAGAAGATAAACGTAATGAATTACTCGCGCAATACCTCAAGTAGATATAGTATACTGTCCTAGTGTGACTGGTAATGTTTGAATGAGATGAATGAGTGTGTTAATTTAACAAGCATCAGTAGTTAGTATTCCCAATTAGCAAAATTTTGTTATTCTAACAAAATTTTGTTAATGGGCCGGGGAAAACTGTAATGTACCATTACAGTTGAAAGTAATGGCAATTTTTTTTTTACGCACCCTGTACCTAGTAATTTTTTTTTTTCAATTTCGGTTTAGCTATACAATTTATTTACTCCCTTTACTTCGAATTAAATAAATATAATGAATCGAAAGGTTTCATTAATAACCATATTTCCCACTGTATAATATATTTATTTATATTTTGATTAAGTGTAAATCCCATTTTCTGATATATAAGTTGAAAAGTTTCAAGGTTTACCATTCTGACGTCATACCGAAACATAGTTCTGTCATTGGATATAAATTTTCTTAATTTCAGACCAATGTAGAATTTAGTCAGGTACCTAACCTTTTCCCTCACCCCCTCTCAGTAGTCCATAGTCACTTTCAGATCCGGTTATATCTGGATTTACCAAATTTCCATTCGCTTTGTAATTTCCGCGGCTAAAGTTTTCGTTCTGATTGGAGGAATTCTCCTACCTCTGGCTTTTTCGGCGCAATGTTATCGGAATAATCAAGAACGACTCTACGAGCACAGCCGTGGAAATCAACTACGCTATATTGGCTGGTAAAGACGTGGATTTCGAGTGTAAAACAGGTAAAATTTAGACTAAATGTCATCGTAAACGTCGTGTGATCAATCAGGAGCCAGGAAACCCATATTTTTGTTGAAAGAACTGCAAAACCAGGGGAAAATATCTGATTCAGGATTTCGGTTTGCAGGAAGCCATGTTTGCTGCCCAGATAGGATAGACAATATAGGAAAGTGATTTTTTTTTATCTTTTCAAATTCAATTAGGGATTAGGGAAATTACGACCTGATTAGTGCATGTTGGTCGTGTATTAAGTAAATGTGATTTATTATTATTTATTTCGTAATTGCATGTATGTAGTAGGTTTGATAGTATTGTAAATAATCATAATGGCAGCTTAAGTTAGCTTAAAAGGGCTCCTATCCCCTTTTCTAAATTGAACCGGTTCTAGCGGGGGAATGGGTTAGTTATTGTTCGTTTTAGGGCCTTTTCCCCTTTCAGGGGAAGGGTCCCTACATAAACCTCGTTAAGGTGCCCCCCGGGCATCAACTTTTGGTAGTCATTATGTAAACAATTGGTCAGGTCAATTGGACCTAGTGGTTATCTTTCTCATTTTGCCCCCTCTAAATTAAATAGAGACGACGGTATATATCAGAAGGGAGTATTTATTTTGTCAACATGCATGTAACTAAATGGTGCATGTTTGGTTTAGTTAGTTGTTTTTATGTATAGTATTAGCAGTGGTGTATGTAGTTAGTAGTTTTGTGTGAGTGTGTGAATTTTCGGTTAGGACAGTGTATAAATATGTGTTAATTTAGTACCATTTTCCTAACAGAAATAAACCAGAGTAAATATTAAATTTCTGATTAATGAGTACAAGTATAGATTTCAGTACACGGTAAATTATGCCTCCACTACAGCGCCGCAGCGTCCGGTGTCGGTACTCAATTGTTTGTTGACAATACGACATCGCATAACTTAGTGATCTAGGTTGTTGGATTTTAGTCATTTATTCAAAAATTACTTTCATTGGACATGGTTTTCGGTTCAGATGAGTATACCTTCGTATAAAATAACATGAGATCTTGCTGTGCGAAAAATTTCAGCTTGCTAGGGTCAGTAGAAATTGAAATATCTGCTGAAATAAAGAATACCTATTTTCTTAGTAGAAGTAAAGCCCATATGCTGTTACTGTTTGTTTCAAAATGTAGTATTAAATTCTCTTTTCCCGTGGCTGTAGAAAATTCCATTGTTGCTTTAATTTTAACAGCAAATAGATTAATCGTTGACAACTTAACTTTAAGTAAATACATGTATGATTTTTGTTTTTAAACCTGCGAAGTAAATACAATTTGGGTGTTTCGAGACAAAGAGTACGTGGTTCGATGAATGTGATCGTGTGGTGGTTTGAGCGTGATAGATTGTGATAATTATATATATTTATTACTGTGTAATGTAAATATGTGTATGGCCTGCGTGTAAAATGTATGAAATAGGGTGTCTATAAAATATTACTTCGCGCGAAAATTAGTAGATAATGAATGAATATAATGGTATATTAATAATATGATATAAAATATGAATGAGATGATGACCCCTATAGTTAAATGGATAGGCCTAGTGTATGTTTTATAGTGAAAATATGAATATGTTTACGAAGAAAAGAAAAGATCTCTCGCGTTCTGACTGCTACACCAGTACATTCATCCAACCGAGTTTGCTACTTGAATGGTAAATTGTAGTTGGGAAATTGTCTTACTTTGCATTTATGTACCTCATGATAATAGCCCCGGAATCTTAAAACTTTCAATAGATAGGGTAGCATCATGTGGGAATTACTTCTAAAGGTTGACAGAAATGATAATTAAGAAAACCAACTGCTATATTCTGTGATCATCGAAAAGTACGGGTTTCGGTCATTTATACCTTTAACATTCATTGCCTCTCAGAGATTTTTTTTTGTCGCTTACCTTATTTAGTTATTGTGCAGTGTTCATATAACTCAGTTCGGACTATCCGATTAAATTAACTGCTACTAAATTAATATTCATGTCATTAGCGTACCCGGACGTCGACCCCTAGTCCCCTTAAGTATTTTTCATGTCCTTTCTTAGTTTAATTAGATGAGGGAAATTAACGACGTCCCAGACGGTGGCATGTCTGCGCTGGGTAGCCATCGGTGATGTTTTGGTTATTGAAATCACCGATCCAAAATTCAGTTTATTTATTTAATTTTTTTTTTAATTTTGGCGAATTACTAATTAGGGATACCTTAGCTATTACTCTAATTTCATCCCTATTCTGGAATCTTCTAGTTTCCAAGAGGTCGGATGATTTTTTTTTCTTTTCTTGAAATTCTAAATTAGCGCCTTCTCTAACCTTCCGGACGATTTCCGGGAACCTGCTGGTTTGGGCCGGATACGGGGATCGGATTTCAATCTTACAACCAAATTCTTGTGGGATTGGGATCTGATGGACACAGAACTTGCATCCTTGGCAGCAGGGCGTTCCTTGAGTCTACGTATTTGAGTAGACCACCCTTTTGGCATGTTAAGAATATTTTGGCTATGGATTTGTTGAGATAGAAATTCGACTTTTGTCTTTGTAGCGTTAGTTATTTCCCACTTAAGTCTTTGGCGCCACTATTCTTCGTCTTCCTTCTTCTCTATCTCTCTCTGTCTTCATTACTTCGAGATTTTTTTTTTTTTTTTACTTTTTCAACCTTCCCCCCCCCTCCCTGGTTTCTGAAACTCATGAAAATGTACAATATTCCATATCACTTATTTCGATCGTATGTACTAACTGAGACATCGAGGGATGCAATTCGTGGAGGTATTGCAGCACATCTCAGGACCATTTTCGCGATATTCAATCCACCACGGGAGAAATTGACGGGAAGGTACACTATGCTTTCGGATTCCTAGAAACATTCGTTATTCATGGATCATACAAATTATATCCATTGACAACTGATTTCTGGTTTTTATTTCTATTGATTGGTCATATAGTGTGTATGTATTAGTAGTCTGGGCCCACTAGTTTCCAATAACATTGATTTTTTTTTATATACATCTATATATGTGCTTACATAGTTTTAAAAGTTACGTGCCTGCTCATTTTGTTGCATTTCCACCTCTTATGTCATTAAATAACACCAACTATTTTTTATATATCTACGCGGATCTTTAGTAAGTTGAAAATGATTATTGATTATCGGGTTTATACATATAAATTACAATGTTGCAACCTTATGAGGAAAAAAAAGTGAATTTTTGATAGTCAGGGTTTTTGTTTTTGTCTTTGAGCCAATAAAATATAAATATTTATAAAATATGAATACTTGTCGAATATGAACGGTTATGTAGAATTTAAACGTCGACAAAATACTACGATGGATATTAAAGTAAAATTTATTGTATTGAGTAATATGAATATATATATATACGAGTATGTATGTAATGGGCTCGGTATTTACCCTGGTTTTGTTTAGGTTGCCATAGGTTTTTGACACCCGACCTTTACCAACTATTTGTGACATATAGTGTTACCGCGTATATTGTAATAAATTACATTTTGTTGAGTGGTTACTGATGTCTGTAACTATTAAAGTTAAATATAATGTTAAATACCGCATGTAAGTAAAACGAGTAGCAGGTCGTAAGATAAGTAAAATAACCCTAATCCTCATCCAAATTTATTCGCAAGATCAAAGTGAAATTAATAACCTACGAAACAGTGTGCCCCACCAACGAATCTTCTATCAGTAGACTCTGAAACAAATCCTTCCCCTACGATCAGAAATTTAACTATTCAGTGACTAGAATCTTTTGACTACAAGATCTATACTATAAAGAAAATTACTGGTCTTAAATTTAATGAAGAGAAGTTTAGTTGATAACTTAATGTGAATACCGGAATATGGAAATATGTTCTCAATGTCTGTGACTGGATTCAAAATTTTTTTAACCTTGATAAACTTTGAAATTTTATATTGAGTGCGTCGAGTGACGAAATGAGAAATATACATATATATGTGATATGAAGCGACTATTTGTCTATAGCTAAAACAAAAACAATTAAACACTCTCATGGACACAAACCACAGTGCAAAAGAGAGTTGGAAAAAGGAGCTATTATCGATGTGAGAACAAAGACTCATAAAATCGTCGAAATGTCTCCTCTTGGGACAGAGACCTAATAAAATGCTATTAAAGTATTTTTTTTTAAGGATGATTAACCAATTATATTTTTTTTTCCTTTCTTTTCCGCAACGATATATATATATATATATTCATTACATTGAATCCTAAATGTATTGATCTTTGAATTTTTTTTATTTTTGTCTTTCATTTTATTTATTTTTTTTTTTGTCAAATTCTCTTTTATGTAATTCAACTTTTAATATATATATAGGAAGAGAAATGTGTTATTTGGTCTTGATAAAATTAGCGAATTTCTATGCATGTTAATGAAACATTCTTTCCATGTATTAAGTTTTTCCCTGTTATGTCCAACTAATTTTTCTTTTATTGAAATGTAATAAATGTATATAGTAATGTAGTTAGGTTAGTTTAATTTAACTAAATACAACCCGAAGTATACATTGTCCTGTATGAATGTGTGTGTGAGTGAAATGTAGGTTCATTATTAAGTGCATCCATTATTTTGACATATATGTGTGATTTATTATAATTAATGGTAGTTATCAATTAAACTCATTGAATGTTAATACTAACTTAAGTTGGCTCTATGAAGGAAGTAAAAAGGACAGAAGTAGCCTGAACGAATAATCAGCATGGGAGAACTGTGAGAGTCAAAATCTTCTACGAATATGTAATACTCGAATATGTAATAATATGAATACAAATGGAAATGTATGTGGTCTAAGAGGTTGTCATGTTTATTATTTCTTTATTCATTATATTAATATTAAACATACATTGATTGTAATTATTCCCCCCCAAAAATAAAAATGAATAACACAAGCAGTAAGAGGTTAATCGATAGAAATGAAAATTTCAAGTTATTAAATGAATCACTGATTGGAAAAAGGGAATAAGTGCATCAGACCTAAGTTTTCAAAAACGCTAAAAAAAAAAACCTTCCCCAAGCGTTGTTTGTATTTGTTGCAAAAAGTGTATAATTGATTACTTGTAGCAAAAGAACTAACAAACACTAAGAAAAGAATAAGAATCTTGTATTGCAGCACTGCAATTGGTTAGATAAGCTTAAAAATGGAAAAAATATTCCCTTTTTCCAATCAATTAGAGTTGGACGCAATTGTAATTGTGTGTAGGGTATGTAATGTGTAGTTTATGATAGAAAGCTATGAAAATATATATGCTGAATACAATGTTGTATGTTATTCTTGAATATATATATCCGAACTATCACGCATGTTAGGCTTCTAACACTTTTATTGTCACCGTTCGTTTTTTTTTTTTTTTTTTTTTTTTTTTTTTGTAAAGCACATGTTATTCGTACAGCAAGAAAAGTAATACAATAGACAGCTGAAAAAATATACGTTGTCGAAATAGAATGACTTTACATAGGGTCCTATCCGTCTGCATCTTCGTCTTCTACAGTTTTTTGGTCAGTGGTTGTCCATGAACAAATCATCGTATAAAACTTTCTATATTGGTCAGGTATGCATTTGATGATTTATGAAGAATCGTTTATCTTTTTCTGATTGATCGGGACTTGCCAATCGTATGCCTTTAACGTTGGCAGGGGAACGTTTGTGACATTACTTTTGAGTAATCGAAAAATATCAGTTCTTAGTTCATTGATAAACTTATGAGCTTGCACATAACCTAGAGATTCTGCTTTATAAACAGTGTCTTTATTTACGTACTTGGAATTTCACTGTTTTGTCCACAATGCTACCTGAAGATTTCTTGTAAAACGGTTACCACCAATGTTTAAAATCTAAGATTTCTTTATTGACAACTTCGTAAACCTTAAATGGAGTATCAGTATTTCTTGCATTCGTAATCATGTGGTTATACTGTGCTGGTAAATAAATGCGATTGTGTCGTTTGAGTTCTCGTTTGATTATAACAAAATTTCAGTCACATGGAAAAACTGTGACCTCTGACCGGCAAATATTGCTGTACAGTGGTGAACCGTTATGACACGATCAGACTGAAAAGCATTAGTGTCATTGTATGATTGCAGTTTTGGTATTGTATGATCACCACTTGTATCACTGAAAACACGTAAATCTGTAACTGATTGGGGCAAATATTTCTCTATAGATTGTGCAATGTGAAGGCAAGGCGAAGTATCGTAACGTCAGCAGAGGGCTCTAATGGTTGTCTACATACAGTCTCACAGTTGTGGTGGGGTGGTATCCTATAGTGATTGGAAGAAGGAAATAAGAAACGTAGTTATTCCCTTTTTCTAATCAGCGAGATATTTTGTCTTCTACATTGGTCATATAGAGTTGCTCAAACATTCGTATTTTCTACTCAACGATGCAACTATCTTAAAGGAACACACCTACTATCTCAGGTTAAAATCG
This sequence comes from Thermobia domestica, assembly GCF_964235325.1. NCBI lineage: Eukaryota > Metazoa > Arthropoda > Insecta > Zygentoma > Lepismatidae > Thermobia > Thermobia domestica. The sequence continues at coordinate 111,508,530 of NC_137468.1, forward strand.
CAAAAAATTGTACTTGTTCCCTTTTCCCAATCAGTGGTTCAAATAAACATAAACATTCAAGAGGAAAAGAAAAGAAGATTGCGGGCTGCAGTAAAGAAAAAGAACAAATGTAATGAATGGATAAAATGAAGTGCTTTGGACGTCACATCACAAGGATATGTTAGTTTAGTCGAATGAAGTTATCTTCTGTTCCCGGAGCGATTCAGGAACTGATGAAGACAGAGGAGGCCCTTGTTAATACGTATTACGGTGCATATGATGGCTAGATATGAGATGAAAGTTCATGTGGTCATTAGATTGTATAGATTTTGGGATCCAACATTTCATCATCTAACTGTAAATTATATAATGTCATGAAGTGTTGGAGAGGAGTGTTGACGAAAGTTAGTGAGGCATCGTTGTCACGGTCGTAGCGGAGTATATCAAGTAACATAGGATCGGGCTGTGCTAAACGTTTGCAGATGTAACGTATACGAAGTTGTTCCAGGTGCGTTAATAATGGCGGAAAATCGATCATTCCATAAAGTAAACGAGTTGGATGTGGTAGCCTTATGCGGTATGCTAGACGTATAATATGCGCTCGAGTATAGCAAGTTTTCGATAGAATTTTAGGGGCGCAGATATCCAGGCTGTATGTCCGTAAGTTAACGTACTTCGCATGAAGGTTTTATATGTATTGAGTACAGTAATCCCCAGGTTGTACCGACTAATCGTTTGAGAAGATTAAGTCGATTTTGCGCTTGACCTATGATTTTGGTGAGATGTGGAGTCCAGGTAAGGTGAGTGTCAAAATAACACAGAGATATGTAATAGCACTTGACACTGGAACAGGCGTTAGATCAACATGAAGGCGAAGTAGGTTCGGGTTTCGATGTACCCGTAAGCGGCGTCGACGTGGTAAGAAAACCATGGTTTGTATCTTGGAAGAGTTAATATTAAACTTCCAAACATGACACCAGCGCACAAATGCATCAATAGCTACTTGCATGGTTCTATTAAGAGATTGTACGGTGAGGCCAATCAAAGCAGTGTCGTCAGCAAACTGAAATATTGAGGTGTTATTAGGAATAACAAGTTAAGCGACGTATAGCAAGTATAATAAAGAAGACAGAGATGAGCCTTGTGGTACACCAGACTGCAACAAGATAGGATGAGATAGCGTTCCATTGCTATATAAGCTAATCGTCCTATTAAGAAGGAGTGTATGAAGCGGATGTACGAAGTTGGTAGGAGATAGTTACGAAGTTTATATAGTAAGCCACGGTGCCAAACTTTGTCAAAAGCTTTTTCCAGATCAAATGTTACAAGGCAAGAAGGAAAACCTGTATTATATTGATTGTAAATAGCTGTGGCGAGACGGAATAATTGATCTTGAGTACTAAAATTTGGTCGAAATCCAGCTTGGTGTATTGGAAGAAGATTATGTGAGTGAAGATGGTGTGCATGCGATGGACAGGATTCTTTCCAAGATTTTGCAGAGACAACTAGTGAGATGAATAGGACGATACGGTGTGACTTCTGATGAAGGTTTCTTTGGTTTAGGAAACAGAAGAACTTTAGACTATTTCCAGTCGAGTTGAAAATATCCATTTCGCAGAATAAAGGTATAGGTGGTGCTAAGAAAGAGTTGGGAAGAATGAGGCGCTTGTTTGATGAGTACATATGTAACGGAGTCAATCCTGGTTTAGTATTGCGTTTACCTCTAAGTGTGTTACTAATAGTGTCGGGGTGAATCGGCATTGTTAGAGGATTATTTGGTTCTAAATCATGATCAGCAGACGGCGAAAGGAAGTAGAAGCTGCATCGGTATGTCGATTGATAGTTGCTTGTAAGCGATCTGGTGTATACCAAACTGGTAGAGGTGTAAATATATATTGAAAGTAGGTAGCAAACATATTAGCCTTTTCTGCATCCGTAAGGACTGCTTGACGATTGTGAACAATAGAGTATGGCGTACGAGAAACTCTACCGGTTAATTGATGGAACTTGCACCAATATTTTGTAGGATGCGCTTCATTAGCTAGTGTGTTGCAAGTTTGAATCCAGTGGCGTCTATTAAACGCAACGATATAATTATGAGTGATCTTTAGGTATTGGCGATGAAGCCGAACGCTTCAAGATTACCCGTAGCGAGATATTCACAGAAAGCACTGTGGGATGCTGAAATAAATGGTATATAATGCGGGGGTAACTTAGGTTTGTGTAGTTGAACTTCGATTGTTGGAATGGAACGTTGTGCTACGTCGTGAAGGGCTGTAGTAAGTGCAGTGAGTGTTGGTATTGTGTACTAGGCGTCGTGAATGTAGTTACTGCAGTGTCTAAATCGGTGCGTTATTGTTCCCAATTTGCCCTTTGGTAGCAGTAGACCTTCTGAGGAGGAGGCTTCGGCTGAGTGTTAGGAGAACAATGAAGTTCGACTTTGATGGGGACATGGACACTACCTATGGAATCAAGCACAGATATGTGAATGGACTAAGAGAGTGAAGATGAAGTTATGACTACATCAAAAGTAGTGCGACTGATAGGACGTGTAGGTTTCGGTAAAGTGTGGAATTCAGCTTCTGTTTCATTCCGAACAAGATTTAGGAAGTTGTCTTTGTCACGTTGGGAGCGGCTATGAAAATTGAGATCGGCCATGATAATGTAATGCCGGAAGTTGGTATCAACATAGCAGAAGAAATCATAGCTGAAAGCTTTGCCTGGACGATAGTAAATAGTGACAAAGGTAACTGTTTTGCCTCTAAAATAAATCGTCGTGATGTTATGTTCGGGCAGGTGAAATACACGTGGGACAGTAACTGCACAGTAAGGAAGACTTTGCCGAATACCAATAGCTGTGCCTCCATAGAGACGTGGACCAGTTGGAGCATCGTGTCGAAGTAAGTGATATTTCGGTATATAGCATGTTAAATATTAAGTAAGTTTCATTAAGAGGAAATGCTGCAATTTGTTCTTCCTGGAGGAGGTGTATAAAGAGCACTTGGTGCGTCAACAGTGATCGTATGTTAAGAAAAAGTAAATTGTAACTCATAATGAAACTGAATGTGAGTGCGTAGGTAGAATTATCCATATGAAACATAAACTTCAAGTGCTTGGATTTGAAAATGCACTGTCGGTCCGGAATAAGTTGCAGTTGGAGTTGTAGATTAAACAACAATTTGGCTGCGTGTATGATTTGAGTTAGAATATGGTTGTGAAGAAATGGATGGATATTCTGTAGTGAAATAGTGAGAAAACGGAGTAGATCTTCGACAGTAACTGGAAGACGTAACGAATTTGCTGGTGGAGTTGGTGCATCGACTGAACGTAGGGGAACAACGAGTTCAGGTTTAGCTGGATCAGGTTGAGGCTTAGCTTTACATTTATAGCTGTACGTTGGGTGACGTTCAGAACAACGATCACAACGTGGTGGTCCTTGAAGGTTTGGGCAGTTTTTAGTAGGTTGGTCGCGGGAACAATAACCACATTTGATGTGGTTTGTGCATTCAGCTGTTGGGTGTGAATTATACTGTTGGCATTTCTCGCATCGAACAGGCAGAGGTGCTGGCGTGCGAGATGGTTCGACCTTATATAGGCGTTTATAGATACGAGGTATGTGCATATATGCGCCCTTGGATAGAAGTTAGTCAATCAGCCGTTGTTGATCAGTCAGCCTCGTACGAGATAAGTTGGCCCCTGGTTGTTTTTGACCCTAATACAACGCTTTATAGGTAGCCCTTCCTGATGAAGTTCAGTAAGGATTTCGTCATCAGTAAGATCAGGTTCTACATCACGTATAACTACAGACAGCATAGTAGGTCGCCGTGGTGGAGGAGGAGTTTTGCGTGTACTTGGTTGTAAAGTAGAAATCTTTGCTTTCGTTTGAAAACTTTCATAAGTTGCCTTGTTACGAACATGCGTGGCGAAATTCGGGTTACTGGATTTCAAAATGATAACTCGGCGTGTCTTAACAATTTCACGGATCTCAGGACGAGGGACGTACAGTAATTAACTAATTGCTGGAAAACAGCACGAACTGTGTCATACTTCTGATCATAGTCGGTTAGCAAGAAGTTGTACACGGGATCTGATTGTTATTGCTGCTGTTGATTATCAGCAGAAGTGGATGCCCAATCCATAGTATGGCTGGCAGCCGTAGCATGATTAACATTGGGAGTAATTCGTTGCTTCTTTGGATCAAAGGTTTGTTCGACATCAGAGAAAGATCGAGAACGAATTCGTTGTCCTTTAGTGATGCAGTCAGGGTACATAGACGGAGGAATAGTGTTACGGTCTGAACGAGGTGTTCCCGTAACAATGCGTGGCTGCGTTTTCTGGCGATCGTTAGGTCCGATGTTAAGTGGTGGAGGTTGTAATCCTAAATCCTGACCGAGATTCGTAGATCCATTAACCTTGCCAATGACTGTCATCGTGATAGAGTAGCCGAGGGCCGAAGCCCAATTGAAGATGAGGAAAAGGAAAAAGATTTTAGATGAAGTTCAAAAAACAAGACACACTCCAAAAGTGAAAACTTTCGTCAGACCCCTAAGTGCTGTAATTGTGCTATGCTCGCAAGTACGTATGCTATTCGCTGGCACAGTAACTGACACAAGAGAGGTTAGGTTTCTTGATAAGGAATGAATGAAAAAACGCCTGAGCTCCAACCTCGAACTTTTGGTTTAAAACCTTTGATTTACAATTATTGGTGATTTCACGTTCAACAAAGACAAATATTTGAAAGTGTGTGTACTTTAAATAAATTATTTAAATATATCTTTTTCATAAAGTTTGTTTTAAAATTATTGATCAAAGCCTTTGTATTTTGATAAGCCTTCTTCAAAATTAATGCAAATGAATTGTGTTGCCACCTTTCGAGTTCTCTTAAACTATATGTTTGTGGACGTTTATATGTTTGTGGTCAATCCTTTCGACAATGAGATCTCGGAAACTACAGGCTCTTGAAAGATAACATTTTCACTGATCGATTGCAAATTTTGCGTAGATTGTGCAGTTCTAATTGGATATTTTTTTTTAAAAAACATGGCCATTATTTCTTTATAGCATTTTTAAGGGTAGACTGGAAGTGTTGAAATTAAAAAAAACAAAAGTATCATATCCTACGCCTTATACATTCCAACATCACACTGTTGTATATAAGGGTTGCATATGTCTCAGGCGTTTGTTTCATGGCCAAATAATAATGAAAAAGGAAGGATAACCATTTCTCCAGTCTAACATAAGATGAATCTTTATTTTTGGAGTATTTTGTCCAATGAACACCATATATAACTGAAATTATAATTAAATTAATTGTTTATGTAATGTATTTGCTTATTACATACTGCATGCAAGAGGAAAGGAAACACTGGTCATACATGAATTAGAAACTCCAACCGGAAGTAGGCTCAAATCTTGCAAACGGTGCGCGATATTGAGAAAAAATAATCGAAAAAATCTCCCCTTTATGATACCGCTTGCCGATTATTATTATTTATTATTATTATTTATTATTATTATTATTATTATTATTATTATTATTATTATTATTATTATTATTATTATTATTATTATTTTTGTCAAGACGTCTTTCACTTGTGTCTGTAAAGGGATAGGTACAAATATTGTGAGGAGACAAGGAGATTCATGCTCATATGTGAATGATGCGCTGTGTAGAGAGCACAGGTTCAGATAGTCTATATATTAAAATGCTAGATTTAAATGTTTGTCCGCAATACTTTCGACAATGAGATCTCAAAAATAGCAAGTGCTAGAAACCTGCCGTTTTCACGAGTGACGAACCGTGTGTATGAGAACGTCAATATCATCATTCGCATTGTTGTATGTACAAGTGTTCCTGAATGACGGCCATCTTTGTTGTCAGTGAAGTGCCAATTTTTGCATTTACAAGCGTTTACGAAAACTACAGTTGCTCAGGACGTACGAATCAGACGAACACCAAACAAAAACGAATGTTTAGAGGAGAGGCCGAAGTACGCAGAGAATATAAACTTTTAGTCTAAATAAGTATGCAGGGTTGCAAACCAATATATGAATTCACCAGAAAAAAAACTACAGAAAATTACACTTTTAAACGGACTGTATTTTGGAATGGCATAAAGCGGTGGTGGTGGGGTTCATGAGTTTTGTGCTGAATACTATTGCATGTAAAGAGTCTGCAGAAATATCCAAGCTATGATACTACTGGCACCGTAGATTTATGGGGGTTCGAAAGTTGAAGTTCGTGATTTTGATGCCATTTTTGGGACGTAATATCTCAGGAGGGCGAAGTGCTAAAAATTGATGCTTTTGTCACAAAGTAATTCTATATGTGAATAAACTTTTGCAAAAAAAGAAACAAAACTTATGACTGATATTACATGGAGAAAAAAGTGAGGACATGTAAAAATGCGAAGAAAGCACGTGCGTGACGATGGTCGTAGCTCGGAAAAAATTTAATGTTTGGATATGTTTCATGCTAGATCTCAAAAACTACGCACGATGCAGCAATTAGGCTCGCTTTTGTTTGTGTTCAGTTGTGTGAAAGCTTGCGAGTGGCGTTTGTTCTATCTTTCTAGCTCCATGATCATTGCCACGTCTATATGGTAATGGGGCTATCTCCTCTTGCACTTACGACACTCATCGTCGAACTGGACCGCGGTATTAAGGCATTTAATCTATCAGCCAAGTGACGTTGAAATCCAATCACAGTTACGGAAGTAAATGAAAAATCTAAACATCAAGTTTTATTATGTCTCTAACCTTAACAAATTTCGAGATATGGCCATTCAATTATAACAATTATTACTCCACCTTTTTCTCTTCCCGGTTTTTTCTTCCCTACTAGAAGAAATATTAAAATAATAATAATAATAATAATAATAATAATAATAATAATAATAATAATAATAATAATAATAATAACGAAACAAGTGTCTCATTATATTAAATAAGAAGTCGAAATACCAAATTTCATGTCTCTAACCTTAAGAGATTCCGAGATATGTAATGTACATATTAATATAATAATAATCACCACCCTCTTCCCACTACCCGTCAAACTTCTAAAATCCTTCCTCATAGGGAACTTACATCACAAACCTATTTTCATTGGGACCTGACATACAAATCCTTTGTCCTGTTTGTCCAAATTTCAAGTTACTAGTTTAAGTGGTTTGGTCAGGACGTTGATCAATCAATCTCAGTCAGAACTTTTCTTTTATAAATGTATACGAGGGTCGTTCAATAAGTCCCTAGAAAATACGAAAGATAACACTTTGTAGTATCAAAAAAGATTTGCTTTTAGTAAGCGTCTTAGCTCACTAGACTGTTGTTAAAGTTTCAGCTATATCTGTCAGTGTTTTAAATGCCGTTGTCAATTGAAGAAACAAACGTTTGTTTATTTAGAAAACTGGAAAGACATTAGTTTCATACGGTTATTAGACACTTCTATTTAAAAGATTTAAAACCGAAAAGGATCAAAGTCAATTTGGATAAAGTTCATGGCACATCTGCTTCTGTGTTTGCGATTGTTTACAATTGGGTAACATCGCCGTACATCTACAAATGATGAACGTCGTTCAGAACGTCCAGGGGAGGTAACTTCCTCCAAAATGATTGAAAACTCCACGTTATGGTTTTGAGTGATCAACGAATCAAAGTGCACGAAATAGTCGAAGCCACAAGCATATCACAAGATATAGTGTTTTTAATTTTGCACGAAAAATTGGGTTTGAAAAACATCTCGGCAAGATGGGTGCCACGTTTGCTTTCACTTGTCAATGGATAATAAACCCAATCGTGTGATCGATTCGGAGGCTGGCTTGTCGCTTTTTCGTCTCAATCCCGACGAGCTTCAGCGCAGATAAATAACAGTGCAGAGACATGGATACGCTACTACACACCAGAAACAAACGAACAGCTAAGTAGTGGGTTTTGAAAGGCGATTCAGCTCTGAAGAAGGTGAAAACTGTGAAATCGGCCAACAAGATGATGGTCACAATTTTTTGAGATGCACACGGAACCATCTACATCGATTACTTGGAAAAAGGACAAACGATAAACAGAGTATTATGGATCGTTATTGCATCGGTTCAGAGAAAGACCAAGAAGAACGTTCTTATTTGGCAAAGAAATGCACGGGTGCACACCTGTGCAGTTTCGAAATTATGAAATTAAAATTCGAGTTTATTACGTCGTCCACCGTATTCACCAGATTTGGCAACAGTTACTCTTTTATTTCCATAATTGAAGAAATGACTCGGCGGAAAACGATTCAAGTGGAACTAGGTCATCGCCCAACTAGAGAAATCCTACTTTTTGGATGGCTTTTAAAAGCAGGATAAACGCCGGGAACAATACGCCGAGCTAAAATGAGATTATCTTGAAAAAAAAAATCTACCCAAAATGATTTTTTAAAGGACTCAATGAATGAATCTCGTATGTTGGATCTTTGTATGTGGTGAAAGCAAAAGCAACTGAAAGGTTGCTATCAGAAACCTGTAAGTGCAAAATTCATATGTATTTATTCATTTTTCTACTTTTATGTAACAAGCTACAACTATTGAAATAATCAGGTTTTACAAACCAAAGTCTATCCTATTGAAATTATAGTTTGACATTATGATGATTCTGCAGAAAAAATGAATAGAATACCTGAGTCAGTTTCTCAGTTCTCTGAAAACTTAAAAAGATTGAAAATGTTTGGCATTTGGTTCCAAAATTCTACTTTTCTTGAGTTGAATTAATAATTAAAATAATCAATATATATAATGAAAGTAAATGTGGTTTGTCCGTGTGCGCCACAAAGGCTCCGAAACCAAGACCCGGAGCCCCATGGGAGTTATATGGTATTGGAGCCCTGTATATCACATCCATGAAGAAGGTTTCGGTTTGGACCAGCAGAGGTCCTATAGGGAGAAAACGCCCTAGCAACGGTGTTACTGTGTTAAAAAGAATTGTTAAATTTTAACGACAATGTGTGCATTTCTTTATTTTCAATTTCAATGTTGCTTTTCTTTTTACAGAAATCATTATTGATCGAATATTCCAGAATGTTCTAGAATTATCAATAATCTTGGAAAATGTTACAAAAAGACTGTTATACAGAGGTTGTTCAGTCTACATTTGGCCAATTTCGAATCACCTAAAAATTTAGAAGAATCCATGGCGCCAGGTCCGTAAGTGCTCGATGTGTTTCCCTTGGTTCCTAACAATAGCCCGACAGCGTAATTTCCACTGTAATAGGCTTCTATGAAGAACTGGAAGGGGAGTCTTGTCCCATTCCCTTTGCACAGCTTTCCAAAGTCCTTCCACAGTTGTCACACGCCGTTTTCCCAAAGCCCGCTTCGGCAATCCAAATCCACAATAGTCCATAGGACTTGAATCTGGAGATTTAACAGGTACCTCATTGAAAGGTATCACCTGTATAACACTTGCCTCCTCTATCTCCCTGTAGAATGCGAGGGACGATCGTGAGGTATGTGATGAGGCCTTGTCCATGTGAATGCGCACCAGGTCGGCGTCATTTCCGTACATTGTTGGAATCTCATGCTCGTAGATCGGCCGCATGATCTGCATCTGAAAATACTGCAAATTTATTTTGCAGTTCTTCGCCACCCTACGGATCTTCAGTTTACCTCGGTAACAGTAGCCAGTAACGACCATGAACTCTTTTGGGAATGATTCTTTACAGATACGGACCCACCTTCTGAAGTTCTTGACGCCTTTCTCTCGGTACATGATGGCTCTCGGTTTTCCGCAGTCGGAAAGGTAAATCCATGCTTCATCGAGCGTTACGACGTACATCCATTTGTTTTGCCACATGCCGTTCGTACAGCTTCCGGGCGTTACACTTTCGTTCCTTTTGTTAGGTATCCGTGAGAAGATGGCCGCAAGCTTCCATGACTTTTTCCAGCTTGAGTTGATTGTGTAACGTCCGGCTCACAGTCCCCAAAGACACGTCAAGACGATTAGCCATACACCTTTGTGTTGGCGGATTTTCTTGCATTGACATTTTGCGAAGTTTCCTCTGCATGGTGGAGGTGGCCTTGGTGCATTCACGCTTCCTAGACAACTTCGTTGGTGATCCAAATGGTGGAGCTTCGTTGCCCTTGTACTTTCTAATAACATTTTTTATTCCGCTTAAACTGATGTTGCAACCATTCTTCTTGCACTGTTTTTTAATGACAGAAAGACTAAAGTGGGCGTCATAAAGAGCCGCAACATAGCCTTCCCAAAACCGGCTTAGTTTGGGCGGCATTTTGGTCACAGAGCGGAAACTAGGGATGCGCACGAGACGAGTCGAGACAAGATTTTCCTGACAAAATTCGAATCGAGACACGGCTCTTCCAATAGAGAAATATACAGTTTTCGAGTCGAGACATCACTTTTACAGCACATTTTCGAGACGAAACAGCCACAAATCTTGTCTCGTGCGCATCACTAGCGGAAACCCACACACTTGGAAACAAATTTAACACAACACTCAAAACAATGGTCCTGTTTTGTGCGTTATTGTCGTCTGCGCGGAAAAACAACTCCGTTCCCATTAAGCCACTGCACAACACTGCAGGACGCCACGACCCAGGTCGGGTGATTCCATTCTGCCCGAGAGGGGGAAGGAACGAAATCGGCCAAACGTAGGCTGAACAACCTCTGTAGAAGTTTCCCAAAGGTTCAAGAATGTTCTAGAATTTTCAGTGAAAAAAAGTATTTGACAGTTGACAAATTTTCTTTTGCCTATAGCTCGGGAACAAATTAATTCATTTGGATCTTTCTTTGTTGTTATCCTTAGAATAGTTATAATTTGATAATTGCCAATATCGGTACTCTAATAGATTAATTTATAGTTAAGATTTTAGGAAAAGAAATTTTGTGAACTGAAAAATTCATTCTTTCGTGACTACACTCTCAAAATATATATACTGCTTTGGTCAATTAGTTTTCTTAGAAACAATATGTTTAAAATGTAAATTGCGGTGGTGGATATAGCTCTGGGTCGTGGGCTTAGCCCCCCCAGTTTTTGAGTGGAAAAATAATTTATTATATTATTTGTATATTTTTAGAAGTTTATATTAAACTTATTATATACCTATCACAATCTGGCTTCAGGCTGCCCCCTCCCCCAGTTTTTACTTTGTAGATCCGCTACTGGAAATTGATAAGTTTTATGCTTGAATTAACCACTTGTGGTTCAAAAACACATTTGACTAACATTATTAACATATTGGAACAAAGAAGGAAAGATCTTAAGGGCAGTGGAGGTCAAAATGTCAAACGAAATATTCTAAACTAATAAAAAATATAAAATAGATTTGTTTTCTGTATACATTTAGAAGCTTTTCCTTAGGTACTGTTTAGTCACTATTGAAAATAAGAACGATACGAAATATTATTATTATTATTATTATTATTATTATTATTATTATTATTATTATTATTATTATTATTATTATTATTATTATTATTATTATTATTATTATTATTGTAGTTAGTGATGAGCAAATGCAAGACCAAGACTAAGACTCGGGTGGTCTTTCGTGGTTTTGGTCTTGCACATCCAGTCTTGGTCTTGGTCTTACACTGGAACCCTCGGTCTTGGTCTTGATCCTGGCTTTGCACACCCAGTACTGGTCTTGTTCTTGGTCTTGCTTGCAAGAGACTTGCAAGTCTTGCTTTTAAGAAATCTTGTGCTTTTCATAGGTAAATTTCACTCTGGGTATAAGGAATAATTAATTCTACAATGCGCCAATAGTAACGGAACCTTCGTGTAAGTATGATGGTAGTGTTGTACAGTACAACATAGGCGATGACCTTTATTTTTATTTTTTCAATGGTGCTCACGCTTCACTACTTATAAGATAAATCACAATGTTTTGTGATCTTTTCATATTTTTCAACAGATCTAATGAAATGAAATGAAATCTTTGAGTTTTACGTCCCACGGTTATGTCGGTTAAGCTAAAGGAGACGGTGATGATGAGTAATGAATGAAATGGTGGAATGAAGAAAGTGGGAGGAAACGGGAGAACCCCGAGAAAACCCACGCACACGGTGTTTGTCCACCACAAAGTTCACTTGGCGGGGGCTGGGATCGAACCCGGGACCCGAAGCACCAGAGGTGAACGCTGTACCACTGAGCCACCGCGGCCCCACTTCAACAGATCTAATACTCCACTGGTTTCCAAACTGGGGAGGCTACCTCTGAGACGCATGAAAGAAAATCAAGACGACATAGATTACTTAAATAGCATGAATTACAAAATTATTTTTACACTCTAGAGCAGCGTTTCCCAACCTTTTTCAACATGCGGCACACTTCAGGGTAACTTGAATTCTCGAGGCACACATATTATTATTATTATTATTATTATTATTATTATTATTATTATTATTATTATTATTATTATTATTATTATTATTATTATTATTATTATTTGAAAATATAAAATACTGTAGTATTTTTTTCTGATTACTGACATCCTTCTCACAGAGAAGAAAACTCGATCACTGTTTTTTTTTCCCCGTGGTAAATCATTATGCTTATTTTTCATTTTAATTTAAAAATAGAAAACAATTGTAATCAGAGATAGGGCTGAAGTTGTTAAAAATACACTTTCTTTTTCGAAAATTGTATCCAACCTTTCATTATGAAGGAGGATCACTAAATAACGAACGAACAAACAAATCTCTTTTACTTTTAAATTACAAATGTAGGTAATTCGTATGCATGTTTACTTTGCCGGAAGGATTGAATAATATTTTAAAATTTCAAGTTACGAAATAGTCTGCAATAATAAAGAAGCAATAATGGTCATAACAATGATAACAAATACTTTTTTTTTTCAAAATTAGAAATGCCCAGAAAAATGTTCTACAGAAAATTTAAAATGTTCTACAGAAAAGTAACACAGTATGAAACTTTAAATTTTAGATTCATAGTAGTAATGTGAAATACAAATATTTCTTTTCCTCTATGTCTTGCAATTTGATTGCTATAGAATTAATAATTTTGTTTCGATTTCCTCGCGGCACACCAGCGACTCATTCGCGGCACACCGGTTGGGAAACGCAGCTCTAGAGGCAGCAGATTTTTTTTTTCTTTTAACCACGATTTGCTAATCTTTGTATTGAACAAACTTCCAATTAAATATTGAGATTTTGTTTTAATGATTCCAATATGTATTCTATGAGGCAGAAACATAGACATTACACAAAGGCAGGGGGCGATCGGGACGATCGCCCCATCCTCCCTGCCCAGGAGGACGAAGCTTTCTTATATTATATATAAATAAAATTCATCCCAGACTTTGGAGCTCTTAAAAGTAGTTATAACTAGCAGTATTACATCCCCCCCCCCCAGAAGTCCGTCCTGGATCTGGCCCTGGCAAAAGCAATGAAAAAATTGGAGGCTTTCGAAACGTGGGCATGGAGAAAAAAAGGGGGAGATTTGGCTGGGTTGATCAAAAACGAATGTGTTGGAAATAGTAGCAGTAGGGGAAAAAAGAAGAATTTTAGATGTAAGAGGAGAAAGAGGAACTGGTTGGGACATTGACTGAGGAGAAATTGTATTATGAGGGACGTGTTAGAGGGTATGGTGGAAAGAGAGGGAGGTGACGAAGGAGACTGTAGTTGAAGGAAGATATTAAAACAAACATTGCTGCGTCAAGACGAAGGGACTAGCTGAGTACCACCGTACATCGTAGCTTCTCAGTTGCAGCAAGTGACCTACCAATAATGGCAGAATAGTTATGATTATGATATGTTTAGCAATATTGGACAAAAAAGAAAGCTAAAATAATAATGATTATAATCAAACCTCTTAGTATTTTAGAATATTTGTGTGAAAACTGAAAACGACTCAACTGTCTATGTCTTTTGTGTAAAAAGAGCTCCTTTTGGCTAAGCGGTTAGCGTACGCGCCTTTAGCGTGGGAGAGCCAAGTTCGATTCCCGGCGGGAAATCATTTGGTTCGGATTCCACGTTAATCAGTAGGTTCCGTCTTATATAGCCTCGCTGCTGAAAGGGGCGTTAAACTTAAAATCAACTCAACTTTTTGTGTAAGATCAATTCATTTAAATACGTCTGACCCATATTAGAAATACAAAATAACGGTATCAAACTCCTAGTTATTTGAAATAACTGTACAAAATCACTTTCACTTGTGAATATGGATTATTTATTGTTGTATAATGTTATATCGCCCAATCTTCGATGTGCCGTATGCATAAGGAGGCTAAAAGTTATATTGATAAACAATTATTCAATGTGTAAGCATCCGCCCATGAAATCAAACTTGCTGTCATATGCACTAAGTTTTTGTCAATGTCATGTAAATGTTATTTCGATATTAATTTTATGAACACACATTAAAAATTTCCAATGGATGCTTGAGCCTCGGAGCCAAGGCCATACCCATGTAGTCGGCACCTATAGTGTGCGGAATTACCGATGTTCAATACTACATTTTTCTTGAGTTTTGGAAGAAGAACACCACTAATATGTTTTGAATTTAAATGAAATATCTAGTTTAACGTCCCACAGTTATGTACAGAAGCTAAGGGAGACGGTGATGATGAGAAATGAATGAAATGGTGGAATGAAGAAAGTAGGAGGAAACAGGAAAACCCCGAGAACACCCACGGACATGCTGTTTACCCACCAAAAAAGCTCACATGACGCAAGCTGGGAGCGAACCAGGGACTCCTTGCATCACAGGTGAACGATCTACCAGCGAGCCGGTATTTGTGCAAGACTCTTGCGCAAGAGTCTTGGTCTTGGACTCCTTGCTCTTGGTCTTGAACTTGCATTGGGATTCCTGGTCTTGGTCTTGGTCTTGCATGCAAGATTCTTGCACAACCTCCAAGGGCAAGACTCTTGCGCTCATCACTAATTGAAAATAGTACTTCAGAACCAGTTCAGTATATCCTGCTTCTCAAAAGTTCGTTCAGAGAATAAGCCACTGTTTGGTCCCAAGCTGGACTATTTTATCGCAGCTGACAAATCTTACCTACTTGTCAATCAGAATTGAAGGCTAAATAGACGATAATTGAAATGGTCGCAAGCTGGACTGATTACAAACTGAAATATATCTATACTATTAGCTATGATCATATTAGAATAAATATAAAACGCATATAGACTAATGTAAAAACTAAAGGAAAATAAAAATCTTTAATTTAAATCATACGATTATAATCTGTAAGCTAAGGTAAACCGATGATTAACGAAGGTGGATGATTGTGAAAAAACAGTGAAACGAAAAATGAAATCTTTAGGTTTTACGTCCTACGGTAATTCCGTCTTCGCTAAAGAAGGCAGTGATGATGAGAAATGAATGAAATGATGGAATGAAGAAGTCGGTAGGATACGGGAGAACCCC
This sequence comes from Thermobia domestica, assembly GCF_964235325.1. Taxonomy (NCBI): domain Eukaryota; kingdom Metazoa; phylum Arthropoda; class Insecta; order Zygentoma; family Lepismatidae; genus Thermobia; species Thermobia domestica. Next base: position 111,523,888 of record NC_137468.1, read on the forward strand.
GAGAAAACTCACGCACATGATGTTTGTCTACCGAAAAGCTCACTTGGCGCGAGCTGGGACCGAACCAAGGACTCATGTACCAGAGGTAAACGCTCTACCACTGAGCCACCGTGGCCCCAGCAGTAGAACGAGATTATGGGAGGAAATTGAAAAACTCCGAGGAACTTACATGATGTCCACCACACATTATAATGGCCTAAGATCAAACCAAGGACCCTAGCACTAAAAATATGCATTGTATCAATGAGCATTGTACCATCGCACCCCTTGGAAGGTAACGTGACTGCATCATTTTACAGTAAATGCATTCAATAAATAGATGTACAGTAGATTATTAATTTATATAAATGTGTATATTTATACAAATATAAGTTATTAAATTGATTTCATTCATAATTGAAGCTTAAGGGAAAATAAACCAAATTTTAGTAGTTACTGTTATTTTTTTAAAAATATTTATTTATTTATTTGTTTATTGTTCTGTCAGTGATTTGGAATTTTCGTAAAATTAACAGTTTCTTACACAAGTAGAGTATTGCATGCTGTTGTACTGTCCTGATTTTGTTGTATATATAACTGCACAAATGACAATACATGCTTATCAAATTTTATAGCTGAATTATATTTTCAACTTATGTTTCAATTAAATATATAGCAGTGATAGTAAGTAAATTGTAATGCTTTTATTACTATTATTATTATTATTATTATTATTATTATTATTATTATTATTATTATTATTATTATTATTATTATTATTATTATTATTATTATGTTCAATTTGTTTTATCGAACTGGTTAGTTTTCTTTGAGGTTAACGCAATTTGAGAGAAATTATTCAGGTGTAAATTTACAATTTCGAGGTAAACCATCCCGAAAAACCTGTCTTCCCCCCAATGAATACTGTGACATCGGGTCTCCTCGGGCTGATTCGGGTCATGTCGTGCTCAGTCACGGCTCAATCCCTGTAACACCAGGAAGGTGAACTGAAGCCGCCTTGGAGAGCCACCCAGACCTCCTCCTTCCCTCGGCCTCTCCCCCCAACCTTGGGGGCACGTTGTCGGCTCCTTTGATCTCAGTGATGATCATTGTCCCGTGTTTGCATTGCAGGCTGCGGTTTTATAAAAGCCACCGAAGATCTCTTCCCACGGCTGCCGCGAGAAACACTTCAGTCTATTTCTAGCTGCAATCATGGTTGTAACAGCAATTGCTCCGGTTTTACTGTTCTTCGCTACCACCTTGGCCTCTTCGGGAATGACCTCTGACCTCGAGGAGATCTTGGCGCCCACTGCCACAACTGAGCTCCTGAGGTGGGTGGATGCTGCATATGGTTGGCTTACTACAGAGAGTATTTGCACTGAAGCACCGTTTACGACTGAAAAGACTTGCCGTGATATTGTGCGAATTCCGAAATCTCGAATACGGGTGTACGCGGCTGAAGCCTCTACTGATGGACCGCTGCTATCTGTGCTTCCGGATGGTTCTCTAAGCAGAGCCGGTGTTCACGATGCTGTCATCGTCCTTGACCCTTTTCCAGGTGCAAGTTTTGGACATCTCGTTGTAGTGTTTTTTGTCGACCTCAATGTTCCGGATCGACGTTGCAAAGCAGTTAATGGAATCCATCTTGGTAAGTAATATTATTTAATGTATTAGCTTTGTAATTAACTTCTTGAAAAAATACTGACCTATGTTAAGATGAACCAACCATTTAATATTCGAAGATTTTGACTAGAACTTCTAAAGACATTTCATAGTTCAGGATTTATCATGAGAAGCTAAAAAAAATTCGAGCGTTAATAGTGTATAAACTGTTAATTAACATTTTTGTGCAGCATGCGAGGCCAATTACAACAATATTGGGAAAAGAAGCTTATATATAAAGATACCGTCTCGGCATTCACCAGATAAAACTCAAGAAAAACTCTGGAAATAACTCAATCACAGTGGCCAGCCAACGAATTCACACCCAGGACATTCCAAGTGTGAAGCACTAACCTCCGACAGTCTATGTTTTACTAGTTCGGGTTCAAAGGCTGATACATCAATGTTTCAAGACATCGAAGTATTCTAAAATTTGATTTTGTGGAGTAACACACATGGTCTTAGTTTGTCAAAATCAGGGTTCGAATTAAAGGATTTTTACAAAGGGGACCAAAATCTACTTAAGAAGAAAATGACACCTTGCGTTACATAGCTTACACAAACATCTTTTCCAGTGACCTTTCATTCATTGCAGAGGTGGATATACCATCTGAAGTTGGGAAATTTTATCTTTCCCCTCAGTAATTCCCGTATTGGTCAAAATCAACATTCTAATAATTGAAATATTTTAGTTTTTCTTTGTTAGAGATTATTTGAACACTGAGACTAAATGAGTGAGATGTGATATTTAAGTTACGCTAATATCGGATCACGTACACAGAAACAGGCTCGTATAATAGCTAGGGGGTTGCCAGGAGGATTCCGCCTCTTTCGAAGTTCTTCAGCCTCTTCAAACTTTCAGTTGCTTGTTTAGATATATGTTTGTTCAAAAACATTAGCCGTCAAGGAACTATCATAGTTTATTTATTTATTTTTTTTTTATGTTTGATTTCGTTGTTAGGCCAAATACAATTAAAAATTTTAATATTTCTGACTCAACGTTACTCTGGGAGAACGTATTAGTTTTTTGTGGGGGTTGGGTAAATTGATCGTTTGGAAGTTTTCTCCTTATTGATTTAACAATAATATCATGAACTTGTGGAGGGAGAAGTTTAATCATTTATTTTCAGAGCTTCTTGGCTAAGCGGTTAGTGTACGTGCCTTTGACGTGAGGAATCCGGGTTCGATTCCCAGCGGAAGCTCTTGTAGTTCGGATTCCACGTTAATCAGTAGGTCTATGTCTCCAATAGCCTCGCTGCTGAAAAGGGACGTTAAACTCAACTCATCTTCTTGTTTTCAAAAATTGAAGTGTTTTATCGGAAGATGCGTTTCATTTATTGTGCTAATCTGTATGGTTCGATATTTCTTTAGTTTTTTTCTTGCCATGAAAGCTGCAGATGGATTTGTCTTCTGCACGTTGGTAGGCTTCATATTCGTTGACAGAATTGCATATTCATTTTGTAATCAATTTTCAGAAGCTGTTGAAATCACATTCAACTGCACTAATTGTTCAATGGATCAATGTTTGTACTTTTATTTTTATATAACATTAAGGTAAATCGTATGTCATTAGGATTAGGATTAGGATTTAGATTTCTGGGCTTTCGGCATTTATAACATGTTAGCCTGTCACGTATGAGGGATGACGTTCCCCGGCGATCACACTATCAGAGGAAAGCGATGCAAGAAAGCATTGGGGAAAGAAGAAAGCGGCCTGGAACCCGTGTATTAGGTACTATCCTGGCATTTGCCTGATGTGAGTGAGGGAAACGCAGGAAAACTTCACTCAGGATCGCTACCCTGAAAAAGCTTTTACACTTTTTCGACCGTGAATCTCCGCCGGGAATCGAAGCCCGGACCGCTCGCACCAAAGACGAGAGAGATAGCGACTACGCTATGCGGAGCCACAAATCTTATTTCATAATAGAGTCTAATAGTATTTATGAATCAAGAAAGTATGATTGTACGTACGAAAATATGAAGTCAGCTCACCTCCCCCCCCCCTCGAAATCGCACTTCCTCCCTTGTTTTATTTGCCTATGGACGCTGCCGGCTTCACGGGGAAGGCAATGAGGTCCAGCGACCCCCTAAGGCTATCTTTTTATAGGGCTACATAAAAAAACATTACACTAATCTGATTTCATATAAAACTCCTTATTTCAAGCATACATTAATCGCCCACCGCTAGTGGTTGTAGGTCTGTATAGAAAGCATGCTTATTAGCCATTCGGGAGCTTCATAAGTGGATGAATAGTAAAATATTGCTTATCTCAATCTTATGTTTAGATATCAAAATTAGGATGACAAATGCTATCAGGAGGGGACTTACGGTTCTGAAAATTTTTGCGAACAATGTTAATACTTACTTCCTAATAGGTACGTATAAAATAATAGGGGGTCTACATATTTTTTGATTGTATTATGTTGGTTACAAATATAAGATATAGACATAATGCATTAAATATTTCTAATTGTCCAAGGAACGAAATTTCAAACGCGCTTCTGTGGAACGTGTTCGTTTAATAAGTATTCGTTGTGCTAGTGTTGTAACTAAAGATGTAACCTATGTGGTTTCCTAAAGTAGATCTGAGTTTACTCTTATCCATAAATGTTTTGGGAATTACTGTAGTACCTTGTAAATATTTTACACTGAGCTTTGTGCATTCATTTTTTAAAAGTCAAATGGACTTTACGAAGTTTTGCTGGACTTTTTTTTGCATTATTGCTGAATCTCTTAGTATTGATATTACGTAGGCGTCTGACTAATTCTTTGTGTTTAAAGGTTTTAGCATAAATTTGTAACTAATCACTTTAAAACAAAATAATTAGATAGGCTCTATATAATGAGTTTGTTGAAGAAATATGAACTTCTTTTCCGCTCTAGAAAGCTAGCATTAATAAAGGGAGCTGATGTGCTGACCACACATCACCCAAAAGGTATGAATGCCACAGGCCTACTGGCAGGACCTGGCCTTCAAGAACTATTGCGTCAGGAGTTGTTATATACAAAAAAAAATCAATGAATATATATATATATATATATATATATATATATATATATGTGTGTGTGTGTGTGTGTGTATGTGTACGGTAGGAAGTGGTTATAATGTGTAAAAATTTACGATGAAGTACAGTAGACTCACGAGCATCCGAACTAATGTGGCGGAAAGGCAGGTCGAATAACGAAAATCCCAGAGCTCTATAATTAGCACCTTTACTCCACACATACTATTAAAAACACAAATTCTGTACAAAAACTAGCTTTTATTCACATTTTCTGAGTGTTAGTACACGCTAGTACTTTATAATGTTTGATATATATTATACTAGCATCAAATACACTCTTCGCTGGGTTAAATTGAAAAAAAAAAGTAGTAACTATGCCCCGTTACTCAGTCACTTTTTGGGGGGCGCGGTGGCTCAGTGGTAGAGCGTTCACCTCTGGTGCTTGGGGTCCCAGGTTCGATCCCAGCTCCCGCCAAGTGAACTTTGTGGTGGACAAACACCGTGCTCGTGGGTTTTCTCGGGGTTCTCCCGTTTCCTCCCACTTTCTTCATTCCACCATTTCACTCATCTCTCATAATCACCGTCTCCTTTAGCTTAACCGGCATAACCGTGGGACGTAAAACTCAAAGATTTCATTTTTTCAGTCACTTTTTACTGTTACTAAAGCGCTCTGTAATATCGGCCTTTTCCGATCATTTTTATATTTCTCCTCCTCCTCCTCCCCATGTTGGTAGCTGAATTTTGATTTAAACGACATCGGAAGTGTCGCTGCTCATCACAGCGATCCCGAAAACTATGGATTCGACGCTGACATTGGTCATTTAGGATTTAGGATTTTAGATTTCTGGGCTTCGGCATCTAAGGCCATTTAGCCCGTCACGTATATGAGGGATGACGTCCTTCGGCAAGCACACTATCCGGGGGAAGGGGAAGAAAGGAAGCCGCCTGGGACCTACAAGTTAGGTACCGCCCCGACGTTTGCCTCTTGTGAATGAGGACATCCCAGAAAGACCTCATTCAGGATCGCTGGCCTGAAAAAGCTTTTTACGCTTTTTCGATCGAGTGTCCACACCGGGAATCGAACCCGTGACCGCTCGCACCGAAGGCAAGAGCGTTAGCAACTATTGATATTAGTCATTTTCGATCATTTTATATACCTTCTCCTTCTCCTTTCCCAAGTTGTGGGGCTGAATGGATTTAAACAGCATCGGAAATGTCAATGTTCATCTCAGCGACCCTGAAAACTTAGATTCGACATTAATATCGGTCATATTTGATCAGTTTTAAATGTCGTTCCTCCCCTCTCCTGAGTTGCACCGTCTAATTGAAATGATGGAAACCATCCCAAATCCGAACCTCACTTATGTTGAAAATTTGATTGAGATCGTCGTGTGGCTCAAGAGTTATTAAGTTTTATTTATTTTGATATATCTGCCAATACCCTAAGTTGTACTGTCAAAGTGAAATGATAAAAAAATCTTCCCAGATCCGAACCTCATTTATGTCGAAAATTTGATTGAGATCCGTAATTCTGGTTCAAGAATTATAAAGTTTTATTTATTTTTATAACTCCCCTCCTCTCTACCCCTAAGTTCTATCGTCAAAGTGAAGAGATAAAAACACTAACAGGCAAAAACCTCATCTACGTTAAAAATTTGATCGAGATCAATCGGGTGGTTCAAGAGATTGTCACTTCCAATTTCATAATGTAGGTTGTATTTTTAAAACTTTATTACAGAAGATGAAGTCTAAAAATAAAAATACTGTACACATTTTAAGATAAATTTTATAATGTTTAACTTAATTGCAGAAAACAGAATAATGTACAGTAAACATACATATAATTATAAAAGAAAGAAAAAAGAAAAACCGACGTAAGGCGTAGGCCCAAATCTTAAATAAATGATTTAAGCTTGTTTTACTCTTCGTTGATAAATGATGATACAAATGTGAAAAGGTAGGTTTTAAAAAGTAAAAACTTGCGGCCTTTAGTTATTGGGAAAGTCATGAAATTCAAATAATTGCTGTTCGTAGGTAAAGTCACGTTTTTATTTATGCGTTACATTTCGAGTAGATCGTTGAAATATGTTTAATATTTTATTACGGAGTTTTTCTTTCTTTTCTCTTTTGGAGGTAGACTGGATAGTACGAAGGTCTAATCGTTAGTCTACTGTATGTGGCTATTGAAAGGTCAGAAATTGTATTTTTCTTTCTTTCCTCTTTTATATTGCTGAGCAAAGTAGTAAACAAATATAAGAGAAATAATCACATGGAATGGATTATATCGTGGTGCTTGTAAGTTGACATCATTCAGGGGTAGGTCAAGAATTAGTTTTAAGTTTAAATTATGCTTAAACTCCTTGAAACATCGCTTGGAATACGCTTGTGATATTTTCTACAGTGTAGTTATGTGGGAAAATAATATGAAATATATTAAGATCATAATATCGATCTTTGATTGTTTATATATATATAAATTAAATTTTTCTATAGGGCACTTTATAGGATTGCATACGCAACAAGAGTTTGAAATCACTTTTATGAAATCTATTTGAATTTTTACTTTTTACTTTCGGACGACAATAGGAAGTAAGTATAATGATCTTGAGGGAAAAAAAAAAAAAACGAATTCAAGATTTCAACGGATTTGCACGTTTTGTGACCCCTGAATACTGACAAAGCTATTTTTGAGTGTCCATCCGTTCGTCTCGATATATGTTCACTCACCTAGAGGCCAAACCGTTCAATGAAACCGTATCAAATTTTGAACTTAAAGTTTTCATAAGATTCTTAAGAGGATATTTCGAATTTTCTTCCTACCCTATAAAATAAGGGTAGTTTACTGAAGAGTAAAAATAAAAATATGCGATTTTCTCGAAAATGGCTCTAAGGATTTTGTTTACATTGCATAGATCAATATTTCATTAACAACCCTATACCGTGTTTAAATGATTTCTCTGCAGAAATTCAGAAGGAGTAGTTTACTCTTGTGGGCGAGTCATTTTTGGACTATTTTATCAAAAACGACTGAAGCGATTTCGTTCATACTTCATAAATAAATATTTCTATAACATCAGGATAAGAATTATCGGAGGAGAAGAAGAAGATTTTCCTCTCAATGACATTTTGATCTCGCCAAATAAACTAACTGAAGTATCCCTGTAGGGTAGAGGTCTGCACGGACCGAAATCTTTAGCCCGGGCCCGGCCCGGCCGGCCTGTGAATTTATAATGTGAGGCCCGACCCGAGCTCGTGGGATAATCAAATGAGTCCGAATTACAGAAACTTAATGTTTAACGCAAAATTGTATTTTATATTTAGCTACAACAATTAGAAGTTTAATTTTGCAGTTGTGCTTTAAAAATCTCCAGAAAGAACGGTCCAATAAATATCGTTGTACAGTATATTTACAAAGTTAGGCCCGAGAAATATGGTTGTATATTTGAAAATATACGGCCCAAGTCCGGCCCACGGGTTCGGTCCGAGCCCATTTAGAACTCTACTGTGGGGAGGGGATGCTTGTTTTCCTCTCCAGAATATATTTAGTGATAAAAGTTGGAGTGTATTGTCAAATTCCACTGTCTTTTGACTTTTAATGTAATTTTAATTTGTTCGCCGAATTCCGAAATCAAAGCTGTAAATTATTTACTTTTAGCTACTTCTATTTTTATACTCAAAACTACCATAATGTACACATTATTTTCTGTTATATATTATTCATTATAGCTTTGGAAATATTCCATAACTAAAACTAACTAACTCTATGGCCTATGGAACCTGGAGGTTCAATGCCGCGTTCACAAAAGCTCTCCACTGATTTCTATCCTTAGCTAACTGCATCCAGTTTCAACTTTATATTCCTATTTCTGCGAGATCCATCTTAATATTGTCCTCCCATCTGCACCTAGGTCTTCCTAATAGTCGTTTTCCGATTGGTCTTCCAGTCAAGCCTTTGAAAGCGTTTCTACTTTCTTCCATTCTACTTGGAAATATTCCATAGTATTAATAAAACAAAAATGACCAAAATATCTAATAACACTTGTGTAAGAGTTTCTGTAATGTAACATCACCTTCACCAGGCACGTTATGAAAGATGAATGAAAGAATAAGAACTTAAATATAAGTGGAAAGTCAGAGGAAAACATCCACTCATCCCAATGCCAATCAAGTTTTCTCTTCACTTTTTACGTTCGTCTGTACAAAACATAATTGTTAATTAGATGCTTCCCCAATTATTTGCACACCTGTTCTGAATTTGGACACATGCTTATTTGACAACGTTGACAACTCTTTTAGTTCTTTTATTTTATTGCGCGAACCTTATTGCGGATAGAAGGCACGAGCTGTTAAGTTGAGCAAGTGAGAGTCTGAGCTAGTGTTGTGTTCGAGTTGAGCCTCATTGAGTTTAATGAGCGCGAGTCCCTTTGAGGAACCTGAACCCACATGAACCTGAGTGAATCCCGTTTTCCAAAATGGTATTTTCTGGCGTTCAGTGACAAACGTTGCCACTTAATATTATGAATCTAAAAACCAAAACATAGAGGTTGTTTGCTTAAACAAGTGGCGAAACAATGATACATTTGGTGTAAATGAGAAATTAATGTAGATGCATGTGCAAGGACACAAAGAACTACCTGCCGTCTTAACCGGTCATCTTACCTTACATAAGTAGTACTTACACTCAAAGTAATTATTTACTTATTGTTTCAGCTGCAGCATATGGTATGAGTTTTTTTTTCTTTTTTAAAAAAATATCTTTATCGTCCCTCGATTGTGCTCTGTGGGCTCAAGAAGACGAAATGATAATGCAAGTATTCCAAATGATGATGGTGGAAAGAGAAAGTGGTAAAATCCCGAGAATACCTATGATGATGTCTGACACCCATATGGGCAAAGATCGAACAAGGGATCTTTCGTACCACAGGTGAACTTTCTACTACTGAGTCATCAGAGTCCAGAGGCGGATCCAGGGCCTACTTCTGGGGGGGGGGCGGTGGGTTGTCATACTGCTACTTTTCATGGCTTCAAACTTTGGTATGGGTTTTATTTATATATAAAAATAAGTAAGTTTCCTCTTATAGGGGGGGGCGATCCCCCCGATCGCCCCCCCTGGATCCGCCCCTGTCAAAGTCATCATGTAGATTTTGGAAAAGTTCCAGAAAATACTACTCATCGGTCAACTTATTTTTTTCTACTTCCACATTTATATGGACAGGTTAGTGATGTAAGTAATATTTTCTTTGTTTTCCAGAAATTAACGCAATAGGTACTGTAATAAATTCGGAAATAAAACACCTGTTTTCTTTATCACTAGAACCTCCACTTAGGGTGGCCAGATGTCCTGCTTTTGGCCGGACAGTCCGACTTTTGAAGGTCCTGTCCCGTGTTCGGCTTAGTAATCGAGCTGCACCCCCATTTGTGATGCTTTTCAATTGTCTCATTATAAGTGTTTAACTTTCCATTATTCTGATGGCTCGATGGCTCCAGTATCAGACATTTCAGAATTTGCAAATTATTATCAGTACATTTTTGTAAGTTGTAAAGTAAGAAAACTTTGTTCGAGTTCCAAAATTTGGCAGGAAAATCATTAGATTGGCAACCCTTTCCAGGCCATATCAATCTATATATATAAAAGAGAACGCACAAAATCCTTTGTCCGCTCATCACGCTAATACGGCTGAACCGATTTCTTTCATTTTTGGGGGGTTGTTAGGATTTGGACCCTAGATGGTTTTTATCATATCACTTTAATTTTCAATTACCAGTGTCTTGAGATAATTGACCAATCAGGTGTAAATACGTACAAAAAATCCTTTGTCCGCTCATCACGGTAATACGGCTGAACCGATTTCTTTCATTTTTGGGGGGTTGTTAGGATGTGGACCCTAGATGGTTTTTATCATATCACTTTAATTTTCAATTACCAATGTCTTGAGATAATTGACCATTCAGGTGTCCATACGTAGAAATCCTTTGTTATTAGTTCATCATAGGTATAAAAATAAACGTATTTATATGCAACCCGCATGACCCTGTGACTCGGCGGGTTAACATAACTAACAGGCGCTATAAATCACTTGAAAGCGAAAAAGTAAAAATTATCTAAGTAACAAAGTTTATTGCGTTCCGGGGTGACCGCAGCGAAGCGGGGTGAACGCTGCTAGTTATAAATATCCGTCTGCTTCATAAGCCTTCAATTGTATTAGAAAACGACCGCGTCATAGGCACCTTGGATAGCGTGGGAGTTGACAGCGAAGGATCTAAAAAAAAGTGAGTGAAAATATAACTACTGTATTTCTAAATGTAGCTTTCCCAGCTTGCTTGAGCGAAAGATGCCCATAAACGCAATTAATAAATTGAATATTATATGTGGGGAAAAGGTTTAGAAATTCATAAAGTCCGGCTTTCTAAGTCAATGTGTTCGGCTTTTCAATCATTGCCTTCTCCACTACCTCCACTTCTATCTGTTGGCAGTTGAATAAAGCTCTGAGTTGTGCTTTTTGTTTACAAAATGATTTATCTAGATTTGATATTTGTGTCCAAGTCTTTCTTTTAGATAAAGTTACTTATACTACCACTTACAACTTCTATCCGTACATGTGACGGTGCCATTACGGATCTAAAATAGTACATTGAGTCTGCTCATGGAAAGATATATAAAAAGCAATAAGTAATTAAAAAAAAAAAAAAAAAAAACATTGAAGACGGCCTCGATGCACACAATTTAGTCTTCAAATTGAAAAGCTATAGCGTGGGTTCAGGTCATGCAAGATAATGCCAAACGACAATTCTCAACAAACAAATCATGATGTGTGAGAAGCGCTGTTATTTTAAATAACAAATGTTTAAAAATCTAATTGTTTCTTCATGCGGTGCTCAACTGGTTTTCGTGATGTTTGCAGCAGATCTCTGTTTGTGCTTTGCGGGCGGAGCAAGAAGGAACTAGACTCGTCTATGTATGTGTTTAGAAACCGATTTGTAAAAGCATTCGATAAATGGTTCTATTCCCCCCTTTCACCTGTCAGACTAGCCAACTCTTTTGGGACGACTCCAGCCAGGCTGTTTGCTCACTCACACAGAAACCGGCAGCAACCTTTCATGGAACGGCCCCATTGGTGCCACGAGCCACTTCTCTTTGATGTTTGCCGCCTTTCCTTGCTTCTAGCAGGTCGGCGCTTATTGCTGTGATGCGGGGGTCTTTCCTGATTTGCCGCCGGTGCTCACCGTAGCAAAAACGAACAAAAGTAATACTTAAGTCGGAGCAGCTTATGCATTAGGGGACTTCCTTGTGGTATAGCACTCCTACCTTCTATTGAAAGGAACTTTTTTCTTCTCAGAAGCTTGAATATTACAAAGCAAGAAATGTCTATCGTTCCACAACCTTAGTAAAAACGTTGTGAAATAGGAAACATTTATTCATAAACAGCTCTGTACCTTAAAAATATATTGCAGTCTGTAATGCAATTTAATTTTAGGATACTTTAATTTTTATAACGAATTAGTACACATTTGAGGGACTTTCGTGGCTGAGTGGATGTCTTATGTCTTTCGAACTAAGTCGCGAGTTCTATGACATTGCTCAAACATAATTTATGCATACGTACATTTTCTGAGGTAGAAAAATATACTTCTGCTTGTCTCTCATTTTATCATCGCAATTGTCTTGTATTATTATTATTATTATTATTATTATTATTATTATTATTATTATTATTATTATTATTATTATTATTATTATTATTATTGGGGCCGCGGTGGCTCAGTTGTAGAGCGTTCACCTATGGTGCATGGGGTCCCTGGTTCGATCGTACCTCGCGCAAAGTGAACTTTGTGGTGGACAAACACTGTGTGCGTGGGTTTCCTCCGGGTTCTCCCGTTTCCTCCCACTTTCTTCATTCCACCATTTCATTAATCTCTCAACATCATCGTCTCCTTTAGCCTAGCAGGCATAAGCGTGGGATGAAAAACTGAATGATTTCATTCTATTATTATTATTATTATTATTATTATTATTATTATTATGTGATATAATAAGTTCCCAAATTTCATTTCATTTGCATTAAAATATAAAATGTAACATTCTCATCTCAATTAAGAACTTTGAAAAAGAAAAAAGAAACTTTATTTTATAAAAATATAAATATAAATAACTAAAAGGCGCAGTACTGATATTAAAGACCTTTAGCCTAAATATAGACAAATATATGCTGAGATCCTTCAGTAATGTTTTAACTAATTTTATACTTTGATCCATCTGCCTAATAGTTAACACAAAATATTTCAAAATAGATTACAAAATACTTCGAATTAAACAGTTCTAAAAGAATTATGTTCGTTAGACAATATAGGTATTCATTTCCTATTTGAAGCATAATCTTTCTACTCTGTATTTTCTTCTTCAACGACTTTACAAAGATGAGCTACTAAATGAAGAGCTGTACTTCTCTTAATTATATTGAATTTCCGTTAATTTGTCTACCCTATAGCGATTTCATCCGTTTATGTTTGCCAGCATACACGCGACATTCAAAACGCACTTAAAGTTTACGTCCATTTAGCGAGTCCCCCCCTCACTTCTTCCAAACTTTACCAAAATAATCTCAAACATTTCTGCATCCTTCCAATTTTAAGATGTTGAAGAACTAATTTGAGGCGGATCTAAATGGTAATCTCTATCACTGGGATTTCTGCCAAAATGGTTTCAACCGCTAGTGCATAATTTGTGCATGCAAACTTTCATTGGATCAAAATACACAATATAGTACAATCAAAAATTTTCTTGATTAGTTCAAAAATTTTGTGCCCATGACCCAAGATCCAATATATTTTAATCAAAAAATTTCTTATATGCCTTATATCTGGAGAATATGTAGCCAAACCCAAACACCACTTAACTCAGTATGATGTCCTCATTCCGTAGAAAATACGAAAACTCGATTTAAGAGACGATTAAAAAACTAAAAACGTGACGGTTATTTCTTTATTACGGTTTTAGGAGTACACGGGAAGTGTTGAAATTTAAAAAAAACATCATATCCAACGAGTTATACATTCCAATACTACATAGTTGTGTACAGGGGTTTATATCTCTCAGATGTTTGCTTCATGGCCAAATGATAATGAAAAACGAAAGTCTAAGATGAATCTTTACTGTTTGGAATGTTTTGCCCAATGAGCGCCATATATCACTGACATTATAATTAATTGTGTGTGTAATGTGTGAATATTTGTTTATTACATACTGCATGCAAGAAGAAAGAAAAAACACTGGTCATACACGAATTAGAAACTCCAAACGGAAACAGATTCAAATCTTGCAAACAGTGCAAGATATTGAAAAAAAATAATCAAAAAAAATCCCCCATTTATGATATCACTTGCCGATTTGTATGAAGACGTCTTTCATTTATGTCTATAAAGGGACATGTACAGATGTTGTGAGGAATGACAAGGAGATTCATGCTCATATGTGAATGATACGCTGTGTAGAGAGCGCAGGTTCAGCTAGTATAAATTAAAGATTTCCTAGTTTCATTCATTCAGTCTCTAATATCGCTGCTCGTTGCTTGTAAACAAACACCTTATCCTCTCTAAGCTAACAGACAAGTCTGCAAAGGTAAATCTAAACTCAACCTCCTATAGAAAGTAACACATCTAATCTCTAAGTTTTACTAAAATAATAATAATTTTAATAAACTTTGCATTAGTCTCAGTTATCGTTATATATTTATTTATAAAAATCGTCACCAAATCTACATACACACACACACGCACAAAGTCATCTATATTATCAATAGCAGGTCAATAAAAATATGTTTCTTACATACACAATAATTCACTACACCACATACTGTACATTTCCTTAATATTCACTATCAAAATATTAAAACCAATTTTAAATCATACATTTGTATCAAACATTTCATTTCGTCAGAAAAAAAGAACCTCGAAACTACTAATACCACATTAATTAGAAAATCATATATCTTTATAACGCTAAATATCATAATATTTGGGTTTCATATTCATTTTTGTAACGGTATAATTAAGACACATCGTGATGGTGGAGAAAAGCTGGTTTGATTTAGACCATCAGTTCGATTTCAATAATAATAATAATAATAATAATAATAATAATAATAATAATAATAATAAACATCTATTTACTTATATCCCATAAAATTTGTAGGAATGGAACAAATTTTGCATAATTTACTCTTCATGACACTCTGAGAAAAGTAAGAATTTAATTTTTTTCTTTCCCTTCTTAGTTGTTCCATTCGGTCGAAGTTTATATATTATGCCTCCTATTTCACCTCTTGTACAGATAGATAAATTTCTTCTTCTTCTTCTTCTTCTTCTTCTTATTATTATTATTATTATTATTATTATGCTTTTAACTCTAGGCCGAAGAATGGGTTGCGGTGGCTCAGTGGTAGAGCGTTCACCTCTGCTGCGTGGGGCCCCTGGTTTGATCCCAGCTTGCACCAAGTGGACTTCGTGATGGACAAATACCATGTGCGTGGGTTTTCCCGGGGTCCTCCCGTTTCCTTCCACTCTCTTCATTTCACCATTTCATTCATTTCTCATCATCACCGTCTCCTTAGCCCACACGGCATAAGTATGGGACGTAAAACTCAAAGATTTCTTCTAGGCGAGGAAGTATGAGTCCTTCAAGTTTGATTCCAATTGTCCCAGTTCTTTTTGCTAGACCCAAGAGCCTAACCACCGCATTAAATGGAGGAATATGCTTCTTCTGCTCCCGCCAAATAAGATCAAAAAAATTAAAAATTGTTTCACTTTCCAGGGTATCATGGAGAGGAAATTCTGCAAGTTTTGTTCCATTCCGACAACTTGTTTTGAAGTATTACTTCATACCCCCCTTTACATAAGCAAATAGATAAGTTTATTTATTTATTGTTTGTTTTTGATCGTAGGTCGTAGAATTCTGCAAGTTTGGTTCCAATCCCCTCAGGCCTAAGCTAGATCCAAGACCGAAAAATAATTTGGCGCCAATCAGTGGAGTTGGGGCCCTGGCACCCAACAGAGATACGTCAAAATCTCAGCCTTCCTCTTGTGTATAAATGAAAATTTTGCATGAACAAACGATCCACTAACGATTGAAACCATTTTGGCACCAATCGGCGATGGTGATGTGTCTGGATCCTAAACTAGATACACCAATGTATCACCTTTCATTTTGTGTAGAAAATATGCACTAACTATTGAGAGCATTTTGGTGCCAATTGACAATGAGGGGGCTACCCCTAAATTAATTTTTGAATATTTTGAAGGTAATTTGTGCAAAAATGTTGTACAAACTTTCGAAACTATTTTGATAAAGTTCGGAAGGCATCAAAACGAACATCTAAAGACTTAATGCGTTGGTATGCATACGTACATACTTTTGCGCATTTCTACGAATTACCCGTGTTTTTTTTTTTTTGCTTGTTTTTTTTTTTATTTTTATTTTACCGTGTTTTCTTCACCTCTAACTTGTATGAATGTGAAGGGAAACTAGGTTAAGGTGAATCACGATAGATGGGGTAATACAAGATTGTCCAATTGACTCATATACTTACAATTAGTCAACCTTGTTATCCTACTTGTCCCACTGACTCCCCTACACTAAAACATAAAAGATTTGCTTATCCTCACACTACAGTATTTATTTTATTTACTGTAGTTAATAAAGTTAAGCAATGTGCCTAAATAATTGTTGTTTTACATGAAGTATTACATGCATCAAGGTATGTGTATTCGTATTGTGTGTCTTTGCCTCCCTCCAGAAGAAACCCTTCGGTCGTTTGTGATCTATGTAACGTAGTATGCAGTGGGAATATCCTACATCAAATTATTCTGCTCCGATTTCTCCTACGTTAACTACAGCAACATTGAATCTTAATACACAGAATGTTCCTCGACCCCGAAACGATGCAACTTTAGTATATATGTATTTTATTAAATTGAGGCAGAATAAAGTGATAGTTCAGTAAGAGAAAAAAGAATTTTCTATTTCGTAAGTTGTGGGCAATAACCTAATCTATACTTTATCAGTATATTTTACCCGCTATCTATCTTTCCTGCACTTCCCTTATGATACAGTTCTTTCTTTCCAATTAAATATTCCAACCAGTCCCTCTTACTCTTCTTCTCTGTGAAATACATTAAATAGGCCTACTTCGAGAAAAGTGATATAATGATTAATGACTTAAAATTGCTTTATCAGATATGAACAAAATTTGAGACTCTTACAAGAAGTTAGCAATAATTTTGGTTGATTCTTCGATAGCTAATTCGTGCAAGAAAGATTCTCAATTTAGGCAGGTGGTAGGTCGCTGAGGAAATAATACTAACGCTGCTGAGTACTTGAACTATTTGTATTTGAGAAGACTTCTGAGTAACAACTACAAATTCTGCATTTACATTCTGGTTCGGATGTTAAGCCATGAAGTAAAACGATTCTCTGTAAAAATGACAGGCAGAAAAAATTGCAGGGTAGTTTTTAGAGCGGAAAAAATGGCAAGAAGGGAAAACAATATGTAAATACGTAAGATACACACGTAAGAAAGCATTTTCAAATATATTACTCAAACTTACCTCCAGCATGTATTAGTTGAAGAATTTCTAACCTTGTAGACAATTTATTAGTACTGGAATATTCGAGAAACAAATTGATTATACTACACAAATTGTCAAACGAATATTCTGGTACTTCTTTTATTTCATTTTCTATTATTTCTGAATCGACGTTTACTGTATACAGAACCTAATTTAAGTGAAACAAAAGTAACCACAATATATTATTATTTTTATAATGCAAATCACGTAGTCAAATTAGCAATACTATATACAGAACATAACTTATATGCAACAAAAATAACTGCACTATTATAGGCCCTAAAATTTTGTATTGTCTGATTTCATATAATGGAAATCCACAGTTAGCTTCGTTGTACTATAGCCTCATAAATTACTTGTACATGCAACAGCAATAACCACCTTGTACACTTTCATGTTTAAAATCTCAAATTGTGAGCGTCTACGTAAGAAGTCTTCAAGTCAATGTAATCTAAACACAAATTCCTCAGCCTGTTCTGCAAATCAACATACACTTGCTTTGTCTTTTTTTCGGCACTTACCCCCTTTCATACTGCAGGATCACTGTCTCCACATGCCGCACAGTCCTGTTGCAGGCACTCAACCAACTTCCATATTGTTGGATGTTGTACCCAGTAAGTCAGGAAAACTTATTGTTTCAACCCTCGAATGTGTCTTACTCTCAGAGTTTCCTCCTTCCTAATCTTCTGTATGAACCGGATACATATAGTGAATCAAAATAATAAATGAGCTCTTCTGCTTCTGGAGGAGCTATCTGTTTTAAGTACTCCATGTCCTGCAACACGTCTTCACAGAAGAAACGCCAGTGAATCAATTTGGTTGCAGAACATGGAAAAACTCTACATCTTCTTTTATAAAGTCTTGTCAAATTAAATTATTGAATTTTACGATAAGTACTTTCGTAGATGGAAGAAACATCCTTGTATAGAAACATCATGTCCAAGCTTATTTCGAACTACATTGCAAACTGCTACTCCAAAGTCACATACAACCGTTGAAGAAATGAATAGGCAACCGTTATAACTATTTCTCCTATCAGGACCCATATTACATATAACAGTAAATAATCGAGATGTCATTGCAATAAACAAAATAGGTACTTCAGAAAGGACAGCCAGCTAAATGCCTTATGAAAATGCTTTCTTACATGTACCGTATATGTTCCATGTTTACATATTGTATTTCCATCCTGCCATTTTTTCCGGCTGCCATTTTTTTCCGTCTGCCATCTTTTCTGCTCTAAAAATGACCCTGCCATTTTTATCGTGCACAATGTAAAACTTTATCAAGGGGATGTCAGGCACCCAAGTTACGATACTTTCAGACACTTTTATTTTTTTTATTTTTTGCATATCTTAGTAATGATAAATGCTCATTTCCCCATAATATCTTATCGAAAACACATAAACCTCCTTTTGCTACACTACTGAAGCCATGTATCTGCTAAGTCTCTGTATACATATGAATGTTCCTGCTAATGAAATCAAAACTTTTTTTTTTTTTTTTTTTTAGTATATAAGGATGATCAAAGAAATAAATCGTAAAAATTTCCATTGTGGATATCAGCTTTTTACCAATATAAATTTTTTCACTCTTTATTCGAAAGTTGAAAAGAAGCGATAAAATAAATAATAATAATAAAAAGCATACTAAACAAATACATTTATTGCGATGAAAAGTGGTATTTAATTGCTTAAAATATATATTATTTTAAAGAATGTGATTTTTAGCAGCAGTTTGATAAAACTTTTATATAGCCTACCTGACGCCTTTGATGCTTGCTTTATATAAAAAACGAAGATTGTAAGTAAAGCAACACGAAGTTTGGAGCTCTCACGAACTAACATTAGCGCGACTTAATTTTCAGTGAGTCATCCTTCCAGCATTTTATTATATGAAAATAAACTGACAGCAGACCTTGCCTGCAAATTTATTCCTATTTTACTCTCTAAATTGAGAAATGTAACTTCATTTATGTGCAATAAAGCAATTAGTACGCCCCGGAACAACGATAATAACATAAATATATTTAAGTCGTGAAAGTTTTTTTTTTTTTGGTTAATGAAGACTCTTCGTTTATAGTCTGTCACAACTGGATAAAATACGACGACTAGAATCCAAAGCAAACTGAACTTTTGTTTATTTATTGTGTAGAGCAAAATAATTGTAGCTCACGCAATGTAAAGTATGACTAAGCGTTATACAGCAAGATGCACTCAATTCTGCTTGCAGATGATCAACTTTAGTTTGTTTTCATCCTTTTTTATTATTTCTTACTCAACCATTCATTGTATTGCTTGTAGATGAACTGGTTTGTTGCCATTTAGCGGAACTCAACCACGCATCAAGTTGTACTCTTCGCGGATGTTGATCCCACAGTGGCATAAAGTAAAAATAATTATTTTATTCCTTTTCTTTGTTTGTGTAATTGAAATTGTATCTTGAATATATCAAAGTTTTATATTGCACTATTTAAATATCTTATATAACGTGGTTTTGAACAACACGGGTTTTGCTGAATGCAATTTTTATTATTATACATATTAACAAATTGACAAGAAACAGTAAATAGCACATGTGCATGCGTAGGCGGGACTTCGAGTTGAGTAGTGGCTTATGAAATGGCGATAGGAACTACAATTGAAAAGTGGAGGCGGGTGGCTCAGTGGTACAGGGTTCACTTCTAGTGTGAGGAATCCTTGGTTTGATCCCAGGAAATATGAGTTTGTGGGGAATAATGTTGTATCCGTGAGGTTTTCGCAGGTTTCTCCCATTCTCTTCCACTTCTGAAAATAGGCAGAAGGAAATCAATTTTATGTTACTGACGAATAGGAACATGAAAATATTCCATCACCCTTAATTTTATATTTAATTCTTAAAATTTATTTCGTACTTATATGAAAAGCTGGTATTTTCACATAATTGTCTGTCTCAGCTACCAGAATTATCATATTTTAACGAATTGTGCCTTGTTTTATTAATTTTAATTGGCTTTAAAATACCGTAAAACGGGGCTACTTTGACATTTAGGGTTACTTTGACAGAGTGGGGCTACTTTGACAGATGAGCAATTCGTGCTTCCTGTGACAATTGTTGCATATACTTTCATAGATAAAGGCTGATATGGTGTCCACGGTGCGAAATTGCCGGAGGGGATGAGGGATTTCTCCCATTGTATTTCTACCCCCTCTCAATATCCTTCCTGTCCCCCAATATATAATATAAGGACTTCTAGATCCGCCACTGTTTATTCCCCCCAAAAATGAATAATCTAATTCGCACTCTGACGATATAGAGAGTGGATTCAATGTGTCCTGTGCAAAAAATGAGTGTATGGGTTTTGTAATGGTGGATCAAAAAATCCTCAACATGCTTGTTACAACTGTGATGTTGACGACTAAGGTTTTTCTTTCCATTGTTATATGTAAAGATAATATACCGATACATATATAATTATGTTAAAAGTAAAGTAAAGTAAAAAAAATAAAGTAGAGTACAAAATAAAGTAACAATGTAAGGTAAAGCACCGTGTATGTTCAAAGTAAAAGATGTTTAAAGTAAAGCATTAGAAAAACTTGTATAGTGGTGTATAATGATGTACCACAACAAAATAAAGATTTCGTGCTTATCAAGTATACAGCATACCGTACTTTACACGTTACCAAAACGGTGTTTCATACACTTTACATAAATTCCATGTCAAAATAACTCCATACGTTGAGTAACTTTGACCTTATGCAGCAAATACATTTCTTCCTGCCAAAACTTACTTGTAGAAACTTAGGTTTAGTAGTGGATGTGATAGTCTAGATACCTATTGTTATGATGAGAATAGTATCATTCATTGGTTGCAGAAAGTGTCCCGTGTACACATCTAAACTAGTCCAAAACCTGTCAAAGTAGCCCCGTTTTACGGTATTGTCAGCTAACTTCTAAATGAAACGAGTAGTTTAGTTAAAATCAAGGAAAATTTATGAAATTCCCGACCAGAAATATTTCTGATCGTTATTTTGGTCCCGCTGCTCAAAATAGAAGTACCCACGAGTTTTAAATTGACTTCTAAAAATGCTCTGTTCTGTCATCAATCTGGAAAGTTTCGTAAACAAATTAATTTTTCGGAAAGTAAGTCATAAATTAAATAAGACAAGCGTCGAACTTCTACTTCAAGATGCTCTTTCAATAAAACTGTCTAGAACTGCAAACACTGGGACACTCTATTGTGGAAAACAAGAACTAACATATTGCGTAAATCTCTGTGGAGAATGTGTGCTTCAAATAACGAAATGATTAGATGTAATGTAGTAGATGTATTTAGTATGTCTGGAAACAAGTTCCAAAGAGTTGTCAGGCAATAACTTCTGCATAATTAGAAGATGTATATTTGTATATGTATAATAATGTATGTATAATAGCGTATGTTAGATAATTGTGTATACTACACTATAACTGAGCATTAAGCCTGTTGTGTTGTCCTTATGAAATAAATAAATTTTAGGTTTTTGTTCTTCCTCTGACAAGTGGTTTCAAATGCTTGAGTGTCATAATTTGTTTTCTCTGCAATGAAGACTGATATTTATACCTTACAGAAATTGGAGGATATTCGGTAAAAATACAGTCTAATATTGAATAACCTAATCAGGGGCGGACCCAGAACCGACTTCTGGGAGAGGGGCGGTGGGTTGTCGTACTGCTACTTTTAAGGGCTTCCAAACTTTGGGATGGGTTTTATTTATATACATAAAATAAGAAAGTTTTCTCTTCTTGGGGCGGGGGGGGGGAGGTCGCCCCGATCGCCCCTGGACCTAATGTTCTATCCAGCATTTAGTTAATATGGCATGGACTTGCACTCCAGTCCTCAATCCTCTGTCAAAGCTAGAAGAATTCTCTCTACTAGCAGAATAGGTAAATTAATAACTCGGAACATCCACATCCTTTGGCCCAAACCATAGCCCAGAACGTGATATATATATATATATATATATATATATATATATATATATATATATATATATATATATATATATATATATATATATATATATATATATATATATATATATATATATATATATTGGACAACTTAGATGCTTGGGTAGAGTCTATAAGAATAAAATTTACAGAAGTCCAGCATTAGAATTTAATTTTATTAACGAGTCTGCTTTTCCAAGAACTTCTTTGTATAGGGTGTTCCAAAACAACACCGACAACGTTTGGGAGCTGATTCCTGACACCAAGATAAAACAAAAAATATAGACCAACCTGATTGCACAAATGCTTCGTTTCGGAGTTACAGGCTGCCGAAAACATGAAACAATGAACTTTAAATTTCTATAGCTCCAAAACTATGGGATCTACCTTAGTCGGGGCAAGAATTAACTCAGGAAGTAATATGTGCGCTATCCAAAAATACATTTTCAGAATCCTAAAGTACTTACGCAACAACTTTTATAGAGGGAGTTTGGCTACGGCCATATAATCTGAAGTATTCACCCACTATCTCTATAAAAATTGTTGCAGAAGTACCGCAGGATTCTGAAACTTGGGTATTTGGATAGAACACATAGACTACTAGTTCCTAAGTAAAGTCTTGCCCGACCACAGTAGGTCCTATAGTATTGGAGCTATGAACCTTTAAAGTTCATTTTTCCATATTTTTGGCAGCCTATATCTCCTAAAGGAAGCAATTGTGCACCCAGGTTAGTCTATTCTTTTTTTCTTACCTTAGTGTCAGGAATCACCTCCCAAACGTTGTCAGTGTTGTTTTGAAACACTCTATATATTGTGGACTTACAAAGTAAATATGAAAATTAATATATTTCATATTTTTATCGACATCTTTATATTTATTTCACGCGCGTGGGTTCGATAGTTTCGTTTTTCTTTATATCCGCTTGTTAAATCGTCCAGACAAACCGGAAAAGAATAGCGTTATGTTTACAAATGTGAATTATCTTGTTTGTCTCCCTTGTATAGCTGCTGTCATGTAAAACTGTGTATGCGACAAGTTGCAACAAATTGTAAGAGCTTCCTAATTACATTAAGATGAACGTATTTCTCTCAAAGTGAACTTTTATACACACTTTGGAAAACATTGACAAGAATGACAGCATACATGGCTCACAAGTTCCAAAGGATCAGCCAAAAATTGTGGGGATGAATATGATTAGTGATTAGGGAAGAAGGCCTTCAACTTTGCCTAGAAGTATATTACTTGTTTTCAATTACAATTAAAAAAAAAAAAAACAGTTGAGGGAAATAGCATCTTTTAAGTCGATTCTTGGCCTTATATTTTGCACTTTTTCCTCCCCTTTTTCCTATGAAAACTGTCCCTAAAAATCCTAACTCAGGTAATATACAATAGCTCATGAAATAAGCATTTAGAGAGATTTCATCCAAATTCATGTTTTCTGTTCACACATCTTCCAGGAAACATGTATCCTCTCCTCCTCTCTCCCATCAAGAACCTCCGGCAATATGTCGAGAGCGAGGTAACTCCCCGCCTTCCCCCTAGTGAGATGTCACCGAACTAATGACCGAGACCTCCTAAATTCCGGAGCATGGCGTGAATTTTCTTTGAAGTTGCCGACAGCACCGCTTTCAAAAAAAAAGTTTAAGGAGGTGGTGCGAGTCAGGATGGGAGAGTTTCTTGTTACTTTTAAGGTTAGTCTAAAGGGATGAAATAGTGTCGTCAGAAAGAAGTACAATTTTACGTTCGCAGGGGGCATAGCTTTCAGTTTTTACGAAATTTACAAAAATAGATGGCAGTGTTGTCGAACCCAATTTGGAAGATTGAGTTAGAAGTTTACCTCCCCTTCTTTATTTTTCTTTCCTCTCGAAGGATGGGGCAGAGGGTGTGGGATGTCGTTTGTCGGCGACCTTCGTAAGAATTTTCTTTTTCGATACTTCCATCCCTCTAAGTAACCTGACACCACTGACCACTGTCTAGTAATCTGCAGCTTGTACGGAAGAGGAGTTTGAAGCTAATCGTTCCATTTCTGGTAAAGAACGCTGAATAGAGAAAATGCCGATTGCTGAGAACACTTTTTTTTCGGTATTTGCAGTATATTGCTTGTCTTTTTTCACGTGATACTGGACTTGCAATGAAATACATTTGCTCAGCACAGATTTAATCAAAGATGTCATAAATGACAACTCAAATTGAACACAAGAACTCCCAGTGGCGTATACACAACGTCATAAAGAGGAGTTCAGGCACACAAGTTCATATCGTATACCATTGATCTGTACAATGTATTAACGGGTAAAGTACAAAAATTTGAATTCTGTATGCAGCATAGGAGTTTTGAAATGCGTTACTCATTTAAACCTTCATGTACTATCGGTGTGGAGTCATAACGCTATTTAGCGATGAAGACAATATAAATTTTCGGGAAAATTTTCATCACTGATTCCACATTTCAATGCAATTATGGAAAAAACACAAAGAATTTCATTTCTCACATTAGTGACCCCACAGATTTGAGAACTTTGTTTATGAAGTGAATTTCCTTTTCTTTAAAAAAAAAATAGTCTTGAAAGTTACTGTATTTTCAATTGAAATTTCCTTCACTAGGAAACAATCATGTATCTTTAGAATAAATTACTTATTGCATTATTTTTCTGGATCTTTTTCTTGTCAGTAATAATTCTAATTAGTATATTTTTAATAGCATGTGAATTTTCAAATTAGCATTACAAGGGGGTCCGCAGATCACTTCCCGAATGAACAGGGGGTCCGCGTTATCGGAAAGTTTGAGATTCTGGGCTAGTGCATAGATCAACATGAAAGATCGATCCTCACAGTGTATTCCATTACCCAACATAATCTCACGTCCAGGAAATATAAGGGAAACGAGACCCGTACTTTTTATTTATTTATTTTTTTTTCGGATGAAGAAAACAAGTATAGTGAGATTTCTTGCTAAGTTTATTGTTATATATAAAAATTGTACTCTTACATGTTAGAGAGTATATTTTTATATATGAACTCCCTTCCTATGCATTATGAGATGCAGAAAAAGATGAAAGGTGTAAATTCGATTTTTTGTATGTTTATTAAGAAAGTATGTAACGTAAATACATGCAATGAAGCAATAGCGGTGGGCGTCAGTGTTGTTTTTATGGAGAAAAGAGCTGTTACAGTGTATCCATTTTTTTTTCAAAGTAGTAATTTAGATACTATATGTCTAAGCTATGTAAACACAAAATAGTCTATAAGCTATTGCTTATATGCTTAGCATAAGCGTCCTCGGCGCAGGAGACTCGAATTTGATTCCCGGTGGGAGCTCATATAGTTTGGATTCCACTTAAGCCTTTGATTAACTCCTCCTTAAAAAAAAATGAGAAACCTCTTTCAAAATATGTACCTACATCCACCACTGCGAGTAACTTTTGACTCAAGCATCGGTATACATCATACGATTCACCTAGTTGCGTAAAATGGAGTAATTTTTTATTTTACTCGCAATTTTGAATATATGTATGCACAGAATGATAATGCTGTTGCACGACTGTGTAAAAATAAATGCATCAAAAACAATATATCGGTATTTTGATATGTGTATGGAGCCTCTCCCTTTTTGAATTTCGATTCAAAACCAAAATCAATCCTTTGTTATTGACAGCTTTGAAAAAAATAGTTCGTTTCGAAACAATTCAATATATATTTACAAAAATAATTTGGCCAACTTCACACTGATCCCTCTTTTAGACTTCCAAACTATGCTGTGCATAAGGGGCGCTGTCGGTCTCTTGACAAGTATCAGAGCAAAAACAGCAAGAGATATTGTGATGCAAATTTTTGCAATCGATTCAGAATACTAAGGATAGTTGCCATCTCCTCCGTTAACTCTCTATTCAAACCGGAAGTGGTTAAAATTAGACACTTCCCGTTTCAACGTTTATCGCCATAGAACGAAAACGGTAACATACCGGTATATAGAAAAGCGGTATTTTGAAAACTATTTATCGTTTTAAGAGTAAGTTCCACTTGCTTCGTTAACTCTCTTTTAGTACTGGGAGTGATTCAAATTAGCTATTTCAGGTTTAGGTTTCAACTTTTTCACCATAAAACGAAAATGGTAACAGATAACAAGAAACAGTTTTTACAAACAATTCAGCGTCTCAAGACAACATAATAAGACTATCCACAACACTACCAAAACAAGAAGTGATTCAAATTTACTATTATTTCCGGTTTCATTGTTTATGACCATTAACTTACGTCGGTAATAGATAGCCAAAAGCTTTTTTTTTTTTTTTTTTTTTTTGTAAACGATTGAGCGTCTCAAGACATGTTATGACTATCCACAAACTCTACCGAAACCGAAATTGACTAAAATATACTATTACTTCCGGTTTCAGTACTGATTTCCGTAAAGCGAAAACTGTAAATGCTATCAAGATGTGGTTTTTAGCAATTGATTCAGTGTCCCAAAAATAGGTTTGATTTTCTTCCTGAGGCCTCTATTCAATCCGAAAGTGGTTGAAATAAACGATTTTTAGTTTCAACCTTTATCGACATAGAATAAAAACGATAAGTGACAGCGACTAATGGCTTTTTGATACGAATTCAGCGTCCGAGTAACAGGTTCTATCTTTGATCTTATTACTCTATTGCAACAAGTACTTACAGATGCACTACTTCATGTTTGAGTATTCAATTCACATAGTTTGGAAGTCTTAGTTCCACACTGTGAAACGATATTCACTTATTTTCAAAATTTCGATTCAAGGCCCAAGCATATGTATTATGTAAAAATTTATTTTTATATTTTTCTAACAAACGATGGCTTTAGATTTTGAATTCGCCGAGTCGAGACGGCATTTTCTTCATATGAGTAGAGACAGACTTAAATTTCGACTTGTGCGCGTTCTTAGTTTTGAATCAAATTTTGAAAATTGAGGATAGGGTGAAGTATGAGCTTTATTTTTTAAATATTTCGTTTTTGTTGGTGAAATAAATTATTTCTTCAAAAGAATCAATCACAAATAGAATACAAATGATTGATTTTGGCTTTGAATCGAAATTTATTAGGGGACAATTTCACACATGTGCATCTGACGTATTTCTAATTGTTTTGAGTGCTTTAACATATTTTAATGTGTTATAAAATTTGCTAGGGATGCGCACGAGACAAGATTTCTGGCTGTTTCGTCTCGAAAATGAGCTGTAAAAGTGATGTCTCGATTCGAAAAATGTATATTTGTCTATTGGAAGAGCCGTGTCTCGACTCGAATTTTGTCAGGAAAATCCTGTCTCGACTCGTCTCGTGCGCATCCCTAAAATTTGCACTGCCTATTGATTTTTGCCAGTCATCAACCGTTGCCAAACTACTTCTGTTAACTACCGAAAGTTAGTTTCGACAATACTGTATAACAGCGTTTCCCAACCTTTTTCAACTTGCGGCACACTACGGGTCTAACTTGAATTCTCACTGCACACTCATAGGTATTATTATTATTATTATTATTATTATTATTATTATTATTATTATTATTATTATTATTATTATTATTATTATTATTATTATTATTATTATTTGTAAATAGAAAATACCGTCGTATTTGTTTCCTTTGATTACTGACCTCCTTCTCACAAAAAATAAAGCTCGATCACTGGTTTTCCTCCATCGTAAATCATTATACTTACTTTTCATTCAAATTAAAAAATAGAAAACAATTCCAATGAAATATAGAGCTCAGTCTTTTAAAAAATACACTTTCTTTTTCGAAGAATGTATCCAACCTGTCACAAGGAAGATCACTAAATTACGAACGAACAAACAAATCTCTTGTACTTTTAAAACAGAATTGCGGTAATTTGTATGAGTGTTTGCTTTGTCGAAAGGATATAATGAGATTTTAAAATTTCAAGTTACGAAATAATCTGTAACAATAAAGAAACAATAATGGTCATAACAGTGATAATTAATACTTTTTTCAACATTAAAAATGAACAGATAAGTAACACAATGTGAAACTTATAATTTATTAACATGGTTAATTTACGTCACAATTTTAAATATTAATAAAATTCTGTTTTCGAAATACAATCTATGTAGTAATAATGTATGTAAAATAATATATTACAATTACAGTATTTTTTCATTGTAGTGGTTCATAGTAATGTGAAATTTAAATACACATATTTCCTGTCTTGCAATTAGGTTCCTATATAATTAATAATTTGGTTTTCATTTCCTCGCGGCACACCGGATGGGAAACGCTGCTGTATAATATGGCCAGTTTCTACAATGGTGTTGTATAATCGTTATTCCAAAATGATGAATCAACTTACTTGAAGCAGCATATGATATGAAGAAGTGTCATAATTTTAGTAAGGTCCGGAACATATAACGCACTCTAATTTTTCAGAATTGAAATTGTAACAAAATGTTCGGCTTATATTACGGCCAATACGAGCCGTAATATCATAATGCGAGCTTGAGTTGTATATGATGAAAAAGCCAAGATCAGGTAGAGAACGTCACTTGTTTTCTATATTTAATAACAAAGGTAATTATTGACAGCACACAAATTTGATTATCGCGGGTTCAGAAACTACAATAATTCTGTGGTAGAAATTCTACTTTGAAGACCAAGCCAAATAACGAGTTTGATACTAGACAGTGTATTTAAACATCGTTTGTTTGGGGAATGCGAGAACGAGTCTATATGAGACGTGTGGCTACATGCTTATCTGCATCCTAACTAGTGCTGTGCGATATTTCGATATATTGATCCATCCATAAGATATTTTCGAATATCTAAACATCAATACCGAAATATTTACGAATCGATGTTTTCGGTATTTGATATTTTCAATATTCAATGTTTTCTACTTTTTTTGGGAGGGGGGTATTTCAATATCTTTCTATATTTCTGTTTTTCGTTTTTCTTATAACATGTTTGATGTTGCCATATAGATAGTCTACCACTGATGGAATAGGTCACGAATTTCGTGTAACATGACTCGGAAGAGACATTGCAATCAGACCCAGAAAGACCCATCACTGAGAAACCACGACCAATCATCCGGAGTGACCCGATGATTCGATAGAACCCAGAGATGGAACGTCATATACATGAGAAATGTGTGTGAGGCTACTAATGCAGTTCTAACAAACCTGATTCTCTCCTCTCTCATCGCCTTTCCACTAAATATAATTTTATTTTTCGCTTGCTTGCTTCCTTGTGTCAAGTGTTACACTGAAAGATAACTACAACGCTTATAAGGGTACCAACATTCAAAATCGCAAAGAAAAGATAAGTCACTTGTTTGTCTTATGAGAGATCGTTAATGTTTAATCGACCTGTAAAGCTTCTTTATTTAGAACATAAAAAATACCGCTGAGGTTAATCAGTTTTTGTTAATTCTTTTTTGTTATAGGCTATAATCAAAAACCACATGCTTGAAGACGAATAAACATGAAATTATATTTGAAATATTCAAAACATGGTATCTTGATTAAGAAATGTCACATCAAGAATCGGGCAAATTAATGTTCTAGCTCAAGCAGGGAACATCATTAATGAAGTATAAATAAAATTTTTGCAGTAATTCTGCAGAGCTATTTCGGTTGCTTCTCAGTCACCAGGTGTATCTGAGTTTCCGGATATGATTTGGTGTCCGGGTTCGTTCAGTCACCGAATCAGACCGAGGCTGAGAAGCGAACCCGGACCCGGACCCGGATGACTCAGACAAAATTCGAGACCCAAGTGGCCCATGTCCCATTCCATCACTGTTATATGCATAATCGAATAGTCCGATTTCTCAGTAATGCTTTAATTCAACAACGCTTTTGGTTGCTTTCTGGATAATTTTTACTTTCCAGTAACGATAAGAGAAGAAAACATGGTGACTGTAATGGAAGTGAATGATTATGATAGAATTGGTGAAATGAGAATGTTTTTGGAAATGGAAAAGCCCCGAGAAAACTGCGGCTACTGTGTTTTCCACCACCAATTTGCGTTGGCGGGATCAAACCAGGGATGCCTGACACTAGAGGTGAGCGCTCTACCAGTGACCCATCGTATCCAAGCGACAAAGATTGATTGAAGTTGGAAGTGATTATTTATCTTATTAAAATCTTATGATTTCAGTCTCTAAGCGTCTATAGTTGGGAAAGTGAACAGATTCTTATACGAACAATACTCGAACAAAGAAAGGGCTTGGAAATTCAAAAGTGGAGAAGAGTAAAACATTTATTTTAGTTTGTCTTTTGATAGTAAATGCACAAATTTGACATGTGTCCTCAAAGGAGCACATACAGCGCACAAAGGGACTACGATAAAAAGAGACGATTAAAAAAAAAGTTGATGAGGCTAAGTACACTTCGAGAAATAAATGCATTTCATTCATTGTCAATTGCGAGTAATCTTGGGAAGATTAATAAATTAACTGATGATGCTTTTGAATACAAATAATCGTGTTTGAGGAAATTTCAGAAATATAATTAATAACTTTTTTAAATTAAAGATAACAAGCAAGTGTAGACAATCCTTGGTTTAATTTTATTTATTTATTTAGTTAAATATTTTTACATAATTTCATAAGATCAGTATATCGGTGTAAAGACAAAATAACTCGAAGGTTTTTTGCTATCAGCGGTGAGCGGTTTATCCAATCTAATCCAGTCCATTTACATGAATTTTATGGATGCAGTAATAAGACATTGAAACAATATTGTTTCCCCTCAACAACACGCGGTGAGTTGTCATAGCATGTAGCTGCATTTGCTCGCTTTAAAAACGTATTGATTGTATTTATCAAATTTGAAACCAAAATTTTCTAATCGCAGTTTCAGTTACATAATTATTCTAAATTGTTCATAAATGTTCCTGAGAAACCTTTGAGTGGTTGGTATTTGTTTCCACATATAATGTGTAACAGAAAGGTGCGTGTGAATGTATAGTTATATTGTGTGTATGTGTGTGTGTTTGGTGTTGAGAGAGAAACTCACAAGACGGTCGTGTCCAGTGTCTTCAGAAGGATGTTTGTTGTCCCTCCCCTCAAGGACAGTGAAACGAATTGGAGGGAGAAACGAAATTGGACACTTAGAAAGAAAACAGATGTGAAAGAAAGCGGGGAAAAACTGTGGGTTCGGTTAAACTGAACATGTCCATTATTATAATACCCAGAATAACCAAAACATTTTGCATAAATTAAGTTGGTTCACAACAATGGTTGGTTTACAAACTTACAACAATGGAAAGAATAAATTGTAGTAAAATTTTTCATATAAAAATTCATAGATCACTTGGTCCTGTCTAAATGACAGAATTTCAGAGACCTAGAACAAGCGATGACGCGAGAGGTATCTAACTCCTCTACAACAATTAAAAGCTTACAACAATGGAAAGAACAAAATATCGAAAAATGATTACCTTATGAATCATACACTACATTACGGTGTACCAAATGCCGAAATTTCAGAATCTTAGAATAAATGATAACGGGAAAAGCATTGGATTCCTTCAACAATCAAAAGCTTACAACAATGGAAAGAACAAAATGCTGTAAAATTTTCGCCTTGAGTTTCATATATTACTTCATTTTGTACTCAGTGACAGAATTTCATCGTCCTTGTGCAAGCGATAACGGGAAAGGGATCAGATTTCTCCACAACAATTAAAAGGTTACAACAATGGGAACGAAAATTCATAATAAAATTTTCGCTTTCATATTCATACATTACTACATTCTTTGCTAAATGCTAGAATTTCAGAGTCTTAGAACAAGCAGTAACGCGAGAAGCATTGGATTACTCTCCAACAATTAAAAGCTTACAACAATGGAAAGAACAACATTACGAAAAAATTTCAACTTGTGATTCATACATTAGATCACGCTATACTAAATGCCAGAATGTTAGTGTCCTAGAACAAATGATAACGGGAGAAGTATAGGATTTCTCTGCAACAATTACAAGCTTGCAACAATGGAAAGAACAAAATTTCGAAAAATTGTCACCTTGGAACCTATAGACTACATCATGCTGTACTAAATACCAAAATTCCAGAGTCCTAG
Source organism: Thermobia domestica (assembly GCF_964235325.1). Lineage (NCBI taxonomy): Eukaryota > Metazoa > Arthropoda > Insecta > Zygentoma > Lepismatidae > Thermobia > Thermobia domestica. Next base: position 111,556,187 of record NC_137468.1, read on the forward strand.
AACAAATGGTAAGGGGAGAGGCATTGAATTCCTCTGCAACAATTAGTTGAACTCAACAATGAACGAGTCAACAATTCGAAAATCTGCACGGAACAATTGCTGCGTATAGTCATTATCTTCAAACAGACTGACAGTGAAGAACATAGTTCAATATTTGTAGAAGTTATTAGTCATTTTTGTGAATATTAATTAACATTGAAAAGATAGGGCGATAGCAACGCCATCTCTTATCACAGAAACAAACTTTTTGTGGCTTTAGACCATCCTTAAATTGTCCATCCGCCGCCGACTGGACACGTCAAATTCTTGTGCAACGAGGCCTTTAACACATCATCATCACTCATTGTCGCTGTGCTCAATCAATTCACCGTTGGAAAATAAGGTATCGTTTCTCATGCAGTGCATTGAAGCTTTGTCGTAAATGATAACCAATCAAGTAGTTTTTGGGCTTATGTTAAGAAAAAATCAGTGCCTCATGTGCTAGCAATGTCGTTTCAGATTTTGCTTTTAGAGGGGTGGGGATGGGTTAGAGGTGTAAAGATCCTCCAATATAGTAGAGTTTCACGTTTTCGATTGATATATTATTATCCTAATAATTTAAAATAGGGCTACATGTAAAAATCTCAAACTCGAGGTGGAGGACAACCCCCTTCCCCTGGAGCTCGAAATGACGCTTCTATCGTGTGCATTACTTGCAATGTTACGGATGGTCTCATTTCTGAAAGCTGAGAAATAAATGTTGGAAAAAATTATGTTTGTCTGGGTAATGCGTCTGAGCTGTGGAGAGAGGGAGCCTACACGATTTTTAGCATACACTCAATATTCTTCTGTACTATTAGTCCTAGAACCAGTGGCGTAACTAAAGGCTTGGGGGCCTCCCCGCGGACAGCGTAGAGTGAGGCCCTTTCTCTACATCCCACTTCACGATTTGAGGCCCATTATGGCTTGAGGCCTCCCCGCAATGCGGGGTCTGAGGGGCCCTTATTTACGCCCCTGCCTAGAACTACGGTTTTGACGTTAATGTTTTGGGTTTGTATGTCCAAATTGTCGACAACTCATTATGCCTGTTTGAGATGTCTGTCTGAGCTCTAGGGAGGGAAGAAACCAACGCGGACGTCAGCACATGCGATTTCTAGCATATAAACAATTGCACCTTGAGTTATGATTTTGTTGAGTTTCATGTCCACAATCAAGGAGTGTGGTAGCCATCCTTGGAGCTTTCCTGGGGCCATTGAAAGGTGCCATCGAATATGGACATTGGGATATGAGATCTCAAGTATATACGCAACTATATCATCTAAACCAAAACTATGTTTTTGTACAATTGGTAAGTATTATAGCAAAAAATAATTGTAAAGTGATAGGTGCCATCTGGGTAGTCCATATAAGGTCATGTAAAAGGGGGAATTTAGTATGCAAACCGGAATATGCGATGTCTTGTATGCAAGAATATACAATACCTTTCTTTCTATTTAATTTAAAGCTTTAGCATCTAGTAGCTTTCAGGTTTAGGTTTTAAAACAAAAATCACCGACAAGTGAAAGTGATTATGTGGATTATGTGTACAGAGTCTGGAGAGAATTGTCACAAATTGTGATTTGCTTGCTAAGAATATAATTCCTCGTAATAATAATCTCTTCTCAAATATCAGAGCTCACTTATGGGTATATGATTAGGGTACGCGTCTTTGGTGTGGAAGACCCGAAGTGGATTTTCTGCAGGAGCTCATGTGGTTCGGATCCCAAGTTAAGCTGTAGACCCACGTCTCATTTAGTTTCGATGCATAAAGGGAAGCTAAACTCCAATCCGAGCAACCAAATCTTCTCAAATATCGCACTTACCGCTGCGATTTTCAGAGCCAAATTGTTGAGTTGGATGGTCAAAATGATCAAGCGGTAGTGACTATATAGAGATATTCTGGGGCCATAGGGGAAAATAAAGTATTGTCACAACATATGATTCTAACATGGAAGCAATCATCGATTCTTAACTCTTGAACTTACAGTTCTGCACCTAGCTTTATGTGGAATTAATGGCGGCTACAGAGATGCCAACAAAAGTTATAAAATCCCCAATGAGTCAAAAGTCGTTCAATGAGTCGTTCAATGTCTCATTCTGCTTTCTCACAATTTCTGAATTCCTCACAAACTAATTACAAGATAATAATAATAATAATAATAATAATAATAATAATAATAATAATAATAATAATAATAATAATAATAATAATAATAATAATAATAATAATAAACGAAACTATTCGATCTAAAACAACGAAATGCAGTGTGTCTTTCACGCCTTTATGCCATCACCCCATACTGAAGATTCTTGAACCTAACAATGTTAGAAAAATGTAATTTTCCACATATTTTGTGAGGGAAATTTTGGAAGTTGATTGCTTCGCATTTGATATTTACTTCCTTTTTTTTATTTTTCTCTCATTCGTTTGTTCATTATTTTATTTTACCAGAGCACAATTTTCGTTCCTTGTCAGTTGATTTTTTTAATTATTATACACTCCACAAACTACTTACTTACCAGCACGAACTTTCGAGTTAAAGAAAAGTTCTGGTTAAAATTGGAGAGTTAACACTAATTTTATGCTCTTTGATCACTCATTATATCTATTTCTCATCCCTAAAGAATTTTATTGGCGTGAATTTTATATATACGAAAAATCCCATATAATTAGCATATTTCGAAGAAAATTCTCTTTATCTCTTACGGAAAAATTATTGTCAAAAACTCCTACAAAATGGGATTTTCCCCGTGGGTTGGCATCACTGGGCGGCTTTTGACCGTGATGCACAAGAGAAAAAAGCAGTGGAAACTAAAATTGTATTGCTTCATGCTAGTGGAGAAAAACTTATCACGCCTATCTTTCCCCATTGTATTTTTTAGAAAGTGGGGCAACGCTACATATATTTTCTGGAAGTGGGGGGGCGACGTACTTTTACCCCTGTGTGTCAGTCCATTTCAAATTCATATGTGAGAAAACTCTTTCCACAAATGAATTTGACGGTGGGATACTTAAGGAAAAGGAGATGACTCGGGCAAGCAGGCGACTCATTAAAAATTGCGGGCTTTAAAGTCGTTGTGTGAGGTAAATTTGTCATTTGGGCAAAATACGGGACTTTTGCCGTCCCGTATCGATGTCCCGGGGGACGCGGGACAAAATCATAAAGTAAGGGACTGTCCCTTAATATCCCGGACATTTGGGAAACATGTCCTTTATTGTGACGTAGGATGATTCAGTGAATATTTTAAGCATTATTACAAAAACTCACACTGAAAAGTGAAATAAAATTAACAATCTCTTAAATAATCGTTTTGTGAAACTATGTTCGATTATCTGCCTTTGTCCACCAGCATGAGCGAGCAGAGAGGCAGTCGCCTTTTAGCCTTAGACAACGAAAAGGAAGGAGCCCTTATTTTGGGTACAGCGAAATGTAAGATGCAAAGCCAGAGCATCTGTGTATGTTTGTAAAGAGAACTTCAGACTAATCTTAACATCAATAGAATAAGTTCGATATTTTACAAGATTATTCCGCGATGTGCGTGTTCCGACTTTTCTTAAGGGCCATCTTCATTGTATTTTAAAAATATAGATCATAATACAAAGTGTAGAGTCAACATGTACTTTTCAATAAAAGAAGAAAAATGATATCGTCGGTATTTTGCAAAAAATGTGGTAACTGACACTTTTGGCGAAATTGAGATAACAGTATTTTTGAACTTGAAATAAAAGATCCCATCATCATGCAAAACGGCTATAACTACAACCCAACCAATCCAGAGATAGCTAGGGGATAACTGACACAAAGGTCGACTGTGGTTCTCTAAAAAAAGGTATAAGTGGTAGATGTCTCCTTATTGCATATTATGATTATAACTTTGTAACCTACAAAAAGGGGATAAGATACCCCTTTTTGCTTAATTTTTTCTCTTTCACTTTACAGTTGTTTCCTTTTATCATAAATAATTAGGAATACAAAGCCGACACTTCTGTTTGTGAAGATGATCAGTTGATAGTTACAAGTTTTGATCTTCAACGCGTTCTCTCAACACCACATACTGATAATACCCTTATGTATTATTCAAGGAGGTATGCGTATTACAACAATATTACAGTGTATGAAAACAAAAGCAAGAAGGAAACATGTTACCTGTGAGGTGAAGTAGATGGTGCAAGAGGTGCATGTGAAATTGTGTCATGTGAGTGTATGTGGATTCAGACTGTTGACAATGAACTGCAGCATAAACAAACCCAAACATCATCATCCTTTACTGTGACAACTGTCCCGGACAAAATAAAAATCTAACTATAATTATCATATATCATGCTGTCCAAGTTTTTGAGAGTATTAAGACCATTCACCTCAAATTTCTTTTAACAGGTCACACTTATATGGGTGCTGACACAGTCTACAGCGCATTAAGAACAGAAATATATTAGCCCCCTCCCACTTAGGTTTGCAAAAGGCAACAACAGTATTGCGTTTTGATATTCAGTGATATTAAAGATTTCACCATCTCGCTGAAGCGCCACTACAATAATGTTCAAGTATTGAGAAGGCTTACAAACAGAAGCTGAAAATTTCTGAACCGAAATACCGAGATTTAACAAGACCGTGTGATAAAATGATCATACCCATTGAATTCCATCAAGAGTAAAAGAACATAATCCATTGAACTTCAACAAGAGACTGCTTAGATGACAGTGACGATGATGATCCTTATGACATAATTGACTGATTATTGTTATGAGATAAAGTTATCAGTTAAATGCTATTCGCAATGTTTCATAACAGCAACAAGTGCAGTGACGCAATTGTACTACCGTGCACAAAACTGCAATACCACCTAGATCTTGCATATCCTTCAACGTTAGGCAATCAACTAGAAAGATTTGGTTGGTTGCCTCACGTTAATGGGTATGCAAAATAAGATGGTAATACACTTTTGTCAACGGTAGTACAACCTCATCTTTTGACGTTTACATTACTATAGTTACTCACTTCTGTAACTATAGTTAGTATATAAAGAGCATCAATGTTGGTAAATGCAGGTTGTCAATAACAATTGCAGTTCAGTAGTTTCTTTCCATTATTGTACCAGATAACCATGCATTTAGCCTTAAAAACGTCTTAGGCAAAATGGAGGTAACTACAATAAAAAAAATGTTAAAAATGTAGCCGCAAGATATCTTGGACAAAAGTTCCTCTTTCTTTCAAATGTGTGTAATTTTGCCAATAACAATTACAGTTCAGTAGATTCTGTGCATTGTACCAGATAACTATGCATTTGGCCTAAACAAAGGTGTTATGCAAAAAGGAGGTAAGTACGTACACAATTTAGAAAAACAGATCTAGACGGAAGTACATGAGACAACAGTTCCTATTTTTCCTGGAATTTGTGTAACTTCTTATAGAGTAACATCTGTATAAGTTTACAGTTGTTATGACAGATACATAATTTGGAAATGAGCAATGGATATTTATTTTGCCTTCTCCTGAAAAAATTATAATTTGTCAGTTATCCCCTTTTTGCAAAATAGTGATGATATATTCAATATGTGAAAATTATCTTTTTTCATATCAATGGAAAATCCTGAGTGATAATTGTTTTTAGCTATAAAAGTTTGTAAGTATTTGTAAAAGTTCATTTGCTATGTAAAACTTCTATAACCTCCGTTGGCGTAGGTAAGCGCGACGAAATTTGCATGAAGCTCTTTGCTTATTATTAAATTTTAATGCTAAATCATATCTTTTTTATTATATATGCCACTATATGCAATACCCTCACATGTTATCCGATGCTACATGTAGATATGATCGAGAATTGAACCGGATAATTATTAGTACTAATATACCTACGGCTTCCGTAGCGATTCGCCGCAACCTGTGGTACATGCATATTGGAGTTCCTTTGCAATTTAAGGGGGGGGGCGCTCCTTTGCATGATGGGGTTCCCATTTTTCTTCTTTTCCCTTGGGTCGTCAGTAATTTGGCGAAAGAAACTCACCGATAATTAACAACTGGTGTTCTTTACGTCCTGTGTAGCGTACCAAACCTTCAATGATGGTATAATTAATGCTTCTGTATTTGGATTCGAGTTCTGTAACACAAGCACTACCGCCTGTACCAATGGTTCTCAACCGAAGTATCGCGACACACTGGGGTGTCACGCAGTCCCCTAAGGTATTCGGTGCGGTGTCGCGAAATTTTAGAATTTAAAAATCATGAAGAATTTAATAATAATTAGTTAAAATCGAGACAGACTGTACCAGTCAATATCTCCAGCGGTAGCAATATTGCTCAGTGCTATATAGAATCATTGTAAAAACAAATTAATTTCACTTTTATAATAGATATTATTATTATTATTTATAATGAAAATATCAAACAAATGTGTCGCGATTCCTAGATGCTCAGTAAACTGTGTCGTCAGTCAAAAAGGTTGAGAACCACTACCCTATACCATCATAAATCGGCTATTCCCTCATAGGGACATATACAGTAAGGATTTAATCTATAAGTCATAAGACATTGGCAAATTATAGTATTCTCCAGGCTTTTGTTGTCATCATGAGATAAATAATCTACCATATGAACTAATATTGCTTATTCTAAATTGCAGAAAATGGCGATTGTATTCATCTTGCATTAAAAAACCGCTGTCATAACCTCCTGGAGAAGAAAGGTCGTCGTCGCAGTGGTGGTCGTCGTTGTGAAATCCACTTTTTGCCATTGGTGCACGTGCAGGGCAGTGAAGCACAGGAGCTGGAACAAAGACTAGAGTGTCGATCAGATTTACCGTCCTATCATTCGTGCCCTGAGCTCAGGCCGCTCAATGAAACGGAGCATGTTATCTGCGATCCGTTAGATACGAATACTAAAAGATGCGACACCACTCACGAAATCGTCAAGACCCGATGCCGGATCTTTCAAATCTGTGATCATGTAAGTAAAATGTAACTTGACTTATTTAATTTGTGTTTTTTATATAACTATGGTCACTTATGTAATAACTGGACTATGTATTTATTTAGCTGAATGTATAAAGGCAGGATGTCAGTAACTATGAAAATCAGTTCATTTTAAAATAATAAAAGATATTTTTACTGCACATATGGAACTAGAAATGCATGAAAAAATGCGTTCTTTTTTAAAAATCGTTTGGTTGAATTTTTAAAGATGATGGCAATGAACAGAAAAATAAACTATATTTTAGGAGACAACAAAAACAAAGTATGTATTTAGGGAATAACGTTCATAAATGATCATCTATCTAACATGATTTAGTTTTAGAATCATCTAACGATGTATAGCAATGGTCTTCATCACATATGGTCGGCGCCCTTCTGAAAAATTAAGGGTGCCCTACTGAATATGAAAGCCTGAGTACAAGGGTGACAATATATTACAGGTCTAACTACCGCAGCACAGCTTATAGTGACCCTCGAGTATTAATGAACTAGTAATATGACCCGCACTGTCTGAAGTTGAAGACCCCAGATGTACAATGTGTATTAGATGCTAGTGGAATTTACTGCAGGAAAAAAAATGTGATATTTATAGACTATGAAATGGAAGAAGTGGAAGCTCTTGTTATTAACATATTATTGGGCGGAAGATCGCTTTGGTAAAGTTAAAGAGGAACAAAAATAATCGTAGTATGGTAACGAATGTCAGAGCAAAAATCAAGTTAATTAACAATAAAAACGAAACAAGAATGGAGTAAAAAAAACGTAAATAAATGCGTAATAGCAAATGGATACACTTCGGAATTATCTGACCATGCACAGGCTATATTAGGAGATCCTGAAGGCCATTATACAGACTTGTTTATTTATTATACATAGAGCGTGTTTTATTAGCAATTGGTTTGTTATATATCTGGTGACTAGGGCGACCATACGTTAAGTTTTGACCGGGACGGGACAGTCCCGTTTTCGGTGCGTGTCCCGGCCGTCCTATCAGTAGATGGAAAAAAGTAGTATTTGTCCCGTTTTATGCAAGTGAAAGAAGTAAATAACAAACCCAAATCTTAGGGGTATGGCGATATATACAGGTAGCTTGGCACTTGGCGGGCGAGGGTATTGGTTGGGTGTTGGCAACTCTGGAAAAGCCGGTAAAACGCAAGGAGTTCGTTGTCTACAGAAGGATTTTTTCTTCTGGGGATTGTGTGCCTCCCGAGCAGTCTGCTGTGCAATTTAAGTGCGAAAACAGAAATCGTGTAATTGTTTACAGACGTGTGGACGAAGGTCAACACGCGGATATTTTAAAATTAGTGATCCTTAGCTATGGCTATTTCTACACTCTCATAATTTATGCTTAGTACACTCGGAATTAATTGGTTCATTCCTCCCCTAACACACACAATGAGCACCTTGATGAGATGGCAACATTGGACCTCCCAAGTTAGTAAACCAGATTACTGATTGCAATAGGAACTTCAAGCAAGTGCGATTGGAGTAATTTATGTACTCAATTAATTATCCGCCTTAGGAACTCTTGAGTTCATATCTTCGTCACAAGATACAAAACGCTTTAATATCTGCCGTTTGTACGTAATATATATTTGCTCCACACAGAAAGTAACTTTTAATTTTTGTCTTATAAAAAAATCTGATTAAACTACTACTCTATGCTGTAAAATAGGTGATTGTGTTACAATAATTTAAAACGAATTTTAAACTGCAAATTTGATATTTGTTTCACAGATTTTGGTAGTTTATTAGGCCTATATAGTTTTTGGCTGTGTAGAACACAATATACTATTAAGCAAATTGGGATATTATGACTTTGAAGAAAGAAGTCTAAACTTTATTAAAACATCTAAAAGGTCGCACTCAGATTGTTAATGTCAATGGAATGAAATCGGATAGCATTCCAATAAAACACGGGGTTCCTCAAGATTCTGTATTGGAACCGTTATTGTTTATATTAATGATAAATGATTTACCATAGAATATCTCAGGGAAATACTTTCTTTATGCTGATGACACAACCTTGCTAAACACCAGCAATAATCTTACAGAACTAATGATATTGAATGAGGAATGGTTTAAGGCAAACGGGTTTCTTCTTAATGAAAATAAAACTACTAGACAAATATTTTCATTGAACGAGTATCCGTTAGCGTCGAAGAATGTAAAACTTCTTGGTATCATTCTGGATAAGCAATTAACATGGAAAGCACATGTAGAATATGTATGTGTAAAACTTTCCAGGATAATAAGTTTAATACGAAATTTAAGAGATACAGTCCCGAACAACTACGTAAGATCAGCATATTATGATTTTTTTTTCAAAGTACCTTAAAATAAGGAATATTATTTTGGGGTAACAGCAACATAACTGAGGTTCTACTACTACTACAAAAAAGTTATTAGAATAATCAGTGATGCATCATATAAAGAACACTGTAAATCTTTGTTCTGTAAATTGAAAATTATGGCTGTTATCAATTTGTATATATTAAGGTTTTAGTATATCTAAAACAAAATATGTCAAGTATTGAGCGTAGACAAGATATTCACCTGTATAATACGACATCTGCTAAACAAGTTGATATATCGTATAGCAGACTATCAAAAATAAAAAATAGCTATATAATACAAGGTATAAAATTCATGAACAGATGACTAATACACATGCAAAATTTACGGATTACTCAATTTAAAAATAAAGTGTATGATTGGTTAGTTGCTGTACATTACTATAATGTTAAGGAATTTGAGGGAGATAAACATATATTGGTATAGGTAAAAAGGGAAGTTCTAGTAGATTTTTATTTAATGTTGTCTATTGTCTGTATACAGACTTAATGACAATAAAAATATTCTATTCTATTCTGTTTCTGTGTGTGTAACGAGTTTTGAGTTTTTGCTAGCCGGAAATCTTGCATACGAATATGATTTATGGTTTTACTGTTGTGTTCGTTTATACTCCAAATTTAGTGAAACATTTTGTTTCCACTAAATATGTTTGCAGATATCTGTGAATGTGTCTGTTTCCAGAAAATATATATATACACAGTGGTCTACTACTACTTTTTTTTTTAGTTGTCCCGTTTTTAGCTGTTAAAATCATGGTAATCCTCTGGTGACATATCAAAGAATGAGAATGTTGAAAGAATGAACTAACATTTAACAATGTTTTTCTTTTTTAATTTAGCCATTTTAAGTATAAGTACCTCTGCGGTTTTATTTCTGTCCGTATTGATTTCTCGTTTGGTAGGGAGGTTGGGCCCACCACATAATTCCATATATTTATGTTGAGATAAGTGCCAGGAGTTATAAAATTTTATAAAGTGATAAAATTAGTTGCTGAACTTCAAAAAAATTGAAAATAAGTTGCTGAACTTATACATTAAACATGGAATAGCGTAAATGCTTAACTTCTAAGGCCACAAGAATATGTATAACAGCCCAAACTTTTATCAAAACGAAAGCACACACATACATATTTATAATTGTGTAATAACAAAAATATAAGATGAACATCCCAGATGTACGCCCGACTTCCAGCATCCATACGTCATGGAATCAATGTTACTTCAAGAGTGAATGAACTCCAGGGTAAATAACTAAGAGTTTCGATGTTGAAGATACTTAGGCTTCCGTACACAGTTAGGCCCTTGAAGATGGTAAATATGAGATTGATGAATATAAATCTCCATTCCTTGACTCGGGCCCGGGGCTATTCATACAAACCAGGATCATGGTTCCGACTTTCATATTCTCCACGGCAAAACTTTGGCTTGATCACTTCAATCCAGCGAATTGAGTCGTTAAGGTGGTACGTAACGTACAAAGTAAATCAAAGTTAACTTAAGGAGCGTAATAGAAAAATCATGGACTTCAAGTCCTACTCTTGCCGCTCATTCTGATAGGATTCCAATTTTTGTGCCAGTACAAATACTTAATAGAACAACCTATTATTTTCCGAATGGCATTACACTTCTATAACAGTCATTCTAAATAGTCTGGAAGAATTGTTCATTTTAAGAATATTCACCGTCCGCAAGCGATAAAATATTGTTTTGGGCTAGCTCACTGTGATCATATTAAAGGTGAGTAAAGGATTGACTATCGCCAATAGATAACAGCACCGATCTTCATCTCTTCAGAGGTTCCTCGTGGCAGTGTGGTTAGTGTACGCATCTTTGGAGGGAGTGACCCGGGTTCAATTCCTGGCGGGAGCTCATGTGGTTTAGATGCCACGTTAAGCTGTAGGTCCACGCTTCATATAGCCTTGCTGCTGAACGGGACGATAAATTCAAACTCAACTCAATCCTATCTGTCCATATATTTTGTAGGGAAATATCCAATATTCACAATTGTTCAATTAAATTCAAGATATTTAAGTTCAAACATTACCCAAAGACAAGATATAAGATATTTGCGGCAAAGAAGGCCCAGTGCAAAACTTCATAGGGTAGAATCAATGTAGGAGAAATCTGACAACATCACAAACAGCGATTACTCACACAATGCCTGCTTAAGAGAGTTCGTCTTTTCGTGCATGGTTAGACGGAAAACTGGCAGTATTGAAGCATTGAGAAGCCAGTTTCCATGTGTTGATATAATTTAGGGGGGCAGAGTAAGTTCATTTTTTCTGTGTAGAATAAAACTAACCCGAAATATCTTGCATATTTGTGAGGATCATAGTGTTTAGTATTTGGCAACTTGAATGTGTGTTACTTTGTTATTCTTTCTAGGGATGGCCACAAAGTTTCGGTTCCGGCGGAACCAGTTCCACGAGGAACCGGTTCTTGAAGATTCGGTTTTCAGAACCGGTTCTTGAAGATCCGGTTTTCATAACCGGTTCTGAAACCGGTTCCGGGCCTGGATCCAAAAACCCGGTTCCAGAAACGGATCTTAAGAACCGGTTCCAGACCTGGATCCGAAAACCCGGTTCCAGAACCGGATCTTAGGAACCTGTTCCAGACCTGGATTCGAAAGCCCCCAAAGACCCGTAAAGGAGGCACAAAGTTCACCTTCAAAAATAATGCAAAGAAGACCATGCGCTTGTGCCTTCCCCGCCCAAACCCGCTTGTGCCCCCAGAAAAAAAAATTGGTCCACCAGTGGGTGTTTAGCCAAATGAGTTGGGCAGTTTGCCTGTTTAGCCAATGAGTTTGCCAGTTACCCAGTTTATTTAGCCAAATGAGACAAGCTGCCGCCGCCTGGGCGCCTGCCTGTCGCTTCCACCATTTCATCTAGCATATTGTTCACAGCTTGCCAGCAGCTCGCGTTTAGCGTAGGGATGGTAACAAAGTTTCGGTTCCAGCGGAACCGGTTCCGCGAGGAATCTGTTCTGTTTTCAGAACCGGTTCCAGACCTGGATCCGAAGAACCTGTTCCAGATCTGGATCCGAAGAACCGGTTCCAGACCTGGATCCGAAAAACCGGATCCGTTCAGACCCGAAAACCGGTTCCACCAGAGACCGGTTCTGGCCATCCCTAATTCTTTCCTGGCCAGTGCCAGTCTCTGTAGTAGGGCGGTCTGTCGTGTTCGGGCCTAGTTGTTGACTATGGGGTTTACAGGTTCGAGTTTGATCGTTGTTGAAACTTAGTGTGAAATCTGTTTCCAATCGTGGTTTGTTTATAATGTGTCCAAGCTTAATCTTTAAAATTCACTTAGTTGCAATGATATAACTACCTGTAACGACTGCATAACGCAAGGGAGATTACCTCTATCCTTAATATTTCATATCCATATTGTTACTAAATATCGTTTTATTATTAGTATTTAAAGCAGACCCATATCCAGGGGGATCTAGGAGGTCTGGGCCCCCCTAAAATTTTGACGGTAGGCTTGCAAATGAACTATAATATGGTTGGATTGGGCCTCCCTAACTTCTGCCGGCCTCCTACATTTTTGGGCTGGCTCCGGGCCTGATTTGAAGTGCTGTAAAAATATTAGGTGATAATTGAGTTCCAGTGGTCTCTCAGGTACTAAATTTTACTTTTCAAACGGCGGGCCCTATTTACCTACCGCGGGTAATAGGGCTACTTTGTATGTTTCTCTTTTAATACGTTTTTCATACATTTAGCTCAATGTGTAAGTTAAAATTAATATACTATAAGATAGATAAAACATTGACAAATAAAATGCATATAAATTTTTGTCTATTACATCATATGTATTTAAGTAATAAAGCATTTATACTTAGGTGGGCCTTATTTGCCGCAAGTGTCTTATAATCAGAGAATAATTTGTGCATTTTAAATTTATTTTATACATTTTAGAGTGCAATTACCTCAGACAAATGCTTCCAGTAATGAAACTCTCTCAACAGGAAAGAAACAAGATTTAAAAAACTACATGAATTATTTTCCGAGTATTGGTTGTATTTAGACTATTTTTGGGCAAGGGATATCTTTTTTTTTTGTTTGTTTGTTTGTTTGTTTATTCGACTGAATTGTTGCGAATATTGTTTCTAACTACTAAGTACATTGGAAAGAAAAGGGGAAAGTTCTGCCATGTATTGATAATTACCGCTGCTTTAAACTCACATTACGATATTTATTATTTCTTTTTCATTTTAGGCTGTGCTGATATCTGGTGGTTGGAATCGTCAACTGAGCGACATGCAAACAAAGCAAAATGTGTTGAATGTCTACTCAATGCTGATACGTAACGGATTTCAGGAAGATAATATTAAAATATTCTACGCCAATGGAGTAAAGCCTCAAATAGGTAATTACTCCTCCACTATCAATATTAAAATGTTTTATATTATTAGCAGGTTACTGTTGTATTGCTCCAACTACTTTAATAAGATTGAACAAAAGTCAAAATTATACAAGTCCTTGCGTAGCAATAATAAGGGGATTTGGTAGTTCAATAAATTTTGCCCATTTTTGGATCAAAAGATCGAATATATTTCAGGCAAAAATTTTCTTGTACGCCTTATATCTGGAGAACTACATACAGTGCAACCAAACCAAAACTATCATTTAACTCAGCATGATGAGCTTATTCCGTGAAAAATACGAAAACTAGATTTAGGGGCCGTTGAAAAATTTTGTGGTTCCTGATACAAAAATTCAATATATTTAATTCAATCAAAAACTTTCTTGCACGCTTTATATCTGGAGAACTACATATAATGTAGACAAACCCAAACTATCACTTAACTCTGTATGATGTGCTTATTCCGTAAAAGTTACGAAAACTCGATTTAGGGCCGTTCAAAACTTTTGTGACCCCTGATCCAAAAACTAATTACTTCCCAATATCACAATCTTTTGATACATTTTTGGATCATTCTTAAAATTCTTGTTACCTAAGTGTTTGTTTAGTGAGAAATATTAGTGGTTCAGTAGATTTTAGCCATAAAAGCACACTCAGCTTAATGTACATCGTGTTTCCTCCTTAATAACCATTACTTAAACATCTAACGCACCATATTAACTATTGGAATGTCAAAGGTATTTTATGTTGCATGATTAAGCAATTTTGATGTTACGTGATTTCAATTCTCCACTTCACGATAGCATTACAAATTCAGCACTTAAAAATAGCTCCACATAGACACATTTAAAACCACGGTAAATACCAGCTTAGAAATCTATAGAAGTCAATATTAGTACATCTTTAAAATATAATTCTCATTACTTTTTCTCTACTTTGCTTTTCATTATGTACGTATGATACACAAAAAATTTTTATTCTTATTATTCCATATAAACGTAAAAGAATAAAGTATACAATACTAAAATAATGATAATAATAATGATAAATAATGATAATTTCCCTTCATTGTTGAAAATACAATAAAAACAAATTGCGATACAAATTTAGGTTTGTTAACAGTTTGTTGCGCAAGAAGAAAAATCCCTTATATATATAAAAGAAAAACTCTGTATATATATTTGGATTAATTTGTGTAATTGTATATTACAGATGAAGAAACAGGAGAAGTATTAGAAACCGGAATGTTTCCATCGATTTTGAAGCTTGCCATGCGTTACCATATAAGGACTTTGTGTGAAAACATGTATTGCGCCGACTCATTGGTTATTTACTTGAATAGTCCTGCCCGAAGTGACGGTGCGTCGCTTCTCTGGGATCTCGATGGGAATGGAGAGGTACGTTTATTTCTTCAATCTTGACACGAAATTTGATATGAATTTTAATTGAAGGGTTGAGAGTCAAATAAACTTCTATTTTAATTATCATTTTGGTGGAAACTGAGAAATCGTAATTGCGTTTACCTCCATTCATGAAAATGTACATGGTGCTTTAATTGATTTATTGTAGTATTCTAACATTTCTATTCAGTACCTACGTTATATAACATGCGTCGTAGAATTTGTATCTCCTCACTGGGAATAAATTTGTGACCAGGCTCTTTGCTTACTTGGCTACGACGTGATATTATTGAGTTTGAAAATTTCATGTCGTAACATAATTATAACAATGTTCTTAAATATATGACACTTGCATACACCGTTTTTTTATTTTTTATTTTGTCGTGGATGCAACCACTCTAGTTATCGATCACATTCGGAATGATCTAATAAAATTGTGATGATGATTTACCTCAAGGAACTCTTTTTTTAAAAAAATAAAACAGGTGTCAATCTCTGTCTATAAAGAAATCACAGACCCCGCTCACCACTACTGTAAATCTCCGGGATCGTTAAACCTAACGATTTGAATTTTTGTTCAGATCTTCGTAAACCCTAAACTGGAAATAAGATAGGATCTTGTGAAATTCACTTAAAATATATATATATATATATATATATATATATATATATATATATATATATATATATATATATATATATATATATATATATTACTCTTACGTGTTACTTTTAAACTACTGGACACCCAGACACCGAATTTGATATATGAGTGTGGTTTGATCTACAAAATACGAATATACAATTCACTTATGTGAATTCAATATAGGGGCCTAGAAAAAAGAATGCAGACAAAGGCAGTATATACTGACCACTGTGGCACTCTGCTGGTGCATTTTTAGCAAAAATCTAAATAAGTTAACGAAAATAAATACCGGTACGTTTCCAATAAAATATATTATATCAATGTGTACCTGATGATATGATTCACAACATACAACAAAATATTAATGGAGTGTCCTATCAATTTTGCATATTTTTCCATATTCTAACGATCTTCAACTAAAATTATTTTTTGCAGTTTGTTTAGAGTTTAATACTGTTCTTAACATTTAGACTAAATGTCCTGGGTCTACAATTAATTGTAAAATAAATGACATGTATCAATCACCGGAGATTAAGAATATTGTTTTCAGGAACACTTCGTATTCCATTTTGCTGTAGTTCTCGATAACATGAGGTGACCCGAAACTCGACAAGCTTGCTAATATTTTAACTTGTAACATTTAGCGAGATGCATCTGGAGAATGCTTGCTCCTTCATAATGTCTTAGCTTATCAATTATCATTTTTTCTCTTAACCAGCCAGAACTACATTTAAGTGACGAGTTGCTTATTTACTTTGCATTTTTATGTTACTAAATTCTAGACGAAAAAGTTAAAAATAGTATTAAGCAAATCGCAGAGAGGCAGTAAGGTATACTTCACCTCATTTTCATGCAGTGATTTTTTCTGGCGGTCTTAACAAGGAGGTGACGAGAAACTTCGAAAATACCAAATAGTAAATATATACTTTTATTGAAAATCAGAGTTTTTATTGTTTTCCCTTTCCTTTTTTCTTTATAGAGAAAGAGTTGCGAATGTTTGTTCTTTGTTGAAGTCCCTTAATTGTATTCAAAAACCACTAATACTTGGGGCCTTCTGTCTTTCGCTCGCTGGCACTTTCTCGCCCCTCCATGTTTTGTTTCATTCCTTTCTCGCACGGTAATATAAACCATAAAGACTGAACTGACCAGATTTTTTTTTTTTCTGAAAAGGCTGACCTTCCACAAAGAAATAATCCCAACAAATTTGTCTGTCGCTGAAGTTCGACTAAACTGAAAGCCATTACAAAAATTCTGTTGGGACTCCATCTCTGTACTTTCTCCTCCGAGGAGCCTTTGCTCAGTTCCTGTTTTAATGTATCCAATTAATTGTTTTTATTCATTATCAGTAAGATGATTAAATGAAATCACCCTAGATTTTTTCGCAAAGTTTATTTATTAATTTAGTAGAGGTTTGTAGAACATTCTGGTAGCATGATTAGTATTCTTAAGAACATTATGTGAACAATGTACTGTATGTGTGTTGTTATTGAAATTCAATATTTGTGGAACTCTTGATGCCTTTTAAAAACAAAGAAATGCAGCTTACTTTCCCCTGTTTACAGAAAGAGAAAAAAGCGAGAAACAAATCACTAAGAAATATTGATTATCATTACGTTTATTGTATTATAAAATCAATATAAGAATCATTTTTAAAGCATCTTTATATGTATGTGCGTAAGAGTGTTTACTTATAAGACTGCAGTGATATGCTTATGGGCATTATTATTATTATTATTATTATTATTATTATTATTATTATTATTATTATTATTATTATTATTATTATTATTATTAGTAGTAGTAGTAGTAGTAGTAGTAGTAGTAGTAGTAGTAGTAGTAATAGTAATACCCTGAAAGTTATGCAACTTTTTAACCATTATGAACCTGAAGTCCAGCGTACCGGCACCTTTATTTTTAGAGTGTATATGTGTAAAGTGTATTTCTTTTATACATTGGCAGTTCGGCAAATTCTTTGAATTTCCCCTGCTGGATTTTACAACAGTATCTCTTCCTCCCCTATTTTTTTTTTTTTTTTTTTTTGACCGCATTTGCGGGGTTGCAATGTTGCAGCACCCACTGTCTCGTGTCTCTTACTCTCTCTCTCCCAATACTATCGCTAATGTGAAACAGATGTCAGGCCTCCACATTTTGCTATAATCGAGTATAATATATGTGTATAAGAAAACTATATACGTTGAACAGCAATCTTCTAATCACTGACTGAAAGGACAGCGTTTGGAACTGTGGCAACTAAGTACTCCACGTGGACTTGACGTGCGGTTGTCAAATGCTGGAAATGAGGGTTTTGGTTGGCCATTTAGTGTTTTTCACAAGTTCCTGCGGACGATGACTTATTTATGGCACTAGCCCCCACACGTAGAAAGCGGCATCCTTTATATATAAACTACACATGTATAGATGGAATACACTTTACTATAATATATACATCAATCTTGCGTAAGTTATTAAAATTTTCGAAATGATATTACAATGATTGTTCTTTGTTTTATTTTAGGTAGATGAGACAGAGGTATACACAGTAAAGGAACTTCTTAGAGACATTCAAAACTGCTTAGCTCGGCAGGTGGTGTTATTGTTAGACCAAAGTTTTTCAGGGGAGGTAGTTCAAGCTCTGTCTAGATCTCCACAGAAACATCACAATGTTCTTGTGTTTGCTAGCAGCGACGATCAAAAGCCATCTTGGAATGGAGAATTCACAAGTCATTGGGTACACTTTCATCATTCTCATTCATGTGCCATGCAAGTTCATGAGGTATGTAGACTATTCATAAGATTCATGTTTCTTTCTTTGACAAATTTGTATGATTCACAAACTTCTGTGCTAAATATCCCATTCTGATTTCTGACATCTGTCAAGTACCGTAATTGAAGCTCAGTTTCAAATTATCACGATTTCTGATGTGAATTTGATCGACATCAATTTTATTTCATATGTAGAATCGTTACTTTCAGATTAATAACGTGCTTTTAATTCGAAAATTTTAGCAAAAACATATTGAGAAGTATTATATTACTCTTAATTCCAGCCATCAATAATGTTTTGGCAGAACATCGTACAGTTTGAAAGTCGGAAAAGCGATAACGTGAATTTCACATTAGCTCTCAAAATACTTCTTCGAATACATCTTTCCAATATATTAGCTCTTCATCATTTAAATTTACTTTTAAACTTCTTACTTTTCAGTAATCATACGATGCAGAACCCAATTTATTTATTTTATTTTTTATTAACGAACACAATTCCAGATATACCAGTTTACATTGGACTATCTAACAAATCTAAGTGATGAAACATAATGCAATAATAATAACAATAATGACAATAGTAATAATATATATTAGTAAAACAATATAACAATATGTAAGTGATAATAAACAGGTTGGCAATAGCTGACTAAAGTTTATCCACCAAAATAACGTCATAGTGCAGAGCTATAATTATGCAGCAGAATTAAATAAATCTGTGAGTGTATATGACATTTCCTTGTATAGTTTAGGAAGCATGTAGAACAGAGAACGTTGAACCAGTGGCGGCGGTTGGACGTTAAAAGTGAGGGGGCAAGACATGATCTGAATATTTTATATAAATGTTAGTTTTCCTGGTTGTTTCTAACATTTTGTTTGACGAAAGGTTGTATAACTAATAGGATACTATATTTTCAGTTAAAATACCGTATATCGTATATAATAGTTTATTAAGTAAATTGAGAAGAACAACGCAAGTAGATACTAGCCCTTTGTACTCTTAAACAACGAAAGTGTAAGAAGAGATTTGATTCCTTGCTCATGAACATCTTAAAATTGTGTCTGGAAAATTGTGTGATCAGATTATTTAATAAATTTGCAAAACAAATAAATAGAAAGGATAATATTAATCATAGTAATGAATAATGATGCTTGTTTTGCAAAAGTTATATTGAAACTGAGGATTAATGAAAAACTTAATATTTAATTCCAAACATGATATTAAATGTATGTTATTACTCTTAGAAAATGAAAGACAGTAAATACTACAAGCATATGCTACGACATTTAAAGAAATATTTGCTTTTGCAACTTCTTGAAATATGTTCGTTGCCATTAGGTGCAGATTTCACTTTCTTGGAACACATCAAAACACAACAATACTTACAATCCACACTTCAGTTATACAAAATAAACTTAAAACCTAGAATTATGTTCAATTTACTAAATTTTATTGTATATACACTCGTACATCCTTAAACACAACACTTCACTCGTATATTACACTACAAAACAATGGAAAAGGTAGAAGTTGTTTCTTATCACGCTCTTTTTAATCGATATTCCTTACTTTAGAAAGAAGAAAAGACATTTTAGGAACTGTCAATTTTTGTGCAATTAAAGAATAACTTGTGAAATAGGCCCTACTTTTTTGCATAATGTTCTTTCGATTAGCTTCAAAGCGGCTCACTAACATATCGAGCCCTTGTAAGAAGAAATGAAAGTATGCTGAAATTGTGCTCCAATAGGTTATTTTTTGGGGTTATTTTCTGTGGCGATTAAAACGCAATTACTGTAGCTTTCTTTACTCCACGGGAAGACAACCAATACGTATTCACGCAACAGCAAATATTATATGGCAGCATTTTTTCCTATTAATCAGTAACACATACAAAATCGTTATATTTCCAAATGAAACTATATACATTAATTGGTTACTTAAAAAAAGTGCGGGGGCAACTGCCCCCCTTTGCCCCCCCTAATCGCCGCCCATGCGTTGAACTATTGAAAGTCTAGATCGTACTGCATGAAAAAGATATATTTGTTGTGTGTTTGCCTGAAGGGAATTCGGAAATACAATCTTGAGAGTAGCGTTTTGGACCTGAGTTGACCATTTGGGAGTTTATACAGATATTTAGGGTCACTGATGAGGAGTGTCAGGTAGTTAAATATTTAGTGTTTGTAACAGTTCACATTTTGTCATCACACGTGTATGTTTTCACTGAAGTATATTACAATTAAGCTCTTCAGTATGACGCCAACAAGAGAAATGTGCAAGTACATAACATAGTTAATAAAATTAAGTCCAAAATTATGATTAACTGTAAACCATAATATTGCCCAAAGATCAGGGGTGAAAGTGGATCTGAAAAGGTAGAGGGACGCATGACGTCATGCCGTCTCCCGTCCTTATCTTTGCTCATTGTAATTTTTTTTAGGAAGTGGAGGGACACCATATATACTTCTGAAAGTGGGGAAAGGCATCCTCCCACGTTTCCCCTCACTTTTACTCATACCAAAAATAATATATTGACATTATATCAATAAAAAGAACATTCCCAGTTCAATAAAATTACATGTTTGAGGGTAAATTTACATGGTAGTTTTCGAGGAAATCAAACAAAATGAATTTTTATGGCGATTTGACATGTCATTTGTTGTCAATAATAATTAACAATTTTTATTCCGCTATTACTGCTTATCTTTTCGTAGCGGTGACATACATACTCCCAGTACTCACACAGATCTACTAGTTTCACACACAGGTTTACTAGTTCCACACACAGATCTTCTACTAGTTCCACACACAGATCTTCTATTAATTCCACACACAGATCTACTAGTTTCACACACAGATCTACTAGTTCTACACACAGATCTTCTACTAGTTCCAGACATACTGTCTATAAAGCAAAAAATAAACTGAACTGAAATATGAACACGAATACGGCATTATGAATTTCAAGACCATTTAAATATTATTGTAAACCGGAGTAACCCACCAAAAAAGCTTCGGATTACTGAACGGACCTGATTACAAATAGTACACTACAGGGTGTATGATTTAAAACTAACCCTGAATAGAAATACATATACTTACTTTTTCTGCTACAAGTGGTGTTGAAAGTGTAATCCATTGATATTCAGGAACGCTTCAATCCTCTTGAACAGGGTGTTCAATATTCTCTAAAGCTGGTCCGCAGTGATGTGCACAGTGGTGTTTCGTATTTCATATTCAATATTTGATTTCAAATCCACAACGGTTTGTAGGGTCAGTTTTAAATCAAACTTCCTGTATGTTTACTTCTTTGTTGGTTATGTAAACTCGAATGCTTTTGTAGTAACATATATTTATTTGACTTACTACTGCTTAATTAATGTCTAAATTGAGTTTAATCGAATTGCACTCCTTTAAGTGTTCAGATGATCAGAGAAACAACTTTTTTTTTTTTTTAAAGTATTCTTTAGTATTTTCAAGATAGAACATAAATCTGATGCACTAAGACAAAACAGAACCCATTAAATTTGTCACCTAACTCGACCAAGTGCTTAATTTAACAACTTGTTGCTGAATCATATAGATAATCATGTACGACTTTTACTTTAAAAGTTGACCACTTCTATAAATTGATCCTATTTCGTGGTAACACGGGTGATCAACGAAACTGGGTATTACACTCAGGATGCTAATTTCATTGTGGCACGTTAATTTAGACAATTAGAAAAAAAAAAGAAAACACACAAATTGAAAGGTTCCTAGGCTTTTTTCCGATGGTTCAAACATAAACTATTTCAATAACGTTCTGTCATGTACATCAATATAAATAATTATAAGATGAAATAATATTCGATATCAAAATTTCGTTGATATAGTGTGATCACAAGAAATAAGTATCTCAAAGAAGGATATGTTCACCAATGATATTATGCTTATGATACTCGTATTTTATGAGGAGGAGAAAGAGAAAGTGAGAAGATAGGAATAATTAAAAAGAAAAAAAAAAGACTGGAAAAGTTATTAGACAGCGACTATTTGTTCTATTCTCACATGAATAGAGATCTCTGCAAAAGTTGCATCACTTACGTCATTTAGGTGTTGGCCACATTTGGTATATGGCTTACTGGGTAATTGGGATACTTCCAATAATTTTACATTAGTAGAGCAATTATAAAGCTTTTCAATTATGTCATTAAGATCACCTATTTCTTTGTTTACGCATGAAGTGTGTGATAAGTCGTATATATGAGACTAGCAGCGTTCACCCCGCTTCGCTGCGGTCACCCCGGAACGCAATAAACTTTGTTACTTAGATAATTTTTACTTTTTCGCTTTCAAATTGCAGTAAATGTTAACATTATAGCGCCTGTCATTTATGTTAACCCGCCGAGTGACCCGCTTCGCTGCGGTCACCCCGGAACGCAATAAACTTTGTTACTTAGATAATTTTTACTTTTTCGCTTTCAAATTGCAGTAAATGTTAAAATTATAGCGCCTGTCATTTATGTTAACCCGCCGAGTCACATGGTCATGCGGGTTGCATATAAATACGTTTATTTTTACCTATGATGAACTAATAACAAAGGATTTGTACGTATGGACACTTGAATGGTCAATTATCTCAAGACACTGGTAATTAAAAATTAAAATGATATGATAAAAACCATCTAGGGTCCAAATCCTAACAACCCCCCAAAAATGAAAGAAATTGGTTCAGCCGTATTAGCGTGATGAGTTCACAAAGGATTTGTGCGTTCTCTTTTATATATATAGATAAAATTATTTCATTTGTATGTACCAACTTGGGCAGATAATATCAGATAATATTTCACCACAATCCCTTCGCTACAAATAAGTTTGCAACATAGAAACAAACTTACCCCTTGTTTGCATTTTATACTTTCTCATGATGTAACACACCATATGTAATATTTACTGTTAATATATCAAATGATTTACTTTTTTGTATTTTGGCGTATACAGTGTTATTGGACACATTTTGAAATATAGTTAACTTGGCTTTGGAACACTGCATCTCGTCTCTGCGAAAAACTGTTCAGATTAATTTCCCATTAGACACCAGAGCAGAAATGCACTACTCCACCCACAAAATTAACATAAAATTGTGAAATTTGTTCACGGATTGAATATCCTTTCAGACAATAGTTTAATGAAGGAGAATTCTGGGCTAACTTTTAAACATCAAAATTTGAAATTAAATCATACTTTTAATTGCACTTTCGCATAATAATATAAATAAATAAACACAATTAAAATAAATAATAAACAAACTGTTCTTCAATACCAACAAAATGTAATAGTAATAATAATAGTAATTTACTAAATGCAATTCCAATATACTAAAAAAAAACGGTTTTCAAAAATACTTATGTATGAGGAGCGTGCCGAAATTTTTTAATCAATCTGAAAAATTAATTTATTTACATAAAACCTTTTACAACTTTTCAAAATAGTTCCCACAAGCAACAATACACTTTTTCATTCTTAATAACCATGAGTCAAATATGTTTAAAAATTAATTTTTCAGAATATCAGAAATTTCATTATTATACATTGCGATAGTCTCTTCACCTGTTTGAAAGCGGCTTCCTCGGAGTTTTGAGTTTTGGGAAGAAGACAAAGTTACACGGAGTTAAATCTGGAGAATAAGTCAGATATGGTAGAATACAGACTCCACTTTTCTGTAGAAACTCCAAAGACTTGGTTGCTTTGTGTGGCCGTTCATTGTCGTGATGACGAAGAAAGTGATACAATGAGGACTTTCGGTTAGCAGATCTCCAATCTTCAAAGATATTCGCAAGATAATAAGTAACGTACCACTCTGCTGTCACTCTACGTCAATTACCTTACTGTATAGTTGCAACATGGTCGGTTTCAGAGAAAAAGTTGCGCGCTTGTTTAACTTTCGAAGGTGGAGTTTCATTTTCAAAACACTGTACTGTCGACTGCTCTTTTGTTTCGGGATCATATTAGTAAATCCATGTTTCGTCATCAATAACAATATTATAAACGTCTTTCATTCACCTCTGCGAAAATCTTTTAAGCATATAGCTGCACCACTCCACACGGTCATCTTTTCGCTCAGGCGTAAGCTCGTGTGGGACCCAGTAATTGCAACGCTTGGAAAGGCCGAGATAATCATTTATTATGGACTGGACTGCAGTTGATCCAATCTGCAAGATTGACTGAATTTCCTCGTATGTGATATGGCGATCCTCTTTTGCAAGATTTCTTACTGTGGCGACATTTTCATCTGTAACTGCAGCGCTAGCGTCCCCAGAGCGAGACTCATCTGTCAGGCTTTGTCAACCGCGTTTAAATTCCAAAAATCAATTAAAAGCGATTGCGCGTGAAGGAGCAGAGTCTCTGAAACAGTTCTGTAAACGAGCATGGTTCTAGTGTTGCAATAAACCGTAAAATCTTAAAAGATCATTGCACATAAATCACATCGCTCGATCTCCATTGTTGTCAAATGACAGGTTTTAATTAGCGTACAATCCCACCTCTCTAATTTTCAAACAAACAAATCTGCAGACTTTCACTTATATATTACACGCTCTTAAACATGCGCTTTTAAACATGATACCTTTCAATACGACAGCGCCTTTTATATTTCTGTATCTAAAAACTTTCGACATGTTTCCCGTATATAAATACACCCAAAATCCATCTTAATTCCTTCTTATGAGATAAGGCCCTCCCCGCTGGATAAGGCCCTCCCCGCTCCGTGTAATGTAGTCCCGGGGTCGATTTCCGGTAGGAGAGCTTTCAATGTACGGTGGTTTGATAAATATTTAAGACTTCACAAAATTAAGGTAGCCTACATTTTCTATAAATTATTCTCATACTTGTATTTCTGAAAACAGAAGAGAGCTGTCTCTGCTGTCAATGTTCTTATAATGTTGTTGTATTGTTATTTATTTCTAGGCATCGATGCATGCTGTACGCCATTCATACCCTACCCACTACGACGCCTCTAATGGAGACGTTCATCTGACGTTATTTGGAGCACCTTGCGATGTTACGCCACCTTTTACCAAGTATGAACTTGAAGAAAAGTACTTAGGCTGCCAGAATATCCCAACTCGATTATGGATCTCCAAAATGCTATCAAGCAGTAGACAGAAGCGATCGAGCAAAATACGCTGAAGAACTTACTTTAATGTATTGTTCTATTGTCTGATTCTTGTAATGTATAGCACATCTGATTGAACATTTTGAAAGGAAGAGTAGTTAATTTTACAAAGATGTACTCTACTCAACAGTATATTAAACTTTAAAATGCAATTTATTAAAGAAAATGTGAAAACTATATTTGCTTGTCAAAGCATCAGACAGAACAAAACTATTCCCAAGAAGAATTTATGTTAGTTCTCAAATATCTTCTTCAAGCCTATGAGCATATATGAAGTAGAATCGCAACTAACATTCAAAGTATTTTCTTTGACATAATATTTTCTGTACTTATCCAACTATTAAGAAAAGGAGAAAAAAGTGAAATACTTAGCTGCATTACTACGGTGAAATTAACGAACGGACATGTCTTAATAAGCTTTAGTTTCATTTATGTATAAGTATACATACATGAGAGAAAAGTCATCTAACATAGATACGTGCATATCATATTAAAGGTACATTTCAGATGCTGCTAAGAGCTAACATGTTAAGAAATATTTTGTAATATTTTTCAATGATCTTCTGTTGGAAAAAGGGAACGGTGTACTGACCTATATTACAGTAACTGTACGTACATGATATGGATTGAAAACTAATAAAATGTTATTTATGTCTAAAATCCAGCAACATTATATTGTATTATTACAAGATCAATATTATTCGGCTCATTTCATTTCACTAATACCATTTAAAGGTGATTAGTGGTGCTCTATAGACATAAGCCCTAGTGAGCTATGAGCTATGAATTGCCCTCATAAGTATTTAATTATTTGTATGTAAATTTTATGAATAAAAAAATTACGACATAAGTTGTAAAAAATAGAGACACAGTCAACTAAATTGCCTGTTGAATGTGGTAATTGTTTTGAATTTAATTATTCGCTTTATATGTCATTAATGTCACTAAATATTTCACACTTGGTATCAAAACCGTTAATGTAAGAAAAGCAAATCTTAAAATTCTTTAAGTATTACTTGAGTATACATTCTTGAATAGTAGTATACGTCATGATGGCGCTGTTCTAGAACTCTCTATTTATGTCTCATGAATACCAACTTTACCTTATGTTGTTGGAAGTTAATCATTATTATCTAACACCAAATAACTTCTTCTTGTTATATTGATGAAAGCTAAATATTATTAATATCTAAAATCTAGCAGCCTTGCCTTCTTATTCTATTGAGGACTCAATGTTATTTGTCTCATTACCAGAAACCTTGTTTTTATGTTGTTGAAAATTAAATACTATTAATGTCTGACACTGACTAACATTGCATTCTTATACTATTTAAAGCTCAATATTATTTATGTCTCACGACCAGTACCTTGTCTTATATTGCTAGTTCCACAGGATAACAGTCCATATTGAATCTAATTTTTATTAACATTTCGTAATTACGAAATAGCTATCTTGTAAATTACCATGCAAGCTGGATTCCATAATATAGCTGATTGTCAACTAAATGTAATCTATTTAAATATTTGACATTCAGAGGTAAATGATTGTGCTCAGAAGAAAGATTCTAGAACATATAGTAACAGATCCAGTGAACGAACAAGATGTTCATAAATATATTTGTATAAGTATTACAACCGTTGCATTTTGCAGAGAAATACATAATCCAATTTATAAAGTTTATAAGAAACATGACCCTTTTCTCTCTCTACAATGCTGCGAAAGTGAAGTAATGCAACAGTTATTAGTGTCGTCTTATATTTTGTCGTTTGTCTAAAGTAATATTCTCATATTTCTAATAATCCAGGCTAGGAAACTTTGGTGGGAAGAATACTTTTACTCTCTCCATTGCTATAAAATATCTAACCAGTACAAAATCTATTTTTATTTTATTTCTGTTGGATGTACCGGTAATGATGGTTAGGAACGTAAACCACGTGTCGAATTCTCAGTATTGTATTTAGAAATGTTTGAAATAGGCATACTGTTGAATTTATACTCTCTCTCTCTCTCGGTGATAATTTAAAAGTTCAAATAAAACAAAAGGGAAAATTATATAATGTGTTAACAACAACGCAAAATATGTAAAACACAAAATTATATATATATATATATATATATATATATATATATATATATATATATATATATATATATATATATATATAACCGATAGTCCTCGTTTTGAAATTTTCTATAGTACAAAATATACGTATTTATTTTCAGGAACGGTAATAGGAGACAGAACGCTATTAGGTAGAAAAAATAGTAACATATATATCAGCTTACAAAGATATCTCATTTCATGTGTCTGTATAATATTACTTTGTATATATGATATAAATGATCATTACTTTTCTATTCCTCTAATTGTAAAGTTATCTTAATATCATCTTTAAAGTAAAGAATCGTATAGCATAAGTAAGTTGTATGTAAATATTAGCTGTGATGATGAGAAACACAACGATGGAAGACTGTTTTAGTATCAGAGAAGTTGTAAATAACTTTTATTTTATGTATTCTTGTATTAAATTTGTAATTAAACTATATTTTTTTCCTGGACAACTCACGTAACATTTTCTAATGATGATTCCTGAAAGTATTATTGTCTTATGTGTAAATGATTGAATCCAAAGTAAATTGAGTTTTTTTTTTTTTTTTTTTTGAAATTTAATATTTGCATTTTATTTATTATTCTTACTTTCTGCCAATAATTTCGTTTGTTGAAATTAGGCGAACCGAATATTTATAAGCTTCACTGACAAAAATTAGTCACCCCCTCTGGTACTTACGTTAATACCGTGTAGCGCCGCCCATGGCCTGGATAACTGCCTGGATGCGGTCGGGAAGGGAGTACGCAAGGATTTGCAAGGTCGTCACATCCAGTTGAACCCACTCACGGAGGATAAGATCACGCAATTCCACCAAACGTCGGGGATGCTGATGTCGACGTTTCACTCGCTGTTCCAACTGGTCCTACAGATGCTCAATTGGGTTGAGGTCGATTTTGCGGGCCATTCGAGGTGTGGTAGGGTACCTGAGTGTTCCTCAAACCAGTCACATATGGGTCCAGCTCTGTGAACCCTGCTGTTGTCGTCTTGAAAAATGGGTGTGTCTATAGCAAAGTCATCGCGAAGAAAGTAACTGAAGGGCAACACCTGTTCGTCCAGGATGTTCAAATAAACGTGTTGGTTCATGTTCGTGGACACCTCAATGAGTGAGCTCACCCCGTAGTACGAAAAACACCCCCAGAACATGACAGACTCACTTCCGGCCTGCACCTGACCTTCCACACACTGCGGGTGAAATGCTATATGTGGCCGTCGGTAGACACGACGCCGGGCGTCATTCGAATACAGGCAAAATTGTGATTCGTCAGACCACATGACACGGCGCCCGTCTGCTACTGTCCATGTTTGATTATTATTGACCCACTGCAGACGAGTAACTTTATGTGCATGTGTGAGCAGTGGCCTTTTGCGAGGTACCCAACTCTATATGTTCATTGCATGGAGTTTACGTCACAATGTTCTCCCGCTGACAGGTTGGACTGGGCCTACATTCACGGACTGCAGTAATTCCTGGCTGGTTCAGAAACGATTGCGATTCACAAGCCTGGAAACCCGTCTTCGGGGCCGATCTGTGAGGATTTTTTTCCGACCACAGTTCTGGCGTCGTGTTTCATGGCCACATGTGTTACACCACTGCTTGTAGACACGTTGAACAGTCCGCCGCGATACACCAACAAATCCGGCAATTTCCATCACTGTGTGGCCATAAGCACGGCCAAATACGACTGCCCCTTTTTGCCACTTCGTCACGTCCGCGCTCATCCCCATCTTGCCGCACACACACAACTTCGATCGGTTCTGTGTCACTCCACAGTAATGCGCTCTGATAGCCTCGAGGCAGTGTATGCACGTTTTGCCATGTGATTCGACCAATACGCCATCTGTGCCTGTTTGCCGATGCATTCTTGCTCTCGCCCGGAGGTGACTAATTTTTGTCCGGGTGCTTATATTAGTCTCTCTACTTCCATGTATAGCTGTAGCTGTAGCTATAGCCACATATATAGCTGTGGCGTCGTTACGTACTAAAAATAATTAAGATTTTAAGAGGGTTATCAGTTAAGAAAAATCTCTTTCCTCATAGCACTTTTCAAAAAATAGGTAATTGTTCTCCAAATTTTTGTTATTTTTCAAAATTTTTGTTCATCTGTTATTTCGCAAATTGTAAAACAATGATGAGTCTATTAGAAATTTCATGCTATGAGTTTGATGCATAAAACTAAACAACGTTGTTAGCAGTTATTTTTTATTTTCAGTTTGAAGGACATTTTACTGCGTTATATTCTATTTGTAGTTACTCTTCAACAAATTTAATCATGGCTGCTATGGCATGTGAGGGCCATGACCAAATGCTTGTATGTCCGCTTTCTCTTATAAATGCGCCTGCACTTACCAGTGGCTTCTGTTAGTGGCGAATGTACCCTGGAGCTGTTAGTACACCGGGTTGTAGACCTATGCAACTTTTCAGGTGAAACTATTAATGGGAAAGAAAACGATGGAGCATGTAACAATGTCTCTTGTTTTTCAATGATACTCTATGCGTTTCATGGCTAATTTAATCTCTCATAAGACATATTTTCACTTAGGAATGCTCCGTACATATTCACAGAGATGTCCATTTCCAAATTTACCCTGCCCCCCCCAAAAAAAAAAGTAATACAGGAGACCGCAATTGGTTAGTATAAAACCAAGATAAGTTGCTTTGTAGATCAAAAACTTTAGGATTTTTTGCCATTCTTAAAAACATCATTATGGTATAATTCAAGGTAAGGATGGAGAGAGATTTTTTTGTTTGTTTGTTGATATCAGACGAAAAAAAAATACCTTACAGGTTACAGAATCAACTAATATTTAAATTACCTTTACGAGAATTCTGTTGCACTGTGGAGCAATATGTTATGCAGTTAGTGTTGCCCACGAAATTTCCCGTCTCGGAAACGAGACGAGAAATAGATTTTAAATTTCTAGAGAAGATGAGAAACATGACAAACATCGTCTCGTTTTCGAGATGTGAAATTCCAGTAGTCTATTTAGACATTAGTCTACAAAAGTCATAGATTTCAAATGTCAATATTTCCCTTCATACTCGCATCATAAAACAGGTGATTGAATTTACTAACTTGGAAGGATGCGTTATCACTCTTTGAAATATGTCTTCCATATGATTCATCAGGCAGGTTCTCTTATAATATTTGGTCCACTATTTATATCTTCCCTAGTTAACAGAATGACAGAAAACAAATTAATATTTGGTATTTTTAGCATTAACTTATTATATTGTTCCACTGTGTAAATTCTGTCTACCCGTCTAACCTATCTTTTAATCTACTCGAAGTCCTTATCACATGACAGGTAGGAATGTCCAGGTATTGGGGAGTATGTAATATGCTGGATTATTTCCAGTTCGGTTACAGCTAGTAGCATTCTCACCACGCTGTGATTTCTCTTCTGACCCCCACAACCATCACTGAGGATTATCAGATTTTCAACAGCATTAGTTTTGTGTCTTTTGATGTAATCTACTACGAATGTACATCTCAGGAGATTTTTTCCCTGTACCTTCATGATATACAAACAACTCTACTTTATACCTATAGACATGAACACCCATAATTGAAGTAAATAAACTATACCTTGGACAGGAATATTTAGAGAGCCAGATTTTGCAAGTAGTCAAAAGATAAAACAAGATTTTTCTGAGAAATCAGACCTTATTGCACGTAATTTAGCAGTAACATCCTTCATTGTTGAGTAAAATTTCTTTATTCGGCGCCTATGTACCCTTAACTCTGTAGGAACCGCTCCTTACTTGTATCACATAAAGACTTGTTTTGTAATTTCTGACCCAATTCTCACATATCAAACAAAATATATCAATTTCAGGTCTTTCCCTCGTGTCGAAAGTTCTCGTTACAATATTTAAAAAAGAAGTCATATGATAGTTTGATGTCAGGACTATGTGATGGAAATCTTTCAAACAATATTTTAACATTTAATCTAGTGTCTAGGTATCTTTTGGGCTCCTCTACATAATGCGACTCCTTCACTTCCAGTTCACTCAAGAAAGAGTGTAATTGCACTCTGAACTATCAAAACATTAACACTCGACTTCCCCTCACCCCATTGATCTTTTGGAGATAAACCTTTCGATAACAGATCGCAAATCCTGTCCAGTCTTTTACGAATAATTCCATGCAAAATCACGAATATTTTTTATATACCTGTATACATTACCACTCTCACTTTCATACTGTACACCACGTATGAATTCCCCTTTGATTTTACTAGAAACTGTTGCGTCACTGTATCTTTCTCCTGCGAATAATCTCTCTGGTCTCGATCAGCCATTGTGAATACAAATCCTTCATGTCTTTATTGTCCAATTGATTGAATTAAGCGATTGTGTCTACGAAATCACAATTCTCAAACTTGCAGGGACGGCGTTAAGGGTGGGCGGGGGTGGGCGACCGCCCACCCCAACAGAAGTAGAATAATGAAGATGACCAGTGCTGGATTTAGGTTTGATGGGGCCTTAAGCTATTGAAAATAATGGGACTCTTTACATTTCTAGCTTTCTTTTTCAGCGACAAAATTTCGCCTTTTTTTGTTTGAATATATGCTATATGGTAATTTATGGACCTAATACATATCTAAATACGTTTTCGTATATATATTTCGTTTACTGTTCTGAAGACATTACAGAAAAACTGTAAAATTTGTAAAATAAGCGATAGTTTAATTTGGTCCCAATAAAGCCCCTTGCCCATCTTCTCTGTTTTCTTTTTGCACCAACTATGATCAACGCTCCACGCCATGCTTCTATAATATGTGGAGGCCGCATCATTTCTCATTTCAAGTTGTTTCTATTCAGTTGGGTAAAGTTTGAAATGTTTCTAGGGATCCGATGTAAGTAAATACAGTTTGAATATCATCCAGCGTTAGTAATTACTGCCTGAAGCTCAACTAATCGTGTGAGCTTTTTCCAGGTTAGGTTACTAGAGTAACTCAATATGGAATGCAAGCAAGCCTCGAAGATTACACAAGCTGTAATAAACTTAGACACAAATTCGCTGGAAGCAGAGGCGAATCTAGAAGGTTAAAACTGGAGGAGGGGCAACTAAAACCCAGATTATGATAGATATATCGTGAGTTTACTATAAACTTTCGAAATATGTATGTAATGGCTTCAATTATTTTTGTCATTCAAAAAACCGGGGGCTTGGACCTCTCCGGCCCCTGGTTAGATACGTCTCTGGCTGAAAATCATAAAAATATCGTTGAAAAAACTAACTGTTGCAATAAAATTATTATAAGACCTATAAATGTAGGTAGCATCTTTTTACTGCGACGTGAAAAGATGTTGGTATTATACTTTGCCTTGCTATGTAGTAACTAGTGCCGATAATCTAATGCAATCAGCCTGCTGCATACTAATTTACACAAGGTAAATTCGGGCAGTTCTGAACGTAACAATACATAAAATACTGGTAATATATACAAACGAACGACTCATATGATTAGAACGAATTGATGAAATCACTATGATTCGTGCTCCTATTCTTTCCTTTTGTCAGGGGCGGATCCATTCTGAATGTTTCGGGGGGCAACGTTCGAAGTCAATAGGTTTTATTTTACGCTTATAATACAAAAGTGAAAATTCTTAGGATAGGTTTTATTTTTAAAATAAAAAATATTCAATTCCGGGGGCGATTGCCCCCTGGATCCGCCCCTGCCTTTAGTGATCCATTAGTGCACTCTATAGATCACTATATGAGCTCTTCCGTGACTAAGCGGTTAGCGTACGCACCTTTGGCGTGGGAGACCCAGGTTCGATTTCCGGCAGGAGCTCATGTGGTTTGGATTCTACGTTAATCAGTAGATCCCGTCTCATATAGCCTCGCTGCTGAAAGGCACGTTAAACTCAAAATCAACTCAACTCTATAGATCACTATGAAAATCAGTGCCAAGTTCTGAAAGTTATGAAAATACTTCTGCACACTACTTTTCATACTTACGTACAGCAAAATATCTATAATTTCGCGATATAAGATTATTGCCGCATAGGGCTGTAATTCCTTTATATTTTACTATTATTTCGCAAGCTTGTCGTTTCATGCTTTCTTTTTATGCATCCACTGTTACCAGACTTAATTTGTTGTCGAATTCCAAATAGTACGTGAAAAGTAGCACTAGAGTTCTATCCGCATACAAGATACTGTATCACTTATGCTGTGAAGTCTTATTAAAGTAGCTAAGTGTTACGGCTGTAAAACAGGGTTCTCATTACAAATGGGGCTCTGAAACAAGGTCCCCATTACAAGCGGAGCTGGAAACGAGGGTTCTATATTATAAGCGGGGCTGGGCAACATAAATCCCATTGCAGGTGGGTTGGAAAACAGGGCCCTATTACTTGCTTCATGAGAGCTTAATAGATAACAGTACAGAACAACGTTATTGTCAGGGGCGGGTCCAGGACGGACTTCTGAGGGGGGGCGGTATAGGTCGTAATACTGCTACTTAGAGCTACTTTTAAGAGCTCTCGGATGGGTTCTATTTATATATAAAATAAGAAAGTTTCCTCTTCTGGGGGGTGTGGCGATGGCCCCCGGGATTCGTCCCTGGTATTTGTATGTCCATTTTATCTTATTTGCTTTTTATTATTATTTGGAAGTGACATTACATCCATTTTTTGTTTAAATTTTTTGGGGCCCCCAAGAGAACGGGGCCCTAAGCTATAGCTTGTTTAGCTTAAACGTAAATCCGGCACTGAAGGTGATATCCTGTACTTCAAAAGCAATAGGTATTACTTTCGATTGTAATGTAATAGGTTCTAGGACTCTGTTTAACTCTGCAATGAACAATGATTTTAAGACAGATACTTGTAATATAATATGCCAAAAGTCGTGATTAATGAATTAAAGTTTAGCACACCTATTGAAACGCCAGTGTTTGTATGTGCTGCAGTGAAAAAAGAAGGTGCTTTTTAAAAAGCGGACTAAATAATGGACAGGACTGGCCAGTATTGTCTATTGTCTAATTTCAGAAAGAAAGGGAGGAGAGTAGTGCTTTGTGTCGGTGCTATAGCTTCTTATAAAAGGGTTACAACTTGCAATTGTTTACAGCAATATACCGCATGTCTTACCCGTGTGGCATTAAACAGATTTGTAAAAACCCTTATTATAGCATTGTTGAGTTGATTTCTGTTGCGTTCAGAAGTCTCTGTGGTCGGTGCTTGTTCAGCTAATAGCCTATGTCGAAAATCTTATCAGCGATCTCTTCTCAGGTTCAATGTCTTCCTCGTGTTCAAAGAAGCGCGATTTTCAATCCGTTGACGTTAGTGATAGTCCTTCTTCAATAGAAAGAGAGAGAGAGAAAAAAATACAAATACATATGACAGGATTCGCAATTTGAAATGTTCGATTTCGAAGAAAGTGAAAATGAACTAGATGCTGGAAAGAGCGAAGACGACAGCATTGCTTCTGAAGATACCGATTTATATCTTTTGTTTCTTGCTTTTTTGTAATAAATCCTTCAAAGATAAAAATGTTTCCAGTAGCCTACTTTTTCCTTGTTTTACTTTACCTACTTATTGAGTATTTTATGTTAACGAAAAATAGAGTATTATCTGTTAATCTGTATTGTTTGAACCTTCTTTTATTTCTATGCATTCATGTACATTCTTGGAGGGAGAGGAGGTAAAGCTGTCTTGAATTTCATAGAGGTAGTGTGTCTGCCACGCGGAATTCGGTAGGTCGAGCATATAGCCACGAACTTCCGCAGCCCATCCTACTACCTGCATTTCTTCAGTCCCACCAGGCGAATGCTGGAATTGCACCTTCTATAAGGCCAAAACAACTGTTTTCCACATCCTTGTTCCTCCCCTATTTCGGTCTGAGCCTTAGCTAACTAAAGAGTACAAAAATTGAAATTAATCATTGTCAAAAAATGTCTACATTGCCCAGTTCTCATTTTCATTGTCCGTCCACCCAGTTACTAGGTCCGCCTCTTTCCGCCCACCCCATCAAGCGTTCCTGGCGCCGTCCCTGCAAACTTGGCAACATGTTCTTCGTCTTTCACCTTGCACTTCTTCTTAATAACATTTCTTCTATAGTTTTCACTGTTATTTTTACAATTCTTGCAATACATTGTAGCTTCCTCCTCGCTAGATGACATAGTGTTCACAATCGACAGGCAAGAATAAATGAAGAATTCATTAACAATGAACCATCTTCATAGTTACACGGCTACGTACTGATAAGAAACTGTGAAACAAAACCACGTGATTCAGGTCTACCAACCTACGAACTGGATAAAGGAGATATGTGTTGCACATGTCACCTTTTGTGCATCCTCCATAGAACCTTTAACACCTCTTTCACCCAGAAGGAAATATGTCACATATTTCATTTTTACAAAGGATATTTATCTACCCCTACAGAATTCAAAACTAATTTTCTCGTTTTCTTAAAAAAAAAAAAAAAAAAAACTGTCACCACTTTTTTTTTTTCATATGCTGATTCGATTATTGAAGTTTAAAGATACGTAAGTCATTACACAATATGCACCGACTTACCACTTTAATGGAAATATCTTTAAAAACTGCTACTTACCAGCTGAAAATGTTCTCAGAACAGGTCTTACGAGGCAACGTGAAATGGAGTCATAGAGATTGTGAATGGTAAGAAGTGTAATATTACACCATTTCGCGTGCAATGCATCATTCAGATTAGTGCGACAGGATGTCTGTGTCAGATTCATGTCTCCACAGTGGAGCAAGTTGTTCAATTATGTTCAGGTTCAGGAAGTGGGCAAGTTAGAAGAAGTGTTCAATAACATACAGATGTTCCTCAAACCACATCGCACCGGCACCCATTATATTTATGATTTGGAGAGTAAGGGAGTTGGTTGTTCGTTCGTTAAACGTTCTTTTCAGGAACAAGGCTATGTGAGAGGTAAAAGGTTATAAGATCTGCAGCTATTTTTTCAGCTTAACGTTAGATCTGAACCACATAAACTCCCACTGGGAGTCAAACCCCACCAGAAGTCTCCGTTGCCAAAGGCGTGTGCGTTAGCAAAGTAACCATGAGGAAACTGTAGAGTATACTCGAAAATCAGAAATGATAACAACAATAGTAGACAACATAATATCAGGTTATACAAACACCTCTTCTCTAGCAAACGGAACTCGAACTCGCGACTTCGTCTTGCACTCGCCAGCCAGCGTCTCAGACCACTCCACTATACACGTTGCAGATTTTGATTTGGTTGGTTGGTTGAGTAGAGTTAATTTAGCGTCCTCTACAGCTTAACGTCGGGTCCGAACCAATGAGCCCCACCGGGAATCAAAACCGGGTCTCTCGAGCCAAAGACATGTACGCTAACGAATGAGCTCTTGCAGATTTTGAGAATTGAGAAAGTAGTGCACAATCATTTTACTCATAAAATTACTCTTGGAAATAAATGAAAACATACAAAATATTTGTTGCAATCTTTTTGACATAACACCTCACTAGTGGGAAACACTTTTTTAACCTTGTAAGACAGTTATATGCTCCGGCCTGGCCAAGACACTTATTCGGAGCTGCGAGCCAGTGATGGTAGAGCCTGGCCTGATGGACATTGGCCCAGGGGTATGAAAAGTGCTTAATCCCAAAAGCAAACGTGTGATCTTCAACCTGTCTATCCAGCATCGCTACTACAAATTATTTTTGTTGCGAAATATCCAGGCAGGTGTTCGTAAAAGTTATACTTTGTATGAATATAGGCAGTGGTGCTATTTAGCAGATTTGCACCGGTTCGCTAGAAACCGATTGTTAAAATATTTCCAGTTCGCTGAACCGTTTTTTATAGGCGGGCATAACAGTAAATTTTATCCACTTATACCCAGAAACAGTAAATTTTAGTTTAACTATTTTTGGTTTTAGAAATTCTTACAGATCTCAGAACATGATATGGTTAAACATATCTCAGAACAAGGTATAAGGTTTATTTTTTCATGTCAAATGTTCAGATATCAAGAATGAAAATTGGGATCACATGAGTGTACTGGTGAGGGTTATTTATATTTGAAATGCATGTATACCATAATCAACAATTGTGGATCCATTGCTAGATTAAGATCTTCCCAGTACTTTTTGGATAGTTCGTTTCCAAGATGTTTGCAGTGCTACCTAATTTCGTGATACCATCTTGTATTAGGATGCTAGGTAGGTCACTACTTGTCACTTGTGGTATCCAGTAAAAACTTTGCTTTTGTCTACCTTGTACACTTGGTCTCTTAAGACAGTAATATCTATCTACCTATCTATCCATCTACTCTCTCTCCCTATATATACAGATATAGATAGATAAATACAGAACCGGTTGTTAAATAATTAGAATAATACCATTAAATATATGTACGTGTAAAGGTCTCGGGGTATTATGGTTCTCTGGCAGCAAAAAGAATGGACTTCGGGGTTCGTGAAAGTAAGTCATATTTAACTTCATTCAATATTTATCGGCGGTCACTGCTATTTTGATCTAACACGGACCCAGTATCCACGGTTTTTTACTGTTATTGTTTGTTTGTTAAAGTTTAGTGTCCCCTTTTCAGTACCAGGGGTATATGGTACGTGGAACTACAAGTATGCGTTCAATTTTTTTAATGCTCTCCCAGCGGAAATCAGGGACCATGTGCATCAAACGCGCACGTGCTAGGCAAGGGACCAGCGAGGAAATCTTCTAGTGCTGTTGGTGGATATTAGGATGAGATTAGGGACGGTATTGAAACAAGACAAGAGAGGTAGACCCTATTAGGATTAGAAATTAGATTTCTGGCCATTCGGCATCTATGACCATGTCAGCCCGTTACGTATGAGAAATGACGTTCCTCGGCGATCACACTATCCGAGAAAAGAAAAGGAAGAAATGATTGAGGAATGAAGGAAGCGGCCTGAGACCTGTACGTTAGGTACCATCCTGGCATTTGCTTACTGTGAATGAGGAAAAGCCCAGGAAAACCTCACTCAGGATGGCTTTTACACTTTTTCGACCGAATATCCCCACAGGTAAGACAAGACAAGACGTCATGTAGTTTCGGCCTTATCTCGGTTGACAAATAACGATCTCGTCTCGTGGCGAGTCGAAAATTGCCGTCTCGTTCTCGATCTTGTCTTGATCTACAAATGTTTGTCTTGGTTTGAAGAGCGAAGTCTGAATTCGTCTTGATAGTCTCGAAATAAATTGTGTGAAATTAACAATATATAAACAGTGTCATCTTAGTCTGTCGTTTTTTTATTTTTTAAATTTTTACTTTATTCTTGACCTGAGAATTATTGTAGGTCACGTACCTCACTGTTGCCAATTGGCTAAATGCTTGTTTTTTCTATCTATATGTTCACAGGTTCAATTCTCGATGGGTATATCAATTACCAAGCATGGAATAAAACCTCACTGGTAATCTACATTCCGCTTTAAGCAATAGATCTTGCTTCATATAGTCTAAGTATACAATTAAACTCTTAATTGTCAACTTCAGTACTATAGTTTATTACCGTCCTGGTGAATCAGTATTAGTCAATCCTGCATATAAGATAACGCACTGAATCCGTAATTTCACTACAAATATTGGGATTATATAGACCGTTCAAACTCCAAAAATAAGAAAAAATGGACTAATGTTTTTGTTTACTTGTATAGATGGGTATCTGTTTTTTAAAATATTTTTGTAAACAGTAAATTATAAAATCATAAACTACATAGATATAATTTTGGTTGTCAACATAACAGATATATGAATTGTTCATGAGACGTTGAATTTTAAACTTCACTCCTGGAAAATCTTTATTTTAGGATTAGGTCACTTGGCATCCACGCGTCCATATCTCAAAGTACAGTCCGCTTAGAGATAAAGAAAGAGAAAAAAGGTTTGATTTTTTTAAAAGAGACATTAATATGTTTGTTACATATTTTTAATGTGAAGTACTGGTTGTTAGAAATGGTTTAATTTGATGCTCCTTTTCTTTTCATGATCTTGCCCTATCACATTCCGAAATTTTTGTTCCTACTCTGCTACAATATGATTATTTTACTTCAGTTTCAAAGGAAAGTTGGTACCAATACTTACACGACTGATTATTGTAAAACAACAAGAAATTCCAAATATATTTCTCTCTGGATAATTCCTGAACTTTGTGTAAAATAATGTTGGGAGCTGGAAATATTGTGTGTATATTTTACAAAATTAAGTTTCGGAATATTTTGGGTAACATGCTCTTTGAGAAATTAAAATGCTAGGAAAAGAATAAAACATGTTGAATCACAACTTAACATTGTGTTTTAAACACTTTTGATACCATGTGATCACAGGTGTCATTTGACCCTATTCCTCATGTGCATACGCCTACGACTGAAGCCACCCAAAGGCATTTTTTCCACATGCTCTTTGAGAAATTAAAATGCTAGGAAAAGAATTAAACATGTTGAATCACAACTTAACATTGTGTTCTAAACACTTTTGATACCATGTGATCACAGGTGTCATTTGACCCTATTCCTCATGTGCATACGCCTACGACTGAAGCCACCCAAAGGCATTTTTTCCACTTTCTTATATGTAAATTCATAATGCAAGAACTTTCGGTAAAGACAATTTCAGTAATTTTTTGTCAATATTTGAGACAAGACCAAGACTTTCAGATTGAGCTTAATCTCGTTTCGGTATCGTCTCGAGTAAGTCGCGGTCTCGTCTCAATTTCTGAACATCTGACTCGATTTCGGTACCATCCCTAGACGAAATGGCGAGGTTACCCCTAGCGTAGCTAGTTGATGTCCAGGAAGGTTCAGCCCCCCGGAACATTCTGTTGTTTGTCAGTATGTATGCACATGTATGTCAAATGAACAAAAGTTAGCTCCCATATTATCTCCTTAAACTCTTAGTGTTCTGGTTATGGGATTAATTATCCCACATTCAACCCACAAATGTCTTTGCGTTTGACTAATGGATTTTGTTTCGATGAACCAGCCACACACTGTGCTTTCTTTTGTGGGGAGCAGAGGATTCTGCGGCTTAGTGATAGAGCGCTCACCTCTGGAGCGACGTGTTCCTGGTTCGATCCTATATCATGTAAGTTTATGGTGTACAACATCGTGTCTCCCGTTTCCCCCCACATTCTCATTCCAACAAATCTTTAATAATCATTCACTTTTGTCAACCATCTAATTCTTTTAGCTTAAAGGGCATATCCGTGGACGGTAAACTAGATTGTTTTTCTACGGTGAACACAGCTTCATACAAAATAATCTACTATGTTAGTGAGGTACTGATACAAACATAGCAGTGTAAATTAAAACGTTGATATTTGCAATTCGTTACGCAAGAAATACCATAGACGTGTTATAAAGACTTCTTGGACACACTGCAATTTTTTAGTCCTATATGTTGGATAAGTTATTATTCTCGGATAAATCTAGAAAGAGCATATACTGACGGGAATGAGTTTTATTTATCCAAAATAGACGAGATAATCTTGCTCTATTTCATAAATAAATATTTCATTAATTCTCAATAATGTAGCGTAATAATTTTTTTTCACAAAATTTAGGAAAGAGTTCTGTTCTCATAGAGTTCTCGTGGATGAGAAAGAGTTCTGTTTGCAAATTTTCTACAAAAGAGTTAAGTGATGTTATTCATATTTCATAGATAAATATTTTATTTACATTTTTACAATTTATAGTAATTAACTTCTTTCAAAAAATCCAGAAAGGGTGTTAGGAGGAAAACTTTTGGACAATGTTTTGGTTGGCTGGTTGAATTTGAGTTTACAGACATGTTCAAATTATTAGACTCACGCTAGAAAAATGCAAAATTGATGTAGAAGTCTTAATTTCAGAGTTCTAGAACATTTAATTTAAACCACCAATATAGGATCCTTCATTTGTTTACTGTACAGTTGAAGTGGTGAACAGCAGATGGTATTAGTGAGGGAGGAAAATTCTGAATGTGATTTTTCAGTTGTAGATAGCTATTGTGGTTACTATCAACAAGTTACAGTCTGAAGTGTTGTGGTT